>NW_006400067.1:1714811-1721592 GCF_000299155.1 Elephantulus edwardii | reverse complement strand
ATATATGCACACCTATGCTACAATTGTTAAAAGGAGATTTACAGTTGTTCTCATTGTGATTGACTTCTAATCTGGGCTTTATTTTTATTGCTGTAACTGTCTTTGTTCCTTTCTTATTCACAATGTTTTCAGAAGCCTGATATTTAAGCAATGGATGGTCAATCCTGCATCGTAGTCTGTCTTAATCTGAGAGCTCTCTTAAAATCTGTTCATCATGTGGAATTTGACATGCCAGTGGCATAGCTTTCCGCATCACAGAAATCCACGTTATTTCAGTACAGCAAACAGACAGACAAGTACTGTACTAATTAGAACAATGATAAATAAGCAAGGATACAGATACTTAATTCAAAAAGTAAAAATTTACCTAATAAAACATACTGACACATAAGTATTGTATCTCTAATAGCAAATGAGCAAATGAAGCACATCAGTGTCATGTTGCTGGATCCAATTGAAACCTGTGGCAGCAAAGCAAGATGTGCTCCCAGGTCATCCTTGAAGTGTTCTTGCTGAGACCCATGGTTGGCATGGTGGAGTAACATTCTGGATGTAGATCAAGATCACAGCTATGGATCCACAGGATTATCAACGCTGGTGCTTCACATAAGGCCCAATGGGTGGTTTTATCAGAAAGGTTTGACTTTTAAATTTGTGCAGCTCTAAAATAAAAACCTCAACCACCAAAAGGAGGATTGTTGTTGAGATTTTTTAAAAAATCTTTCTATTAATGTTTTTATTATTCACATGCAATGTGATTCATGCACATACATTGTGTTTTATAGAGTCTTTCATTTCATTCTAGCCTTATAAAAAATTACTGCAGCTTTTCCACGAAGATAGCACTGAAAGCCAAGCAGGAAGCCCCTGCCCCTCCCAAAACTGAAGCCAATGCAAAGGTATTAAAGGCCAAGAAGGCAGTCCTGAAGGGCGTCCACAGCCAAAAAAAAAAAAAAAGAAGATATGCACGCCACCAACCTTCGGGCGGCCAAAGACGCTGAGACTCAGACGGCAGCCCAAATACCCCCGGAAAAGCGCCCCCAGGAGAAACAAGCTTGACCACTATGCCATCACCATATTTCCCCTGCTTCACCACTATGCCATCACCATATTTCCCCTGACCACTGAAGATAGAAGATAACAACACACTTGTGTTCATTGTGGATGTCAAGGCCAATAAGAATCATATTAAACAAGCTATAAAGAAGCTCTATGACATTGATGTGGCTTAGGTCAATACTTTGATTAGGCCTCATAGAGAGAAGAAGGCCTATGTTCGACTTGCTCCTGATGATGATGCTTTGGATGTTGCCAACAAAATTGGGATCATCTAAACTGAGTCCAGCGGGCTAATTCTAAATACAAATTTTTCTCACAGAAAAATATTACTGCAAAAAAATCTCTAAAGAACAATTTTAGGGATTTATTTGTTGTTTATGAGTGTCATTAAATATGATTCATAGCAACCATCTGAACAACAGATCTGAAACCTGTCCTACCCTATTATACCCTCATCATTTTGGACATATTTAAGTTCATTACTGTAGTCACTTTGTCAATTCACCTGATTAAGGGTCTAGTCCTCTCATTTGCTGACACATCATTCCAAGCATGGTATCTTGCTCTAAGGACTAGCCTTCCCTAGCACATGCCCTGAGTATGCGAGATGAAGCTTTGTAATCTTTGACTCCGAGGACCAAGGGGTTGATTTGGCATTGCAATGGATTAATTTTATTAATGAATAGTAATTAATATTTTAAAACAAAATTTACACAAATGATTGCAAAAAACAACACCAAAACCCAACGCAACAAAGAGTTATAAACTTGCAATGGTGCAACCACTATGGAAGGTTGTATGGCACTTTCTCAAAAAGTTGCAAATAGAAATGCTATTTAACCCAGCAATTCCACTACTGGGAATTTACCCTAAAGAAATCATAACTGCCACCCAAACAGATATATGCATGCCCATGTTTATTGAGGCTTTGTTCACAATAGCAAAGAGGTGAAAACAACCCAAGTGCCCATCAACGAACAAATAGATAGAGAAGCTGTGGTATATTCACACAATGGAATACTACACTGCATTGAAAACAAAGAACTCATGAAATATTATGCAAAATGGGTGACCCTTGAGGACATTATGTTGAGTGAAATATCACAGTCACAAAAGGACAAATATTACTTAGGGCTACTGTTGTAAAACTGGACTGACATCAGGGTTGAGGGAAGACTGAGAAGGAGGAGATGGACGACGTACACTGCATTGAAACAGATGATGGAGAGAATGATTCCAGAGGGATATATGATTGGATAGTATTGTTATGACAGGAGTCCAGAATGAAGACCGCATATGAGTGGACTTGGGGGGATGGATTGTATCACAATAAAGGAGTTTTTCTTTTACTTTTCAAAAAGAATTAATTGAGGGAGGGGGTGGGCGGGAAGCAAAATGCAACAATAAATGAATGGAAATCCTAAGTCTCTGTAAACTTTCACTAAAATTAATTTTTAAAAATTAATAATAATAAAAAGAAATAAAACCAAGGATGCCATGTTGAGGGTTAAAGAGTATCTAATTCCAATCATGGTAATTTTGGTCACCTTAGGTGCATAAAAAACTCTCTTTGATTTTGAGAGTTTTCCATGCACAATAGTCAGACACATCTTACTCTTTAAACAAACATCCTTGCTGTTTAGCACTTTAAAGAGGTCATTGAAAGTAGGTTTGCCCAAGTCAACATGTCTTTTGATCTTCTGATGACCATTGCCATGAGTGTTGATTATAAATCCAAGTGAAATTAAATCCTTGACAACTTCAGTCTTTTCTACATCTATCATGATGTGATGTTGTGGATTTAGTTTTCCAAATAACTTACTTCCCTAGACTACTAACTTTGACTTTTGCCAGATGTCCATGTGAGAATATGCAAATACGGTGTATAAACTTTCCAAGGGGAATTAGCAAGTTTTCCCAGCTCATCAGATTCAAATGAGAAAGATCAGTGATAGAAATTGGAAATACCACTACCATAAAAAAAAAAAAAGCAACAGAGAATGAAGCATATGTGCCTTGAAGCCACAGATTCCTGCCTGTGTTGGAGTGGCAGCAGTGGAGAACCACACAACAATTTTCTAGAAGTTCACTGTCGATTTATGGTTCCAGTCATATTTGAATTCTCCTTAGCAAGATTTTACTTGGTTGTTTATGAATAATCTATATTAATAACATTGTTTAATTATTTCTGCGTTTTGTTGGATCATCTTTGTTGGTTTTTAATTGAGAACAAATGAGGATTTCTTCTAGTCAGGTGACCAAAGTAGTGTCTCTCCAATTTCTTGGTATAGACCAATGAGCATGTTTAAGCCTGCATACATTTAGGAAAACATTTCAACCGCTAATCTGTCAGTTCTTCAAGTCTTACTTTTGACAATTTCCTCAGTGAAGTTGTGATTTTTTCCCCTTTTCTACTATTGGTTCTCAATAATATGTTACCTCCTGAAATGGTGCAAAATAAAACAATTCTTTCTGGTACAGTGACTCTTTGCATTATTTCTGTATTTTGGGATGCTGCCTACATTCCATATTTTGTCCACAGAATCATATGCTATTTCAATTTGAATGTTGAAATTGTTCTTTCATTCTTTAAGCTTGAGAAATATTGAGCAAGGTCATCCATTGAATTGCTTAACTCTAGATTTTTGCACTTTTAAAAAATAATTTTTGCTTTCTCTTCTTAATATACCTTTTAAAAATCTTCTGTTCAGCTCTCTTATTTAATAATTTCTGTCTTTTTCTTTAGCTTCTGTCCATTGATGATGAAAAAATTTAGAGCCTTTCTGACATATGTTTTGGTCTTTTTTTCCCCTTGTCTTTTTAATGACATTTTGATTTCTTCATATAGGATATCCTCGATGTCATTCCACAACTTCTCTAGTTAAGGTCCAAACATTCAATTTATTCATGGAAAGCTTAAGTACAGTTGAGAGTGTAAGAAAGAAACAAAAAGATATATGTATCTTCTTTTCAAAAGTTACAAGAGGAAATTAAAGCTGAAACAATAACCCTTTCTGAAAATTACTAAGAATAACTCCCTTGTTCTTGTACTTTTCTTGTAAACCAACAATGTCAGTTCCTAGCACACAATCATCCTCTGAAACAAAGAAATTCCAAGCTTCCTATAGCCCTAGCCCACTCCTTTCTAGCACAGGCCAAAGTAACAAACTCGGTAGAAACAAGACTGTGAGGTCAAAATCCTTGAGCAATAGGTTGAGACACAACCTTAGATTTTGCTTAAACTGAAAACCTTCTAATTGGACCATCCACTGATGTGTATGTTGATCAGACTTAGGTCTCCCCAGGCAATTTCCAGCATAAATAAAATGCTCTGCTGAGGTTTTTTTGTTCAACTATGTTGTTGGGACTTTGAGCTATATTTCTTAAAACTTGAGTAGCCTCTGAGATAATTCTCTTTGGGGAGGGACTTTATTTCCTGAGAGATACACTTCTTTGAGCCATGTTTCTTAAAATTTGAGTAGCCTCTGAGATAGGTAATTATCTTTGGGGAGGGACTTTAACTTTATTCCCTGAGAGATACACTTCTTGCTGCCTATAGTTGTGGAAGACCTCAAGTGAGAGTGTTTGAAGCCAACCCATAAAAGCAAATAAACTCAGTCACTCAGCAAAGTAGGTGAAGGGCCTAAAGCAAGAAGCATGGGGTGACCATGTAGTTCTGTGCATGGATCAAGGCAAGGAAAACCACTGCAACAGCAAATCCTCTATTGGTAGTCCAGAGAACCAAGTCAAGAAAAAGACAAGGGTGGAAAATTCTCCCTTGGTAGGTTGGGACATCCTGGAGGTTGTGTGTGTGAATGAGATGTGACCTTGGCTAATCTATGGTTCTGTGGTGACCTCAGATGGCTTAGGGAAGTATTGAGTCAACTCTGAGTTGGGGGCTTATGCCAACATGGCAACTGCTAAAGGAATACCCAGTATTTCTGTAAGGGAAGTGACCAGAGATGAGGGCAAGAAATCTGCAGATAGGGGAGTTGAGCTTCTAGGAAAAGTTTAAGAAAACTCAGGGTTCAGCTGGTAGGATGTGGGATGCTGATTTCCAACAGAAGGAACAATACAGTTCCTTGAATTTCATCAGTTGAACTCTGCTAGCCCTTTTGTCATTGTCAGCAGAGAAGTCCGGTGCAGTGGCTAGCCTTGGAGGCAGTCAACAGCACATCCTATTTTATGACAGTCTAGACACTCTGCCTTCTAATGGCCTAGGCTTTAGCTTGCAAGCCAAGAGAGCATATTTGGGAAACATTACAAAAAGAAAGTATTCCAGAATAAAAAGAAACAGAAGTTAGAACTATGTCCACAGAATCCTCTTTAAGTTGATGAAAAAGCCTTTCAAAGTTTTTTTTACAACAAAGTCAGGAATAACAAGGTTAAAAAGATAAGAAAAACAGGCCTTGTTGGGGCCATATCTGTGAATAAACCACTTCAAAGCAACTTCAGAATTCAACATCAATACTGGAGCCCTCTACTGCCATGGGGTGAACAAAGGCCAACCTGATCAACAAGAATAGAAAAGACTAGAGTCAGTTGCTGTTGACATGAGAAATAATGAAATAAAATTATTGTTTAATGCAAAAAATAGTTTTCTCGGAAGCAGGAGTGGCATCTACTTCCTAAAAAATGTGCTTCTGGAAACTCTACAAACTTTGATAAATGTCAATAGTTACAGAAAGGCTTCAGGCCTATTGTTCATGAGCCATGCTTGACTCGAAGACAGTCAACAACCACCACAACAAGTTTTTCTTTTAAGGCCTTTGCTCCACTGAAAGCTTAACATTAGACATAAAGAAAATAAATAATTTTAAAATAAAAAAATTTCACCTTTTGTTTTTTTGCAGAATTCAAGATAGCTGTATTTTACATCCTCTTCTTTACATGTCTGAGTGTCCAACACCAGATTTTGCAAGAACAAAGTTTGCTTGCTACATTAAATACCAGCATTTTCTTAAAGGAAAAAAAGAAAAGAAACTTAAAAATAAAAGGAGTTCTCAAGAAGCTTTAAGCACAAGTAACTATCTCCAATGTATAAAATACCTCTGTGCAAAGAAAGTGAAAAATAATAGCACTGGGAGTTGACAGCATAGCAATTGATTTATTTCAACAAACAGACGCTGCCCTGGATATGGTCACTAAGTTGTGCCAGGAAATCTGGAGAACAGCCAGCTGGCCAACTGACTGGAAGAGATCGATATTTGTTCCCATTCCAAAGAAAGGTGATCCAACAGTGTGGAAATTTTCACACAATATCATTGATATCACATGCAAGCAAGATTCTGCTAAAAATTACCCCAAAACATTTGGAACAATATGTCAACAGAACTGCCAGATGTGCAGGCTGGATTTAGAAGAGGTCATGGTACTAGGGATATTATAGCTAATGTCAGATGGATCTTGGCAGAAAGCAGAGAATACCAGAAGAATGTCTATCTGTGACTCATTGACTATGCAAAGGCATTTGACTGTGTGGATCACAACAAGCTATGGCTGACTCTGAGAAGAACGGGAATCCCAGAACATTTGATCGTGCTAATATGAAACCTATACTTGGACCAAGAGGCAATCATCAAAACAGAGCAGGGAGACAGTGGATGGTTCAAAATCAAGAAAGGGGTCCGTCAGGGGTGTATTTTGTCTCCATATCTTTTCAACCTGTATGCAGAACAGATCATCCAAGACGCCGGGCTGTACGAGGAGGAATGAGGCATCA
>NW_006400067.1:1686980-1714311 GCF_000299155.1 Elephantulus edwardii | reverse complement strand
ATGGACTGCTAGGAGAATAAACAGGTTTGTCCTGGAGAGGATGAAGCCAGAATGTTCCCTATAGTCAAGGATTCTGAAGCTTCGTCTGACATACTTTGGGCATGTTGCAAGGAGGGATTGGTCCTTGGAGATGGACATCATGTTTGAGAGAGTGGAGGGATGGTGCAGGAAAGGAAGACCCTCGATGAGATGGATCAATTCTGTGAGAGGAGTGGTGGGAATGAGTGTGTTTGAGACGGCAAGGTTGGCACAGGATAGAAGAGCGTTTAGGGCTTTGTACATTGGGTGGCTATGAGTTGCAAACTACTCGATGGCACATAACAACAACAACAATGCTTTTAGATGAACTACTGAAGCATTTCTTTGCTAGTAAGGTGTGTAGATGCTCTAATCACCCACCTACAAGGCACAGATTAAAAAAGAACCATGAATCACTAGAAGTTTCAGGAACTGGGTATATTGATACAATTCCTAAAGGCTGTGTATTTAATTGACTGAAACTTGTACATTGCCTGAAGCCAAAGCACAAACTTGCTCCATCTATAAGGAGCAGGAGATGTGAATCTTTGCCAGAACTGACTAAACAGAGGTAAAAGACATGATAGTTTGTGAGGACTGACTAAGCTGTTGTAGAAGGAAGGCATAAGAAAGTGTGTGTATATTTCTGGCTAAGTAGAAAGATAACATGAGGGGTGCTTTTTCAGACGGAAAAAGAAAGTATTTTAATCTTAAAGGAGAACGTCTAATGTCCTTCTCCCCTCCACCCTCCAGAGAGTAAATGTGACTAGAAAACAAGAATGAGTGACTGTAAAATGTAAGAAAAAAGTGACTAAAGAGGGAATTTTATTTTAAGTAATGATGAATTGTTCTGCATAGTCTTTGAAATGAGAAATCCAGGCAAAATGATAAAATCCAGGCAAGTAAAATTTACTCTTGAAAGTTTTGTGTTACTTAGTTCAAATGCCCTCAGAAAATATGCCATGTCTCTATGGTTACTGCTAAGATTTTAGTTTCCGGGATCTTTTTGTTGTGTGTTACTTTTCTTTCCTTCCCTTCAAAAGTGGGTGGCCCTTGAGTCTTAGACTAAGGGTAAAGGTAGACCCCTACTGGAGGCTGTGCCTTTGAAATCCTGTAGGCTTTATTAATAGAATTTGTTAATTTTAGAAGAATATTCTTTAAAAGACAGGATAATCGTTTGTCTATTTGCTGTACTGAACAACTTGGAGTTGAACACTATTCCATAGTCATGTCAAATACCATAATGGTTACTCATTATGTACAATGGTTGGATGAGCTTCCAGATTGATTCATGTTGGGAAGCAGGAGTGGCATCACTTCCTAGATGAGGTGCCTCTGGAAACTCTACAAACTCTCTTATAAATGTACAGAAATGATGTTAATTATAGAACAGAGTTTAGGTCTTCTGTGCAAAGCTTACTCTGAGTCATATTCAATGTGACAACACTTAACCACTGCTAATTGAAACTTGAGCTGTTATATTTTGGAGGAACATTGTTCTACTTTGCACATCACTCTTCATCACTGTGCTGTATAAGGTAACCTCAGTTTGCTGTGATGTTGAACCTTGTGCCTTGGGAATATTGAATACCAGAATGGTTTCTCACTGTGGACAGTGTTCGGTGGAGCTTCCCATTGTAAAACAGGTTGAGAAGCAGGAGTGGCATCCACTTCCTAAACCACATACCCCTGAAAACTCTATGAACTTGGAGAAATAACAATAGGTATGGAAAGGCATTAAGTCTTTTGTTCCTAGAGTCGCTATGAGTCAACCGCAAATCAACAGCAATCAACAACAACAATAACAATATTTTTTCCAAGTTTATATCTTCCAGACTACATTACACATAGTGTACACATGGAACCTCGCATGAACTCCCAGATCTTCTGTGAACCTTTGAATCAACCTCCACTCAAATAAGTCTAACTGCTAGTTATAGACTATGATTCCCTCCAGCAGAAAATAGATAGAGCCAGCATGATCTCCACTCACTAAACAGTGGTTAAGGCTGCCACCCAAGAGGAAGTATTGAAAAGAACAAGGAGTTTAAAGAGGAAGCTAAGAAGATGGTCAGTGGAGAGAAGAAGGGGGTTGCAGGTCCCAGAGGAAGGATAAGATTCCACCATTCTGTTTCACTGGCAAAATTGAAATTAGAGGTGTTGGTATTGTTGGTTATGTGCCGTCGAGTCGTTTGCAACTCATAGTGACCCTATGTACAACATCCCTAAATCCTGCTCTATCCTGTGCCAATCTTACTGTCTCCAACACACCCACCCTGATTATCCCAATCACTGAATCAATCCACCTCATAGAGGGTCTTCCCCTCTTGCGTTGTCTCTCCACCCTCCCAAGCATGATATCCTTCTCCAAGGAACAATTCCTCCTTGCAACATGTCCAAAATATGTCAGAAAAATCCTCAGAATCCTTGCCTCCAAGGAGCAGGCTGGTTTAACTTTCTCCAGGTTGAACCTGTTTGTTTTCTTCGCAGTGCATGGTACATTCAATACTCTTCTCCAGTACCACAGTTCAAAGGCATCAATTCTCCTTCTATCCTCCCTAGTCATTATCCAACTATCTGATGCATAGAAAGTGATTGCAAAGACTGACCTGTCAGACACACCTTAGTCTCCAGAGTGACACCATTGATCTTCAGTACTTTGGAGAGGTCCCTAACAGCAGACTTTCCCATGGCAATACTTCTTTTAATTTCCTGGCTGCTGGTGCCAAGAGTGTTGACTGTGAAGCCAAGCATACTAAAGCTGTGAATAAACTCAATCTCTTCACCATCCATCCTGATGCTGCCAATTGGCCCAGTGGTGAGAATCTTTGTCTTCTTGACATTGAGCCTCAGTCCATATTGAAGGCTGCAGTCCTTGACCCTCTGCAGCAAGTGCTTGATGTCCTCCTCAGTTTCAGCAAGCAGGGTTGTGTCATCTGCATAACACAGATTGTTGATAGATCTTCCACCAATCCTGATGCCACACTTCTCCTCATAAAGCCCAGCCTCCCAGATAATATATTCTCCATACAGGTTGAAAAGGTATGGAGACAGGACTTCTTGTATTTGTTTAAGGACACTCTCCTTAAATAATTAAGTTTAAACACTAACATAATAAGTGCTCAGAACTACTAACAAGTGATGACCCTTAGTTGTAAGGCATCTGTTTCACGTAGAGCTGAATTGTAGGTTTAATTACTTTAGTCTCTTAAGTTAGTGTATCTTAAGACTGTGCTCTGTTGTGAAAATTTTTCTTGAGCAAAAGGAATCAATAGACAGCTCAAAGAGACAGCTGTACATTTCTTTGGAACCCTAGCCAGATCCATGGGCATCCACAGCTAAGACCATTTGGGCCGGAGCCATCTTTGTTTAAACCTAGTACTTATGGGGCTTCCATAGCTTCCTCATAGTGCCATCTCATAGGGCCACCTCATTCTGCTGCTCCATGTCCCTACCTCATCTTTGACTCCTAGATAGTGCTTGTCCCTATCCCGTGAGTCTAATTCCAAATCCTTGACCTTTTTGTCCTATGAAGTTTCCTCTCAGTTGGTGTTTCTCTGATTAGTGAGTATGTAATAATTAAGACCCAACCCTGTATCTTTATCCCAAATTACACTGCCCCTGATGAGACCACTACCAAAGCCTTACAAAAATTCACCACACTAGCAAATGGATTATCTGAAAACTCAGGTGTAAAGGATACATTCTCTAACCTTATGGAACAAATAGAAAGCATTATTACTTCAGTCCAGACATCACTGAATATTGTATTTTAGGTGCTTGTAAGTTATTCTATCGTGGCAAGAAGCTGGGCTGCTGTAATCTAGACGCCATGCAGTCTGAGGTCACCAGCTTTTCTGAGGGAGAAAGATGGGAGATCTCCTCCCATGTGATTAACTGCCTCTGAAAACCTGCTGAAAGGTCAACGATGGGTCAGCTCTGACTCTGTGATACACAAGAACAACATAAGGTAGATAATAAAAATGCTTACAGAAACAGCTATAATTGAAGAGCCTCCTCATTTTTACTTGAATAGTCTCTTTCTGCTGAGTGAAATATCTCAGTCACAAAAGGACAAATACTGCACAGTGCCACTATCCTCATAATTTCTGATGTATTTGAACCCATTGCTACAGTCAGTGTCAGTCGATCTGGATGAATATCTTCCTGTCTTTCACTGACCACATTTCTAAACACGATGTATGTTTTTGTTACACACCATCAAGTTGACTATGGTTCATAGTGACCCGATGAACAATAGCTCTGAACTCTGCCTTGTCCTGAGCCAACCTTCTTGTCTCTGATACACTTGCCTATATTGCCACAGTCACTCTGTCAATCTTTCTAATCCAGGGTCTTCCTCTCTTGCGTTAAGCCTCGATCTTCCCAAGCATGATGTTCTTCCCCAAGGACTGGTCCCTCCAGGCAACATGCCTAAAGTATGTGAGATGGAATTTCAAAATCCTTGTCTCCAAGGAGTAAGCTGGTTTCACCCTCTCCCAGAAACAGGACAGACCTATTTGTTCTCTTGGTAGTCTCGGGTATGTTAAATATTCTTCTCCAGCATCACAACTCAAAGGCATCAATTCATCTTCTGTTGTTCTTAGTCACTCTGTCCAGCTCTTAGATGCATAACAAGCAATTGAGAAAACCATAGCCTAGATCAGGTGCACCTTGGTCTTTACACTGACATCATTTCACTTTATCACTCTGTAGGGTCCCTGACAGGAACTTGTATACCTTGTCCTTTGATTTCCTTACTGTCATAAATTGTTGGTGTTGTTATGTGCCATCAAGTCTTTGCCAGCTATGTATGAGAGAGCTGAACAATGACTAAAGATGATAGAAGAATCAGTGTCTTTGAGTTGTGGTGCTGAAGAAGAGTATTGAACATACCAAGAACCACCAGGAGAGCAAACAGGTCTGTTTTGGAGAGGGTAAAGCCAAGTTTCCCTTGGGAGGCATGGATTTTAACGCTCTATCTCACACACTTTGAGCATGCAGTCAGGAGGGACCAGTCCTTGGACTCTGGCTGCGTTTTCTCCAACTCATATCTGTTTGTCCTTTTGGCGGTTCAGGGGCTATCTAACACTCTGCTCCACCACAACAACTCAATTATTCTCTCATCCCTATTAATTGTCCAGCTCCCTGACACAAAGCAGATATTGAGAAGAAGACTATGGCAAGAATCAGGCACATCTTACTCTTCAAACTTAAATCTTTACTCTCCATAATGGAGGTTTCAATTTGTTTGTGATATTTCTCTTGTGATTCTTGTCAAGGTGATGGTAAACATCAGCTTGAATTAAATATCAGAATATATATTGATCTAGACCTACGTACCCATTTCTCTATTCTTATTAATAGTTGTTCCAATGGGAGCCTCCTCCTTCTCTCTGACCCAACAACCTGATTCCAGTTCACTTAGTGAAAGAATATCCTCCTTCATATGGCTCAATCAATGGATGCCAGCCACAAGTGCTGGGAGTCCACACACGCGCCAGTATTTCAGCCTCATGACTATATATTGAGGGTTAGTTCCCATTACCATTTTCAGAATGCCACTCAAGCTCAGGATTGAACACGCCACCTTTCTTCTTGAAAACCCAGTTCTTTGCTCCTTTGGATTTCATTATTCTCTGCAATGACTGGCAAGATTCAGGGCGCATATACCTGACTTACTACAGGTTCACTGTCACTAAAAAGGGTACAAACGAAGAGATTTATAGGGAGAAGTTTACGATTGTCCTCCATATGAAACTTTCATATTCTAAGGGATTTCTTTCTCCTCCAAGAGCAAATACTCTCATCAACTAGGAGTTTTGTGAGTCTCCAGCTTTAGGACTTCTCATCAGCCAGTTCTGAGTGATAGATGAAATCATGATTCCTAGGTTACTTGATGCTTGTCTCCCTGGTGAGTCTTTACTTAGTGACAGCTGAGGAATTCTCAGACCGAAGCACCTTAATGAGTCAAATGGCTCCAGAGCCAAAGATACAGGTATTTATTTATGGGAAAACTAGACCATTAGTCTATCCAAAAATATAAGCAGAAGAGAAGTTTTGCAACTAAACAGTCCAAAAGGAGCTTCACATTTAGAGATGGAACATGTGAATATGAAGGTAAAATGGTAGCGAGCATAACCAGGAAGGGGACAAATCTACAACAATGAATGAATGGAAATCCAAAGCCTCTGTAAATTTTCACTGAAATTAATAACTAATTTAAATTTAAAAAAAAAGAATTAAGTTAGAGTAAGGATGGCAATGGAACCACCTTACCTCTGTAACTTGATTTGTGCCACTATTAGAACCTCTACTCAGAATATTATTGCTTTTCAATTTTTGACTCATGCACTTTTAACTTGTTAGTTAAATTTGTATCTTCTAGGCTGCAAACCTTCCATGATACATTTTCAAGGATATGAACATGTACAGCTAAGCACAATTGATAACAGTGCATCTAAATTCCAAAATCAATCTCCATAATAGTCTATGTGTTTCCTACTGCCAAAGGGGCCCTTTAGAGTAGTGAGATAAGACCTTCACCCTGAAACCCACAGCGTCCCTTTTCAGCAGGAAGTAGCTAAGAGAATACACCATCCCCTTTTTCTTATGAATCAGGGTGAAGTCTCTCTCAGGGACAAGTGATAGGGAATGGCAAGGGACACACTGACAAAGGAGATAAATCAGAACTGGCTTTGACAAGCACTGTGGCAATTGGACAATTAAAACAGACATTGGGGGGGGGAAGAAGAAAGAACTGGGGATGAGGGTGGAGAAAACAGTGCAACAATGAATGAATGAAAACCCAAAATCTCTGTAAATGTTCATTACAACTAATAAAATTTAATTTTAAAAAAAGAAAACCAGGAGGTTTTAAAAAAATTATTATTATTATTGATGCAAATTTACAGGGATTTTGGATTTCCATTCATTCATTGTCGCACATTTCTCCCTGCGCTTGTTACAGAAGGTCAAGGATTACAGCCTCCTATATGGATTGAAGCTCAACATCAAAAAAACAAAGATTCTCACCACTAGGTCAATTGGCAGCATCAGTATGGATGGTGAAGAGACTGAGTTAACAGTTTTAATTTACTTGGCTCTACAATCAACACTCTTGGTAACAGCATCCAGGAAATCAAGAAATGAATTGTATTGGGAAAGTCGGCTGTGAGAGACCTCTCAAGAGTACTGAAGAGCAACGATGTCAGGCTGGAGACTAAGGTGCACCTGATCCAGGCTATCGTCTTCACAATTACGTGCTATGCATCAGAGAGTTTGACAGTGAATAGGGATGATAGAAAGAGAATTGATGTCTTTGAGCTGTGGTGCTGAACAGGAGTATTGAATATACCATGGACTGCTAGGAGAACAAACAGGTTTGTCCTGGAGAGGGTGAAGCCAGAATGCTCCTTGGAGTCAAGGATTCTGAAGCTTCGTCTGACATACTGTTGGCATGTTGCAAGGAGGTACTGGTCCTTGGAGAGGGACATCATATTTGGGAGAGTGGAGGGACGGTGCAGGAGAGGAAGATCCTTGATGAGATGGATCAATTCTGTGAGTAGAGTGGTAGGAATGAATGTGTCTGAGATGGCAAGGTTGGCACAGGATAGAACGGCGTTTAAGGCTCTGAGTTGCAAGCTACTCGATGGCACATAACAACAACATAACAATAATTAACTTTGCTGATGATCAATTTGATATTTGAGTCACGTGAAAATTTAACCAATGCGTCTAACTCAGGGCATAATCATTTGATTACTTGCTATGCAGATGAGAGCTAGACACTGAATAAGGCTAAGAGAAAAAGAATGGATGCCTTTGCACTGCGATGTTGGAAAGAGAGCTGAATATCTGATAGACTGCCAAAAAACCAAACAGATATATGTTGGGGAAGTACGGCTCTTTGGAGACAAAGAAAGTAAAGCTTTGCCTCATCTATTTTGAGCATGTTGTTAGGAGAAGGTCATTATTCTTGGAAAAATGAAAGGTCGGCAAAAGAAAAGAATATCCTCAACCACATAAACTGACACAGTGACTGTAGCTATGGGCTCAAGTGTGTCAGACATTGTGAAGAACAGTATGAGACAGAGTTCAAATCTGTTATTCAAAGGGTTACAATGAGTCATACTGGACTCGACAGTACCTAACAACAATAAAAATAATTACACTCTAATGAGACCTCTCCAAAGTACCAAAGAGCAATGATGTCAGTCTGGAGACTAAGGTGTTCCTGATACAGGCCATGGTCTTTGCAATTATTTGCTATGCATCAGAGAGCTGGACAACATCTGGGGAGGATAGAAAGAGAGTTGATGCCTTTGAGTTGTGGTGCTGGAGAAGAGTATTAAATATACCATGGACTGCTAGGAAAACAAACAAGTTCATCCTAGAGGGTGAATGCAGGCTGCTCCTTACAGACATGGATTCTGAAACTTCATCTGACATACTTTGGACATGTTGCAAGGCAGGTTCGGTCTTTGGAGAGGGACGTCATGCTTTTGAGGGTGGAGGGACAGCACAGGAGACAAAGACCCTCGATGAGATGGATTGATTCCGTCACTGGGATAATAGGGGTAGGTGTGTTTGAGACAGTAAGATTGGCATGGATAGAGCAGAGTTTAGTGCTGTTGTACATAGGGTCGCTAGGAGTTGCAGGCAACTCAATAGCACAGAACAACAACAACAACAACAACAACAACAGTGATTTGTCAAGGTCTTTCCTTCTTTGTTCTTATTAAGTTTCCAAGAACAAAATTTTCTTCCACAATATATGAAAAAAAGAGAGAGAGAGAGAGAGAGAGAGAGAGACAAATAAAGCATAGATAATTTTCCTACTCAGGAATTTGAAATAAAATATTATATTTGAGAGATACTGCATTCTTTGATGGTTGATGTTGTTGATTGCCGTCAAGTCAACCACGACCCCCAACGACCCTATGAGCAAAAGGCCTGAGGCCTTTCTATAACTATTGGCATTTGTAATTTCTGATTACTACATAACTAATTATCCCAATTTTGTTTTTTTTTTTTAAATGAGTCATTCTTCCTCATAGTTTCTGTGGTTCAGGAATCTAGTTTACAGTCTGTGGTTCAAGGTCTTTCAAAAATCTTTAGTAAAAATGGGGCAGCTTTCAGATCGGATGCTCATAGGGTCGCTCTGAGTCATACTTGACTTGATGACACACAACAACAACAACAATAATAACAACAATTGGCTTTGTGGCTATTAGCTGCCATAGGTCGTCATAGTCTTGTGGCCAGAGAAACCATTCTTAGGCTTTTCCAAGGGGACAGCTCTCAAAATACCAGGAGACTTTTCTCAGAGCATGCCCATGATAGGAAGGTATTCAAGATTGATTCTGGTGAATGCTGAGGCCAATCCTGCAAATAAGTCTCTCTTTGATTTTGTCCATTTTATTCCTTAGAACCAACTTGGTAAGTTTAGCTCACACTCAAGGGATTCTGGCAAGGAGTGGGTGCCAGCGAGAGTGTGGTGGTTAGAGACCACTGACGGTGCTACCTTCAACAGCTGCTCGGGGAATGAGAGCTCTTTACATGGTGCCAAAAAGAAAAAGTTCAAGTATCCTCGGGTACTGCAATATCCTTGTTTGTGCCAAACTACAAGCCTTTCACCTGGCAACTTGAGTGAACTAAGAAAATGCTGTGAGAGAAATGCCTCAGTACTTATATCATCAATAGTGAGATGATCTGCCTCAATAAATAAGAAAGGCTAAATGACCACCATGGGCAGCCCCTCTGGTCAATAAGGCATGAGGTCGCCATGAGTCGGAATCAGCTGGAGAGGGAAGGGCTCTTCCTGCAAGGGGCGTTGAGAAGCACTCCGGTTAGTCTGTAACCGGTCTGAGGGCCCTGTACAACACACGTCTGGCAATTGGCTGACAGTGTGGAAACAATTATGTTATATTCCCCACCGCAGCGATCTTTCTGACATCTCATCTTAACGCAACACATCTCAACTGAGCAGCAGCCGCGTGGCAGGGAGCGCTTGGCAGTGTAGGCTATTTTAATGAACACTTTAAACTTAAGTCTTCACCATCTGTTCTGTTTCCTAATTACAAACCTACACTCATTTGCAGTTGCATCATTAAAAGTGAGATCCTGGCAAAGTGCTCCAAATGCCTGCCGAGCGTGGACTCTTGATTTTATACTGATTTTCTCGGCAACGATTGTCCTCAAGTCCAAAGCATCTTATCTGAGGTGAAAATGAAAATCAGTGCATGAAGAATGTCTCTCTCCTCTTTTTCTTTCTGTGATTGTCTTTGTTTCTCCTTCTCACTGTGCAGTATTTTTTTTTATTACAAATAGGAATTCTCTTTAAGAAGGATTTTACATTTCAAATTCCCCAAATGTCTTTGGTAATTTTAGCTTGCTTTAGGGATAAATGGAGGATTTAAATGGAAGCCCTTTAAACAGGAATTAAACTTATTTGCACAATTGAGACCTACAGATCTTTGCCTGTGAAAATAATGAGGCATTTTCCAGAGTTCAAGCCTTCAAAAATGGTTTTCCTCCTTCGCTTCCCCCTTTTTATAGAACTATTCATCAAAATCAGCTTTCAGCCAACTCAAGAGATACAGAGAGATGCACGGCTTTCAAGATAATCTGCTTTTATTCAGAAAGTAGTAGGCAATTTCTCATCCTAGAGGTCAGTGTAATTCAAGAAAGGGTCAGTGTCCGTAGGCATCTTGCGGCTGTTTGTAGTGATGTCTATTCTGAGTGGACATAACCATCTATGCCAGATTTCAAACAGCCCGAGTTTCCTAGGTGATCTTTATGGGAGTAGATTTCCAATTCTTTTCTCATGTAGAATCTCTGAGTTTCAATTTTCAACCTAGTAGTTTTATACTACCCCACACTGCTAAAGCTCCTTCTAAAACGTAACAACCCATAAAACAGAAGTCTCTAGCCTCTGACACTGAAAAGAAATTTGAGTGAGCTTCTTCCCTTTGTTGTTGTTGGTGTGTGCCATTGAGTCGCTTACGACTCACAGTCACCTTATGTATAACAGCTCTGAGCCCTCCACTATCTTGAGCCAACTTCATTGTTTCTGACACACTTACACCCATTTTTTACATTACACCAGTCACTGAGTCAATCCATTTCATCTATGGTCTTCCTTTCTTGCACTGACCCTCCATGCTTCCAATTAGGACTGATCCCTCCTGGTCACACGCTCAAAGTTTGTCAAAGGGAGCTTCAGAATCCTTTCCTCCAATGAGCAACCTGGTTTCACCCTCTCTAGGTCGAATCTGTTTGTTCTCCTAGTTGTACATGATATACTCAATACTCTTCTCCAGCACCACAGCTCAAAGGCATCAATTGCCCTATCATTCCTAGTCATTGTCCAGTTTGCCAATGTCTAGCAAGTATGTACCATGGACTGCCAAGAAAACAAACATATTCATCCTAAAGAAGGTTAAACCAGGCTGCTCCTTGGAGGCAAGGACTCTGGGGCTTCGCGCTGGGCAGAGTGGAGGGACAGCACAGGAGGGGAAGACCCTTTATGAGGTGGATTGATTCAGTGACTGGGGTAATCGGGTTGGGTGTGTCAGAGGCAATGAGATTGGCACAGGATAGAGCAGGGTTTAGGGCTGTTGTACATAGGGTCACTATGAGTCACAAATGACTTGACGGCACATAACAACAACAACAACAACAGCAAGTAACTGCAAACCCATGGCCTGGATCATGTGCACCTTAGTCTCCAGACTAGCATTGTTGCTCTTCAGTACTCAGTAGAGGTCCTTGACAGCAGGATAACCCTCTGACTGTCCACTAGGGTGTCTGTGATGAAGACTGCCTGTTGGTGGAGGAGGTCTCTCTGGGGAAATTTGACATGTGTGGTAGTTCCTTAGAGAGCTGCCATGCTTCTTAATGTTCTTTTAAAAAATGAGCAGATGTGTTCAACTACTAGACAGGTGGTGGGTCAGTAGGTATGAAGGGGACCACGAAGTCAGCCTACAATGGTATTTTATTCTAGGTTGTTCCTTTGGCTCCCACCAGCTTTTAAGAGTATGAGTGTGATTAGAGTCCCAGTTCTGCCCAAGTTGTACCAGACCCCGTGCTTTGGGGTCTGAAATGACAATAGATGAGAAATGTAAAAATCTTGGAAGAGCACAGAGAGTTAAGGGGATAATAGATCTCTGTGTGAGTCTTTGGGTCTAATTGGACCTGTACTTTCTCTTGGCCTGATTTCTAGGCCTGGGTTTTCATAATTTCTCTTCACACATTATTAGTATTTGCCTGGGGCCAGTCTGTGTTCCTAGCCACAGGAGAGCATGTCATGATTTTCTCAGTCTTGGGCAATTGGCCTGATAGTCCCTGTAACTGATTTTCTCAGTCTTGGGCAACTGGCCCGATAGTCCCTGTAACAGGAATGGTGGCCCATAAATCATAACCTGCCTTTACTAATGATGTGCTTGCACGATTCAACAATATTCTATTAAAGTGTGATAGAAAATGAGTTTCACAAAAATTGCTGGTTACAGGCTCCTAAATGCCCCAACATTACAAGATGCTGTGTTTTCACTTTTCTCTGTTTGATGAATGTATATGGATCCAAAGAAACACCAGTCCAACAGTTACTTCAGTTATAATTTGGTGACGTTGATGACACTCTTCAAGCTGTGCTACTCTCCTCACCCTTCTCTTACGATATGTTCTACCACCATTGTACTAACTTGGTAGTCTCCTGAGATTCCCGTCTAACCTTTCAAGTAGTCTTGTTCTGATCTCACGTAGTTGCCATGTTGATGTAGTTGTTAGCTGCCTTCTAGTAGTGTATGACTCAGAGACTCTCTGAACAACAACTCTGGACCCTGGCCTGTCCTGTGACATTGTCATCATAACTGACACACTTAAGCCCATTGTTGAAGTTATGGTGTCAATTCTGGAAGGCCTTTCTATCTTTATCTGATTCTCCACCTTTCGAATCATAATGGCCCATTCCAGGGAATGGCCCTTTCCACATGCCCAAAATAAGTAAGATAAAGTTCACCCATTCTTGACTCTAGGAATCACTCGGGTTGTACTTTCTCCAAGACAAACCTGTTTGCTTTTTTGTCACTTCTTGTGGATTCAGCTCTTTCCTCCAACATCACAACACAAAGGCATAAATTCCTCTGCCTTGTTCACTGTCTGGCTTTGAAAGGCATATCAAGTGATTGACTAGATCATAACCTGAATCAGGTGCATCTTACTCTTCAAGCTGATATCATTGCTCCTTAGTACGTTACAGAGGACTTTGACTTGACACTTTTCCACTGCAACACGTCTCCTGACCTCTCAATTGCTGTTACCAAGTGTATATTGATTGTGGATCCAAGTAAAATGAAATTGGTGACAATTTCAATCTTTTCTCCATCTATCATGACAATGATAGCTATTGGCCCACTGGTGGGAATTTGTATTCTCTTGATGTTGAGATGTCATTCATATTGAATTCTGTACTCTTTGATCTTGCAGAGGCAAGCATTTCAAGATCTCACATAGATGATTCCTTAAAAGAGCATAGATGTTTAATTTTTAACTCTAAATCTTCAGGTGTTGAAACTTGAGTGGTGAAAATGAAACAAGAGAATATTTTAAAGGAAGAGTACATTAGAGAGAGGATGCATTGATTAAATTTTAGCTAAATGTGTCACGACTCAAACTCATCGTCCCCCAGTTGGTTCTGACTCAGCTCAAGCCAATTTCTGGTTCCTAGGGTCACAAATCCTATTGAGAGCCGTCCAATCTCTCTCCATCAGAGCAGCAAGTTGATTTTAACTGAAATATCTTAATTTAGCAGTCCGACGCATTAGCTAATGCACCAGCTCTTTATGGAATGACGCTGACAACAGCTCACTACTGTTGAATGGATTCTGGCACCTGGTGACCCTCTATTGAGTTTCTGAGGCTGTAAATCTTTAAAGGAGGAGAACGTCCTAACTTCTTCCTGTAGAGGGACTGGGGAAATGGAAATATTGGCATCTTGGTTAGCCGCTTGGAATGTAACAAACTCCAGCCAATTCTTTCTTATTTCCTGAAAGCCAGGTTGACGTGATGGAGCTCTTCGTGGGGCTGCTGTTGCTATTCTGTGTTCTGAGAGGTGGTAGCCCTTGGGGTGCTTGCTTCCTCCCTGTGCCAACTGGACACCACACTCGAACTATCCTGGCTGTGGTCTACAGTGTAAGGGAGCGGGGTGGAGGAGAAACAAAGAGTGTGGTGGGACTTTGCAACGGAGAGGAAAGGGACAAGTATAGACTAGAAAACAAACAAACAAAAGAATTGATCACCAATCAGCTGGGATGCTGACAAAACCGACACAAAGATTTCCTGCTATACCTAACTTCTCTCTCTTTGAGTACAAACTCTTGGGATTTTAGTGAGTTTTCTCAAGACCCATTTTTCATATGGAAATAAAGAATGTCCTCAAATTGCAAGTGTGATTTTCTTCTAAGGATGTCCTTATTCCACATTTAGAGGCATCCTGAATTCTTTTATTTCTTTGAATAATATTTTTTCATGAATTTTAATGAAAGTTTAAAGAGACTTAGGGTTTCCAGTCATTCATTGTTGCACTTTTCTCCCTACCCACCCGCTCCCCCCAATTCACTCTTCTCCTTGAAAAGAAAGAAATGCTCTTTCATTGTTATGCAATCCCTCCCCCCAAGTCCACTCCAGTATGCAGCCTTCACTCTGGACTTCTGTAATGACAAGAATACCCACTCATATATCCCTTTTAAACAGTTCTTTCCCTCATCTGTTGCAAGGTAATATAAATCATTCCTCCCCTCCTTTTCTGTCTTCCCTCAACCCTGATGTCAGTCCTAGAGGCACCCTGAACTCTTAAGACCTCTCATTGTGAGCTCTGGTAGAAAAAAAAAATCTAAAAAGCTGATTTTAAGGAGAGGTTTCCATAACTTCAGAGTTCTCAACAATGGCAAATCATTGTTGTTGTTGTTAGGTGCCAGCAAGTCAAGTACGACACATAGTGACCCTATGAACAAAAGATCTGAACACTGTTCTATCCTGCACCAGTCACGGTGTCAATCTACCCTGTTGAGGATCTTTTTTTCCTTCACCGACCCTCTACCCTTCCCTTCCCAGCATCATGTCCTTCTCCAAGGAATAATATCTCCTGGAAACATGCCCAAAGTATCTGAGGTAAAGCCTCAACATTCTAACTCCAAAAAGCACTCTGGTTGGCCCCCTCTCTAGGACATATCTGTTCATTCTCTTGGCTGTCCATGGGATGTTCAGTGCTCTTCCCCAATACCACAGCCCAAAGGTGTCAATTCTTTTTTTTGTCATCCTTATTCATTACCCACGTTTCAGATGCATGGCAAGTAACTGGAAAGACTACAACCTGAATCAGATTCACCTTAGTCCTCAACCTGACATCATTATTCCTCAATAATTTGGAGAGATCCCTAACTGCAGATTTTCCCAGTGCAATACATTTCCTTGTTTTCTGACTGATGGCATCAAGGTTGTTAATTGTGGATACATTCAAGATGAAGCTGTTGACAGTTTCAATCTCCTCTCCATTCATCATGATGCTGCTTATTGGTTCAATGGTAAAAATCTTTGCTTTGTTTTTATATTGAGATGTAATCCATACCAAAGACAGCATTCCTTGATTCTCTACAAGTATTTCAAGTCTTCCTCACCGTCAACAAGCAAGGTTGTGTTATCTGCATAACGCTACATAATCTCCAATCCTCATGCCACACTTCTCTTCATAAAGTTCACCCTCTCAGATATTTGGTTCAGCATCCAGATTGAATAAGTATGGAGACAGAATTTAACCCTGGCATACTCTCGTCTCAATTTTAAGCCATACAGTGCCTCCCAACTCATGGGAACACCATGCACAAAGTAATAGAACACGGATCAGTCTTCAGCCATCTTTACAAGCAAATCAGACAGCATTGAGCCATAGCATTTTCACTGGCTGGTTTTTGAAGTAAATCTCTAGGTATATCTTCATTTTGCCTTAGTCTAGAAGCTCTTCTTAAACCTAGTTAGCCTCATTGCAATTCGCAAATCATCGCTGACATATGGATGGTGGCTTCATGTGAGATGCAGTTGACAGAAATTGGGTCTCCAGAGTGGAAGGTAGGAATTCTAAAGGTGATGTGCCATTCAACTTAAAAACTTACTCTGGTAGGGTCAATGCTGAATTGTAGCAACCTCCATCAGATTTTCCAGGACGATGGAGAAGAGATTGAGGTTGTTAACAGTTACAGATTACTCAGTTCCACAACCATCATTCTTCACACCAGCAGTCAGGAAATCAAAAGACAAACTACATTAGGTAATGCTATCAAGGATCTTTCCAGAGTACTGAGAAACAATGACATCAGTCTAGAGAGTAAGGTGAGCCTTTTCCAGTCCATGGTCTTTGCAATGACTTACTATGCATCAGAGAGCTGGAAAATTACTAAGGATGATAGAAGAAGAAGAACGATGCCTTTGAGTTGTGGTGTTGGAGAAGAGTCTTGAATATACCATGGACCACCAAGAAAACAAATAGGTCTGTCTTGTAGAGAGTGAAACTAAGTTTCTCCTTGGAAGCTAGAATTTTGAAGCTCTATCTCACATACTTTGTGCATATGGCAGAAAGGGACTGATCCTTAGAGAATGATATCATGCTCAGACAGTGCAGGAGAGGAAGACCCTGGATGAGATGGATTTATATAGTGACTAGGGCAATGGGGGTAGGTTTGTTGGAGTCAGTGAAGCTGTCTCAGGCCAGGGCAGGCTTCAGAATGATTTTACACAGGGTTCTTATAAGTCACAGACTCACAGGTAACTTGATGGCTCATAACAACAGCAACAACAAGAATCAAGGAGCATGTCACAATAAAACTGTTCATCTTTCTCCCACCAACTTCCTGGTGAATTTAATCTGTCAGAGATACTCAGCCTTTGGGCCAGCAGTGCAACCCACTAAAGACTATGCCACTAGAGACCCCTGACCTAACATTGTGTCTGGTAGGTCTGTGGTAAGAACTCGCACTGCCTTGCCAAAGACACATGGTTCAAATCTACCAGTTGCTCCATGGAAGTTTAGCAATCTCCTCTCATGTAATTAACTGCCTCTTACAACCCCATTGAGGGCCAGCTAACAGTTGGTTATGACTCCACGATATGTAATGATAATAACAACTGCCATGGTGCTTAGAGAATTACTCATATATAGTTTATATGTAAATTGTAGAAGATGATAGAAAAATTACAGTTAGACGTGTTTATCGTAGAATGCATGACAATTTTCAGAACGATGCAAGTTCAGCCAATCTAGAATGCTTGCTAAAATACAAACATATTTTCTGGTGGTCGTCATGGAAGGAGGCTTTTTTCCTGCTGAGTGGGTTCAAACTTCCATTAGGTAAGTAGATGAAGATGAATTATTTGCGTAAACCAAGTTAATTAGCCAGGAAATTATAAACCAGACAATGACGTAGAATCATTGCTGGTAGTTAATTAGAAGGCAGTGACAGGGAGATGAGTCTAGACCACTCTAGTTTTTTCTCAGTAAAGATCACACCAATCCCTGTTTTTGTTGCCTTTCTATCTACCAAGTGTAATTGTTTTTAAGTGCCATCGAGTCGTACACAATTCAGAGCCACCCTACAAATGAAAGACCTGAACACTTCTATAACTTTCATTGTTTCTCCAAGTTCTTAGATTTTCCAGTGGCAAGCTATCCTGCTTCCAAGCTTATTTTAATCAGGGAGCTCCACCAATCACTGTCCACCATGGGTAATCATTACTGTATTTGACACATCAGTGTTACAGTGTTCTGTATCAAAGCAGCCTCGAGTTACTTCTGTACAGCAAATGGACAGACAAGAGCCATACGACGTAGAAGAATGTTTGACCAAAAACAATTAAAGCCAGGCCTGAAGGCCACAAATTAAAATCACTTACCTTTGGCTTGGTAGCATCATTTTCTATCCACTAGGTCAACAGAGCTCTCTTTATGTTGTTGTTGTTTAGGGCCATTGAGTTATAGACCACTCATAGCAATCCTATAAATGAAAGACCTGAGCACTTGTATAACTTTCATAGTTTCTCCAAGTTCTTAAAGTTTCCAGAGGTACTAAGTATAATAAGGCTTTAAAAATATTCTGTGCTTATACATAAGTTCAAATTGCAAAAGCCATTGTTGGTCAACTTCCCCTATATTAAAATCTCTCTTAACATGGAGCTCTGCAATCTCAAAGGCATGTGGTTAGAATCTGCTACCTGCTTTGTGAGAGAAGAATGGGCAGTCTCTTCTTGTGCAATTTGTTCCCTTTGAAAACCCACTGGAGGGTCAGCTATGGGTCTGTTCCAACTTGATGGCACATTAAAACAACTTGAAGGCAGTTGGTGGTCCCTGGTTCTAAATTTGTTATGTTGATTAATGTCCAAATATGTCTTTTGATCCCAGAATTCTTTGACTTTAGATTATGAACACCCTGGACTCCTGTTCAAGGCTTAATGACACATAGCTGATCACTGTTTGACTCACCCCGATCACATTGGTTCAGCAAGAGGGAGAGGAGTGTCCTACCCATATCAGAGTAGCTCACCAATGACCCCCCAAAACATGCCTGAAGTCCTTGGAGGAGTGAAACATATCCACTCCTTCCTAGAAGTTCCCAAGGTCATGTGTGCCTACAAGCTGATGTGGCCAGCCTCAAATGCCAGTTATCTGTCACACTCAAGCTTGCACTACCTTTGTCTGGAGAGTCAGGCATCCAGATCTCCACACAGCCTGTCTCACAGCTGCGGCTTCCAGCATGTTCCAGGGCCTTCAGGTTGACCTCATGGCTTTCTTCAGCTAGATAAAAAAAACAAAACAATACCCCAAACATGCACATCTTCCTTCTTTATCAGAAATAGTAAGGTAAAGACATTATCCTCCATTTTCAGGAGAAGAAAAAAAAAAGACTTTTACCCATAATCCCATTTCTAAATGAAAATATGAAGTATAAATGGGGCCAAGGGCAGAAAGATGAGCATAGTAGACAGTGACTGAACTGAGAATTATCTGTTTGTCTAGTTTGATGAATTCCCAAATCTCTGAGTGTCAGGGCCATTTTATTCTTTAGATTGATGTTCTATCCCTGGAGTTTGTCATAACAAACAAACAAACAAACAAAACCACAAAAACAAACTACCAGTCACATAACACCAGAACACTGAGAATTTCCCAGTACCCGCTAGGGTCATAAACGGGTTCCAGTTAGCTAGGCTTCCCCGGTGCATAATGTATCATCAGGTTTCTAACCAAACAGCAAGATGGTTTGAATCCTTCAGTTCCTCCAAGACGGTAAGATGGACAGTTTCTTCCCATAAAGACTCACAACCACAGAAACCTGTGGAGAGTTACTACGAGTGAAACTCAACTTAGTGACAATGGACAGTCTTTTTTACTATCCAGGGAAAGAGCATTTGCAGAGCTATGGGGACTCCGTCCTGGCTGCCTGCCATTTCAAAATGCAGAGTAAGTCATGCATGGCCACCGAGTTTCCCTGTACACGCATGAGTCGTTTTGTAGGGGTTTCTCATGTTTTTTTCCTCTGGCATATTGTCCTGCAAACAAATATTCTTTCAATTTAAAAAATTGCTCTTATCAGAGTAAGATCTTCCAAAATCCTATGCCTGAGTGAGGAGAGTAAATTTTAAGAGGTAAACTAAGAGATATTTAACCTGAAAGAAAAAACACTGGAAATGGTCTGCTATATGAAAGAAGCAGGTGTAAGGGGGAGTGTTATTTTAGCTCTCCAAGTGTCAAGAATACATGCAAACATTGACAAGCTTTAAAACTTACATGCCCTTATTAACAGATTTATCTTTTCATTATTTTATTAATTAGGCCAGAGCTACACTGCCAAAAAGGCATGGTTTGGGATGTGTTCAGAGAAGGTTTGGAGTGTCTCCCTTTGATTGTGAATTGCAAAGTCATTATTCCCCATTGCAAGCTGTAAGAGGGATGGCAGACAAGTAAGAAAATGCTGGCTCTGTCATTGGTCATGGAAATAATAGCTGTTCTCGTGCCGTCCTTGGAAGGCAGCCTGGGAATCTTTTGGGTTGGCAGAATCCCACTGGAAAGGGGAGGAGATGATTTTGCCTAAAGGGAACAAAAAAATAAAAACAAGAACAACTACAATTAAAAAAATAAGAACATAATTCAATTTGGAATGCAATGAAGTATTTTTCATTTTTATTAATTTGAGTAAAGGTCTACAGAATAAATTAGTTTTTCATTATGAAATTTATACACATTCTTCTTCTTGCCATGCATGCAATCTCCTCGATGTAACAATTTTTCCTACCTTTTCTTTGGGTTTCTTAATTCCACTCATCCATATCCCTGCCCTTTCTACCTTTGAAGCTTAGCTTTGAAGCAAATGTTGTCTTTTTGGTGTACTATGGTTGATTAAGTCACCCTTGGTATCAGCAGTCAGGATAGCAGAAGACACATGACACTGGGAAAGTCTGGAGTCAGAGACCTTTCCAAATTATTGAAGAGTAATGATGTCAGTTTGAGGATGAAGGTGTGTCTGACCCAGGCCATGGTCATTCACTTGCTGTGCGTCTAAGAGCTGGACAATGAATAAGGATGACAGGAGAATTGACGCCTTTGAGCTGTAATGTTGGAGAAGAGCACTGGATATCCTATGCAGTGCTGAAAGAACAAACGAATATGTGTTAGAGAAAGTGCAGCCACAGTGCTCTTTTGAGGCAATGATGGTAAAGCTTCAATTTATATACTTCAGGCATATTGCTAGGAGAGTCTGTTCCTTGAAAATAGACGTCATGGAAAGGCAGAGGGTTGACAAAGGAGAGGAAGACCCTCAACCAAGCAGGTTGATACAGTGACTGCCACCTTGGGTTCTAGAGTGTCAGAGATAATGAGGATGATTCAGGATAGGCTAGAGTTCTGATCTATTGTTCATAAGGTCACTATAGGTCAAACTCAACTCAACAGCACTTAACAACAACAAAATGGATGATTGTAATGAGGCATACATTTCTTAATTATGTTACTATTCAAATGATAGGTTACCTGTTGTTTGATTTTATCTCAAATCGGGCATGTTTCCAGGAAGGATTATTCCTTGGGCGAAAACAACTCTAGGAAAGGTCATATAAAAAGAAAACCCTCAAGAAGATGGATGGTCCAGTGCCCGCCACAATGATCTCCAGCAGATCAGAAATAGTCAGGATGGCACAGGCTAAAGAAAGGCTCAGATCTTTTGTTAATAAGGTCACTATGAGTAAAACTTGACTCAATGACACCTAACAATGTTGTTTGCCTGACAGCTAAATCTGCTAAGCCCTTAAATGTCATCAGAAGAATTAGGATGCATTGCTAAAAGTCAGAGGAATTCACAAGTATGAGTAAATTGCTATGTGATTGTAACTACTCTTCAAAAACAGAGAAGTTATTGTTGTTATGTGCTATCATGTGCACCCTATGAACAACAGCTCTGAACCCTGTCCTGTCCTGAGCCAATCTCACTATCTCTGACAGCTGACCATATTGCCACAGTCGCCATGTCAATCCATCATGCAAAGTCTTCCTCTCATGTGCTGACCATCTTTCCTTCCAAGAGTGATGTCCTTCTCCATATTTCTCCTGGCAACATCCCCAAATATGTGAGATAGAGTTTGAAAACCCTTGTCCAAGGAGCAACCTGGTTTCACCTTCTTCAAGACAGACCTGTTTGTATTTTTTGGGAGTCTATGTTCAATATTTTGTCTAGCATCACATCTCAAAGTCATCGATTCTTCTTCTGTTACTCTTAGTCATTTGTCCAGCTCTCAGAAGTATAGCAAGCCATGGAGAAGATCATGACCTTAATCAAGTTCCCCTTAGTCTCTAGACTGACATCATTGCTCTTTGGAGAGGTCTTTGACATCAGACTTTCCTAAAACAAGCCCTATTTTGATTTCTTTATTGCTGGTATCAAGAATGTTGATTGTGGATGCATGCAAGATGAAATTGTGAGGAACCCCAATCTTTTCTCAGTCTATTATAATAGGTAGTGAGAATCTCGTGTGTTTGTTTTATGTTTTATTTTTATGTTGAGATACAATTCATATTGAAGACTTCAGTCCTAGACCTTCTGCAGTAGACACTTCAAATTTTCCTCAGTTGTGTCATTTGTATAATGTAGGTCGTTAAATTTTCATCTAATCGTGATGTCACAATCTTCTTCATAAAGTTCAGCTTCCCAAATTATCTGTTCTGTATTTCAGTTGAAAAGGTATGGAGAAAGGCATATCCTTAACACACTCTTTTCTTGATTTTGAACTGTATAGCGTTCCTTTGCTCTGTTATGCATTAACTTTCTGGTCTAGCTATAAGTTTTGCATGAGCACAATCAAGTGTTCTGAGATTCCCTTTCTTCCATTATTAGCCACCATTTATTTTGATCCTCACAAGCAAACGTCTTTGCATAGTCAATAAACCACAAATGGACATCTTTTTGGTACTCTACTTTCAGCCAAGATCTATCTGTCATTGGCGATGATATCTCTAGTGCCATGGCCTCTTCTAAACTCAGCTTCTATTTCTGGCAGTTCTCTGATGAAGCACCTTTGTAGCCATTTTTTGATAGTCTTCAGAGGAGAGACTCATCCTTTAGGAGAAAAAGAGACTGAGACTGTTGATTTGAGATATTTTTGAGGTGGTTTTGATTTTCTCCAGGGAAATAATGCATGTTGCACATCGATAAAGTATGCTGCTTTGTCACATTGTTATATTTAAATGTTATTTGTGAATGCTGATTATTACAATAGAGAACAAAGTTGAAGGTAAAGAGTTGTACATAACATTACCAATGATATTGTCACTACAGGGATGGATACATGTGCTGCAGTAGAGGTCGGGCTGGGGTTGTGTACATTTATACCTGCATTTATGTCTACCTCAGCAAGGTAGTTGTCGATTTGGTTCACTATTGCCCACTTTGTTTTACTGTAGCTTCTCAATTAGGCTTGGAAGCTCTCTTGAGCAATGATCCTATCTTACACTTGTTTTCTTTCACTGAGCTCTGAAAGCCACACCAAAGAGAATCTTCATACATACTTGTTGGCTACATGAATGAATGAATGACTCATTCAGAAAGGTCACTTTTGAGTCCATTTTTTCGCCAAAAGAATTTGCTCAAAATTCTTACTATGGTGACAGAGTAACTTCTTTAAATGGAAAAAAAAACCAACAAAACCTCTCTTATCTTTATGGGAAAAGGTTTACACATTGTGTGTAAATAGTGTTAAGGAAGAAAGAAAGTTAATTTCTTAATTAAAATTTAACTGTATTTGCTTCACAGAAAAGGAACCATGATAGGAAGACAGGGGAAAGTTGTGTTGGTAAATCCATTCCCAGACATTCTCTGTTTCTGAGGATACTGGAAGTTTCTTAAGTTACCAGTGGGAATCTCATGACGCCTGAGAAATTACCTGTGTCTTCAGCTTTCTCAGAAGCATTTACAGAACCAGTGAGCCTTATCTTAGAGTGCTTGTGTGAAGTCAATTGGAAGATATGCAGAGTTTTCATTCTGGGGGAAAAATACATGGCATATTTCCACATGAAGACTGAGGTATTTTATTCTTCCTTGTAAGTACAGGTGATTCGCTGTGTTTGTTTGAGGTTGCTTATCCTGCTATGAGCTCAGCTGTGACAAGACCCAGGGATGCCATTGCTAATTGCACGCTTGATGACACCACAATAGGGAGCGTGGTCGTTTAATATTCGCTATCTATTTCCAGATTGTTCCTGTTGGCTGAGCTGAAATTATTTCTAAAACTGTCAGCTCATCGGATCAAACTTTAGCATTTTAATAAGTGTTGTTCAGAGAGGTTCCCACTGCCTATTCCTCTTCATGTACCATACTCCCTCCCCGCTAGCAGTTTCCATGAAGAGAAGCTGTGGATGGAATTTACAATGTGAGGGGAGCTGCTCAGTGTTTGAAAACGTTGTCACTGAGCCCTGTCTTCTAACTGAGGAGGTCGGCTGTGTTATAGATGCTATAGGGACCAGTTAACAGCCTCCCTGTCCTCCAAATCTGTGCCCCGTCTCCTGTGTTTTGCACAATAATATTATCCAAATAACCTGAAAATATTTAGATAACCATCTGGCCATAGCAAATTTTATATCCCATTTAATACTGTGTGCGCTGCCTTGGAAAGAAGTTTGTTCAGCATAATAAAAACAGAAGTCATTTGATGGCTTCCTTACTGAAGGGTTTCCATCAGCACAGTTACTCTTGAATTACAGACAAAAATCCCCCGTATTCTGCCAAAAATGCTTGCCAGAGTCGTTGCCATTATGCACCTCTGAGGACTGCCTCCTGCCAATGGTGAATTAATGAGCTGATTCCATTTGTAATTTTTGAACACAATGAAATAAAATGCAAGATAGGACTAAAATAATGATGATTTGGGGGTCTCATTATATAAGAAGCAATAAGATTGATTGCTGAAAGAAAGAAAAATTATCTTAGCTAATGAAACTCAGTAAACTGCCTCTGTGAAAGGAGGTTTGAGGCTGAAAAGGGTAGCAATCAAATGGACAAGACCAACCATCTGTGCCCATTAGCAGTAACTCTACCTGACACACCACCGTGCCGTCCATCTGAGTAGTGTGATACCTTCCCTGCAGTGATTCCTTGGCCTCCTTGGCCAGAACCAGAGCCATAGGGAACATCTTGAAGTCAGCAGATAATCAGAGCTGCTTAACGCCAAACAAATCTTGCTAACACATAAAATCTTTCTCTAATGACACGAGAGTGAGGCTTAATTAAGTTTCACCCCTTCTGGTGACTGATTCAACACTGACGTTAATAAGGACAAGACGCTGAAGTTGAAAAAGAAAACGGACTTGCGTTCCAATGCTGGGATCAAGAGGCTGTGTGAGTTTGGGCAAGTCCTTTAATTTCTCTTTCCCCACTTTGGAGATGATAGTATGCACTCTATATTCTCATCAATCACAAAAGGCCCTCCTAACTATATTGTTGTTGTTATGTGTCACAGAATTGGAACTGACTCACAGCTGACCCTCCAGTGGGTTTTCAGAGGTTATGAATGGCATAAGAAGAGAGTGCCTATCTTTCTCTCACAGAGCAGCTGGGAGATTGAAACCATTTGCCTTTGAGCTGTCAGCACAACTCCTTAGTACTCAGGCACCAGAGATCCCTAACTCTCAGAATCTTTAAGTCTCTGCGTGATAAAAGTGAAATTTCCAGAGATAAGAAAATTGTGCTGCAATCAGACAATATCAGTAATATAACACAAGTGAAATCTTGATGAAGATGATCCAAAAATTACTAGAAGAGTACATTGACAGAGAACTACCAGAAATACAAGCTGGGTTTAGAAGGTATTGTAGTACTAGAGACATCATTGTCAATATCAGATGGATCTTGGCAAAAAAGCAAAGAGTATCAGAATATCAACTGATAGCACCATATGAGATGGAGAAGAGATTGAGGTTGTTAGCAATTACAGCTTGCTCAGATCCACAATCAACACTCTTAACACCAGCAGTCAGGAAATCCAAAAAAGAATTGCATTCAGAAAATCTGCAGTCATGGGCATTTCCAGAGTACTGAAGAGCAACGATGTCAGTCTAAATACAAAGGCAGACCTAATCCAGGCAATGGTCTTCTCGATTATTTGTTATGCTTCAGAGAGTTGGACAATGACTAAGGATGGCTTCAATGACGTAGATGCCTTCAAGTTGTGGTGCTGGAGAAGAGTCTTGAACACCCCATGGACTTGCAAGAAAACAAATAGATTTGTCCTGGAGAGAGTGAAACCAAGTTTCTCCTTGGAGGCTAGAATTTGAAGCCCTGCCTTATTTATTGACGGCATGTGGCTAGGAGAAATTGGTCCTTGGAAAAGGACATCATGCTAGGAAGGGTGGAGAGACAGCGCATGAGAGGGAGACCCCAGATGAGATGGATTGATACAGTAACTGGGACAATGGGGATTGATGTGTCAGAATTAGTGAGCCTGGCTCAGGACAGGGAAGTGTTCTGAGCTGCTGTACATAGGGTTGCTATGCATTGCATGTGATTCAATGGCACATAACAACAACATACTATGACAGGTTTGGAAGCAGAAGTGGCATCCACTTGCTAAACAACATGCCTCTGGAAACTCTATGAACTTTGATAAATGTTGATAGTTGTAGAGGGACTTCTGGCCTTTTATTCATAGGGTGGCTATGAGTTGTGCTCAACTTGAAGTCAAGCAACAATAAGAAAAACAACCAGAGGAATGTCTATCTGTGTTTCATTGACTATGCAAAAGCATTTGACAGTGTGGATCACAACAAATTGTGGCTAACCTTGAGGAAAACAGGAATCCCAGAACACTTGATTGTGCTTATGCAAAATCTATACTTGGACCAGGAAATAGCCCTCAAAACAGAGAAGGGAAACACTACATGATTCAACATCAGGAAATAAATGTGTCAGGAATGTGTCCTGTCTCCATACCTTTTTAACCTACATGCGTAACAGATCTCTCAGGAGGCTAGGACTGGTCCTTCCTGGCCCTTTGCACAAAGTATATGAGACAGAGCTTCAAAATCCTAGCTTCCAAGGAGACACTTTGTTTCACCCTCTCCAGGAAAGCCCTATTTGTTCTTTTGTCAGTCCATGGTATGTTAAAGACTCTTCTCCAGCACTATAACTCAAAGGCATGGATTCTTCTTCTGTCATCTTTAGCCATTGTCCAGCTTTCTGGTTCATAATAAGAAACTGTGAAGTGACACCATTGCTCTTCAGAACTTTGGAGAGGTCCCTAACAGCAGACTTTCCCGTCACAATACACCTTTTAATTTCATGGCTACTGGTGCCACAAATGTAATCTATTTGATTCCTATGCATGCCATCAGGTGAGATCCATGTGTATAGCCTCTGTTTATGTTTCTTATAAAAGGTATTTGCAATGAATAAATCATTGAATGTGCAGAACTCTATCATTCTATCTCCAGCCTCATTTCTCTCACTGAGCCCATATTTTCCAGCTACTGAACCTTCTTCTCTGTTCCCAACATTTGCGTTCCAGTGAAACTGAGGAGGGCCTGAAGGGCTTGCTACAGAAGATCAAGGACTATAGCCCCCTATATGACTGAAGCTCAAGATCAAGAAAACAAAGATTCTCACCACTGGGCCAATTAGGAGCATCAGTATGGATGGTGAAGAGATTGAGATAGTTAACAGTTTTAGTTTACTTGGCTCCACAATCAACACTCTTGGTAGCAGCAGCCAGGAAATCAAGAGACGAA
>NW_006400067.1:1669736-1685685 GCF_000299155.1 Elephantulus edwardii | reverse complement strand
GTTAGCTGAAATACGTCAATTGGCAGACCATCTATTCCTGGGGCCTTATTTTTTACTATTTCTTTCAAAGCAGCTTATACTTCTTCCTTCATCACGATAGGCTCTTGCTCATATATTATTTAGTTAAATTCTTCCATGTTTGCCAATTTATTTTGATATAGTGACTCAGTATATTCTTTCCATCTTCTTGTAATACTTCCTGGATTATTTACTATTCTGCCTAAAGCATCTCAGTTCAAATAAGGCATACCAAAAGAATGTCTATTTGTGCTTTATTGACTATGCAAAGGCATTTGACTTTGGAGATCATGACAAGTTGTGGCTGACATTGAGAAGAATGAGAATTACAGAGCACTTGATTGTGCTCATGCCAAACCTATACCTGGATTAGGAGATGGTTGTGAAAATGGAGCACTGTATGGTTTGGAATTGGGAATGGAGTGTTTCAGGGTTGTATTCTCTCTATACACCTGTTAAAGCTATATACTGAGCAAATTATCCAAGAAGCTGGATTCTATGAAGAGGAATGTGGCATCAGGGTCGGAGGGAGATTCATCAATAAACTGTTATCCAGATGACACAATATTGCTTCCTGAAAGGGAGGAGGACTTGAAGTACTTATTGCAGAAGATCAAAGAATGCAGGCTTCTGTACGGACTGTATCTTAATATCAAGAAAACAAAGAATCTTATAACTGGATCAATAGGCAGTGTCATGATGGATAGAGAGGAGATTGAAACTGTCAACGCTTCATCTTGCTTGGATCTACAATTAAGACCCTTGGTATGGGTAGTCAGGAAATAAGGAGACACATTGCAATGGGAAAATATGCAGTCAGGGACCTTTACAAACTATTCAGGACTAGTGATGTCAGTTTGAGGACTAAGGTGTGTCTGATCTGTCCACTTCTAGCTTTTCCTCTGAGACCTAGACAATGAATAAGGATGACAGAAAAAGAATTAATGCCTTTGATCTGTAGTGCTGGAGAAGAGCACTGAACATCCCATGGATGGCCGAGAGAATGAGCAGATATGTCTTGGAGAGGGTGCAACCAGAGTGCTCTTTGGAGGCAAGAATGGTGGGACTTCACCTCTCATACTTTGGACATGTTGCTAGGAGGTGCTTTCCTTGGAGAGAGACATGATGTTGGGAAGAGTGGAGGGTTGGTGAAGGAGAGGAAGATCCTTAACCAGGTGGATTGACATGGTGACTACTGAAATGGGCTCTTGTGTGTCAGGAAGTGTGAGAATGGTGCAGGATAGAACAGTGTTGAGATCTTTGTTCATAAGGTCGCTATGAGTCATGCTCAACTTGTTGGCACCTAACAACAAAAACAAATCCATGGGAGAAAAATGAATACTCTTCTCCTGTGTCATTGGCTGACTCTAAAAACATGATCGAGGGTCAGCTGTGCACTAGGTCTGACTTGACAGTACACAACAACAAATCTCTATGAAGACAATTCTAATCTCATCCACATGGGGTGATCATGAGTCAAAAGCCACTCCACAGCACCTGGTTACTGATTAAGAGCTTATGAAAGAACACTAAAAATGAACCAATTAATCTGGCAGTCAAGAGATTATTGAAGGTGGACCATCCTCCTCCTCCCTGTCCTTCTTCTAATTCTCCTCATTCTGTTCTTTTGCCCCCTTCTTTCTCCTATTTGTTTTTTCTTAAATAATGAAGTAGCTTTCATAATTTTTTTTTTTGGATGAGGTTCAAAATGAAGATTTGGCCAATATGTTTCACCAGGCAGTTTCCATGGAAACACTTTATCCTGGTTAATAGACCCAGCAGCCTCATTTGCTTTCAAAAGCACACACTAAAATAATAGCAGCGAAATGGACACATCCAGAAGTTCTTGGCCATAAACGGTAGAGCTTGATAAGAACTGTTCAACTAGAAGCTGATCTGCTTTCTGATAAAACATGTTTTCTGCAGAAGGTCTCGAAGCTTCCCAGCATAGGTGGTGTTATCTGGTAGACAATAACAAACAAAATGTACCTTCCTGAGAGGTTCACATGATGTAAGCTAATTCAGGTGGATGATGGTTAGAGTACAATATGTCACCCTCTTAAGGAGCAAAGCTTAATAGAATCAGGTGTTAGAACACATTGTAATTTACAGAGAACAGCAGAGGAAGAAGACTTGACAGGTTACTTATTGGGCAGCAAACAGAAAATGGACATTTGGAATCTGTCAGCTGTTCTGTGGGAAGAACATGAGGCCATCTACTCTCTTTAAGATTTATAATCTCGGAAAACTGATGGAGGATTTCTATGAGTTTGAATTGACTCAATGGCCATGAGTTGATGGGTTAGAGTAATAGGAAAAATCATTCCACTGTTACTGTATCTCAAGGATCCTATTAGAAAGACAGGATTGGGTAACCAGTTCTTTGGTAAATAGCTTTTCAAAGATGGAAAAAAGTGTTCTCTTGTATGCAGTGGCTGTGTTTGCCAGGAAAACAGTCTCCTAGTTGGCTTTTATTCTTTCTTGTGCTATTTTATTTTTGTTATGTGCCATCGAGTGGAAACTGATTCATAGCAACGCTGTGAAAAAGAGATCTGAACCCTCTCCTAACCTGTGCCACCCTCTCTGTCTCTGACATACTAAAGCCTGTTGCTGTCATCCCTGTGTCAATCCATGTCCCTGAGGGGTTTCCACTCCTTCACTGACCTCTGCTTTTCCAAGCACGATGTCCCCCTCCAAGGACAACATGCCCAAATATGTGATATGAAGCTTTCCTATCCTTGCTTCTAAGGAGCACTCTGGCTGTGTTTTCTCTAAAATATATCTATTTGTTCTTTTGCTAGTCCATGGGATCGTCAATACTCTTTTCCAACACCATAGTTCCAAAAGCATCCATTCTTCTCCTGCCATCCTTATTCACTATTCAGCTCTCAGATGCATATCAGGTACCTGGAAAGATTATGGCCTGCATTAGTCGCACCTTAATGTCTGTCAGTTGCTGTATGGAGGCAGCTTGTGCACCTCTGTGGTGCTGGGAGCTAACCCACCGGTACGTCAGATGCCAGCGGGGTCACCCATGGTGGGCAGGTTTCAGCAGAACTCCCAGATTAGGATGAGCAAGAAAACAAGATTGACCATTTAATTCTGGAGCACAGGTCTTCTAAAGCCCAATAACAAAACTTTCTTGTGTAGGAAATGTCAATTAAAAAAAAAGTTGTGAAATCAGTATTATGGAGTTTAATGCTAAAAAACGAATTGCTTCTACACTGAGAGGGTTTTCAAAAGAGGAAGGCACATAATAAATACTCCCCCATGACTGGTTACTAGCTGTGGGGGGCTCCTCTGTTCTGAGTCTCCAAAGTGTTCCTTGGCTCTAGGATAAGTCATTCCGCTCTTCTCTCTGCAATGGTTCCTGGGGAGGCCCGGAACCCCTCCGATATCTGTAATCCTGGCCATCATTATGTCCGAACTACAGCATGTCATTTGAACAATTTAGAGAACTACAGATCCTAGGAACAAAAATTTTGTTGGTGTTCTCTCCCTTCAATTCTTAAGAGTAGTGATAATATCCCTAAATCAACAAGAAGATCTTGATCAAGAACAAATAGAGTCCTTAGATAAGATTACCAAAGACCACATGTCTACCAGCCAGACACCCCTGAAGTTTATAAATACCTGGTCGCCTTCCTATTTTTAAAGCCAGAATTAGAAAGTATGACTCACATATTTTATTAACATTTGTGAAATTCAATCATTTGGCTGATAGTGCATGTTGTTGTTACGTGCCAACAATCACACTATGACTCATGGTGTTGTCGTGTGCCTTTGAGTTGGAACCAACCCATAACTGACCCTTCAGTGGGTTTAGAGAGGCAGTTAATCACACTAGAGGTGACAGTGCATCTGAGGTGACAGCCTATCTGAACTGATAGCCCATCTTTCTCTCCTGGAGCAGCTGGTGGTTTCAAACTGTGTACTTTTGGGGTTGCAGTGCAGCTTCTTGCCACTAGGCCACCAGAACTCCACTTCCCTATGATTCACAACCACCCTAATAAAAATGGCTCTGAACGTGACCCTGTCCTGAGCCAAATTCATGTCTAACACACTTATCTCCATTGCCACAGTCATTGTATCAATACATCTCATTTAGGATCCTCCTCTCCTGCACTGACTCTCCACCCTTCCAAGCAAGATGTCCTTCTCTAAAGACTGGTTCTGCCTGACAACATGCCCAAAGTATATGAAATGGAGTTTCAAAATCTTTGGCTCCAAGGAGCAACCTGGTTTTACCTTGTTCAGGACAGATCTGTTTGTTTACTTGAATGTCCATGGTACATTCAGTACTGTTTTCCATAACCACAACTCAGAGACATCAATTCATTTTCTTGTCATACTTAGTCATTGTTCAGCTCTCAGATACATAGGAAGCAAGTGATATGATCATGGTCTAGATCAGGCGTACCTTAGTTTCTAGAGTGATATAATTGCTTTTTAGTACTCTGGAGAAGTCCTTGACAGCAGACTTTCCTAAAGTACGTCTTTTTGAAATTTCCTGGCTGCTGGTGCAAAGAATGTTGATTGTGGATCCAAGCAAGATAAAACTATTTACAGCTTCACTCTTTGCTCCATCCTTCATGATGATGTCAACGGACCCAGTGGCGATATTTGCTTTCTTGACACTGAGATGCAATCCTTATTAAAGACTGGAGTCCTTGACTTTATGAAGCAAATACTTCAAGTCCTACTCAATTTCAGTGAGCAAGTTTGTGTCATCTGTATAATGCAGAATGAGGCTTCACAATATTTTCTCTAGACAATATATTACACTCACAGTGCCTCCAAGACTCATTGGCTTGTTATTTTGGTTTGTAATCTATTTGATACTCTTCACCACCATCACCACCACTCCTTTGAAATTCCTTATTCACTGTCCAACTTTTGCATGCATGGAAAGTGGCTAAGATACCATGGCTTGTGTCAGACACACCTTGGTCTTTACACTGACATCCTCATCTCCATTGTCCCAGGTACTGTATCAATCCATCTCATCTAGAGCCTTCCTCTCCTGAGCAGATCCTCTGTCCTTCCAAGCATGTTGTCCTTCTCCAAACACTGGTCTCTCCTGGTTATGTGCCCAAAGTATGGGAGACGGAGCTTCAAAATCCTAGCTTCCAAGGAGAAATTTGGTTTAACCCTCTCCAAGAGAGACCTATTTGTTTTCTTGGTGGTCCATGATGAATTCAAGACTCTTCTTCAGGACCATAACTCAAACCCATTGATTCTTCCTCTGTCACCCTTCATCATTGTTTAGCTCTCTAATGGATAGCAAGTAATTGTGAAGACCATGGTCTGGACCAGGCACACTTTAGTCTCTAGACAGACATCATTGATTTGCAGTACTCTGGAGACATCCCTGACTGCAGACTTTTCCCAGTGCAATTTGTCTTTAGATTTCGTAACTGTTGGTGCCAAAAGTGTTGATTGTAGTGACAAATAAGCTTTAATTGTTAACATCCTCAATCTCTTCTCCATCTATAATGGTGCTGTCAATTGGCCCAGTAGTAAGAATCTTTGTCTGCTTGGTGTTGAGCTTCAATTAATATTGAAGAGCATAGTCTTTGACCTTCTGCATCACAAGAGCTTCAAGTTCTCTTCTGTTTCAGCAAGCAAAGTTGTGTCATCTGCATAACTTAGGTTGCTGATGAGTCGTCTTCCAATTCTGATACCACATTCCCCTTCCAAATGATCTCTTCTGTATAATTTATTAAAAATGTATGGAGACAGGACGCATCCCTGACACACTCCTTTCCTGATTTTGAACCTTACAGTGTTTCCTTGTCCTGTTCTGAAGACTACTTCCTGGTCCAAGTATAGGTTTTGCATAAGCACAATCAAGTATTCTGGGATTCCCACCTTGCATGGCAATAAGAATTCAGAAAATGTGACTAAGATGTAGATATTGTGCCGGGAATATTCTACTGGGTTATCTAAGGGTTTCCATCTAGTTAATGAACATTCCAGAACAGACCAGTAGGAAAGATGTTTCTGAGACGGTCGAAGCCTATCATCTTGGCTTTGATGATGGAGGTAGTATATGAGATTAAGAATAAGTATGATCTCTGAGAGGTAAAGAGGTTCTCAGATGCCAGTCAGCAGGAATAGGAGTTTCAGTCCTTCAACAACTTCAAGATCTTGAATAATCAAGCCTCCCTTTTGTTCTTGCTGGTTGTCATTGGGTGAATTCTGTTTCACAGAAACCTCATTTGCCAAAGTAGAACTGTCCCATAGAATTTCCTACACTATGATCAATATAGGAGCAGATGTCCAGCTCATCGATGTGTTTTTATTAGCAGTTGATCATTTAACCATAGTACCCAGGTCATCAGCATTTCTTGGGTTACCAGCCAATCATTTAACCCATTTGTTGTTGTGTGCCTTTGAATCAAGTGTAGAGCACAGAACACAACTGCTCCATAAAGTCTCCTTATGCCACTAGAGATTCGCCTCTAGAGATTCTTCAAAACAAATATTCCTCTTGACATCTTGAAAATAACACAGCCTAGTAACACCAAAGTTTTATGTCACTGAGAACTGTATCAAATATCTCGCCTACAGAACTGTAAGGTAATACATTTGTGTTACTATATGATATTTCCAATTTCCATTGACATACTTTGGACATGTTGCAAGGTGGGATTAGTCTTTGGAGAGGGACATCATGCTTGGGAGGGTGGAGGCGCAGTGCAGGAGAGAAAGATCCTCGATGAGATGGATTGATTCTGTCACTGTGGTAATGGGGTAGGCATGTGGTAGACAATAAAATTGGCAAGGGATAGAGCTGGGTTTAGAGCTGTTGTGCATAGGGTCATTATGAGTCATAAGTGACTCGATAGCACATAACAACAATAACAACAACACATTGTTGTTGTCAAGTCATAGATGACTCATAGGAATCCTGTGAATGAAAGTCCTGAACACGCATACATTTCATCATTTCTCTAAGTTCATAGAGTTTCTGGAAGCAAGCTATTTCAAAAGTGAATGCCACTCCTGTTTCCAAACTTATTTTAATTTGAGAGCTCCACCAAACATTGTCCACCATGCACAATAACCCTTAACAGATTTGACACATCAGTGTCACAGTGTTTACCATGATAGCAACCTAACTCTGTGCAGCAAATTGGCAGACTAGTGCTATACTACTTAGAAGAACCTTTGACTGAAAACAATTAAAACCAGGCCCAATGGCTGCAGGCCTGGGGCCCAAATGCCTTTGTTTAAATATGAGGCCAAATCCAATTGTCTCAAACTCAATTGCAAGCAGTAGACCACACCCAGTAACCAGGATGTTCCTTAGAGACAAGGTGGTGAAATTTCATCTCATATACTTCAGGCATGCTTTCAGGAGGGACCACTCCTTTGGAAAAAAAAATATAATTCTGGGGAAAGTAGAGGGACAGCCCTTCTGGGAAAATATACAAAGTCAATATCATAATGTAGCAGTACTGAAAGCTGCAAAAGAAATTCGGTGTCTCCTGGGCCTTTCTCATCAAGTTGTCACTTCTTTCTTTTCTTCAGAGACATAATAACTGGTCATGTTGTTGTTGTTGAATGCCTTTTATATTGAGCATGACTCATAGCGACCCTATGAACAAAAGGCCTGGAGTCCCTCTACAACTATTGACGTTAGGAATTGGATAGTAATTCTCTGTGATTTCATTATGGTATTTAATCTTTCTTCGATATTCAGGTCTGATTAACTGCTCAGGAAAACAGGCAAGAGGGGTGTTACAATTCTGAGAGGAAAGATAAAGACAAAAGTGGATATGCTCCCGGAAACACCACCACTTGGAATCTGTGAACTCCTAAAGCAATGTCTCAGCTACTGAAATCCAGCAGCAGCCCATCGTGGAGTGCCGGGGAGAAAGCACAGGAGAAGACAGGAAAGGAGACACACACACAAACAGAAAAGCACAGAGAGAGACAGAGACAAGGGAGAAGAAAATAAAAGAAGCTGGGGAAGTAGAGAAGTAGGAATCAAGAGAGAAACGAATCTACTAGAGAAAGAGAAGCTACTTTTGGACATGTTATCAGGAGGGACCAACCCTGTAGGAACATTTTATGGTTACATGAAGGATCAGTGAAAAAAGAGGAAGAACTTTAACAAGATATATTGATACAGTGACTTCAACAATCGGCTCAAGAGTAGTAGTGATTACGAGGCTGGCACAAGACTGACTTGTATTTTGTTCTGTTTAACACAATTTTTTAGGAGTCATAAAGAACATGAATGACAACAAGAAACAATGTACATGCTATTTTTCTTTCAACTTAAATTCTTTGGCTCTTACACATTATCCATGGATTCTAACTAGATCAGCTAATCCAGTGACTCAGAATCTCTCATAACTCACCATCTTACCACTTACCTACCTTGTAGGAGTCCCCTGGACTCTTTAAAACACAGAGCCCTCTTCCTCCCCTGTACACTTCCCTTCCAAGGCTGTTTACTAGATGATCATCATGTTTGACAAACTCATTCCACAGTGAGTGAGGATTACTGTCTTGGTGATCAGTTGTTACCTCCCTGATACATACTGGTGAACTGTTTGTACAAGACCCTGTCTTTAGAGCAGATCATTGTGGTCTGATATGTGTCGAGATGGTATGGATTTGGGAAAACTGAAAAGTCGGAGGCAAATAAGGTGTTGACACTTGAAAGTTGTTTCAAAACCAAGTATATTAGTTGGATCAACAATCAAAAGATGAGTTTCAATAATAATAGTAACAGTAGTATTCTGATATAAAATTGAAGGTTTTCTGAATCTCTATAAAATAATGAGGGTTACAGAACTTTGTAACATTCTCCCTCCAGAATCCAACTGCTCCAAGCAGGAGACTAATCCTCAGGCAAGACCTACACAACTTTTGTATACAAAGGCTTTCCCACCAGGTCCTGATTGTTTAACCCTGAGGTTTCCACCCCACACGTGACTGTTAACAAAATCAGAAACAGCCTATCAGCTTTCATTTGGTTGTTAACAAAATAAAAAAAATACCTACTTTACACCCAGCTTTCAAGTAAATAAAAAGCACTTAACCTCCAGAATCCAACTACTCCATGCTGGAGACTCGCCATCAAGCAAGACCTAACCAATTTGTAAAGAACCTGCATTGTGCAGATGACACAATCTTATTTGGTGAAAGTGAGGAAGATTTGAAGCACTTGTAGCAGAAGATCAAGCAATGTAGTCTTCAATATGGATTGTATCTCAATATAAAGAAGATACAGATTCTTACCACTGAACCGATAGGCAGCATCATGATGGATGGAGAGGAGATTGGAACTATCAATAGCTACATCTTGCTTGAATCCACAATTAACACTTTTGGTAACAGCAGTCAAGAAATAAGGAGGCACATTACACTGGGAAAATACGCAGTTAGGGATCTCTCCAAAATATTGAGGAGTACTGATATCAATTTGAAGACTAAGATATATCTGATTCAGGCTACGGTCTTTCTGATTAATTGCTATGCGTCTGAGAGCTGGACAATGAATAAGGATGACAGAAAAAGAATTGATGCCTTTGAGCTGTAGTGTTGGAGAAGAGCACTGAACATCCCATGGATGGCCAAGAGAACAGATATACTCCGGTGAAGGTGCAGCCAGAGGGCTCTTTGGAAGCAAGAATGATGAGGCTTTGCCTCGCATACTTTGGGCATGTTGCTAGGAGGTGCTATTTGTTGGAGAGACATGATGCTGGGAAGAGTGGATGGTTGGTGAAAGAGAGGAAGACCTTCAACTAGGTGGATTGATTGACACGGTGACAGCTGCAGTGAACTCCTGTGTGTCATGAAGTGTAAGAATGGCACAGGATATAACAGGGTTCAGATTTTTTGTTCACAGTCCAGTATGAATTGTACTTGACTTGACAGAATCTAACAATAACAGATTCTTTGTGTTCAAGAAAATGACTAAGTACAAAGGGCCTGCTTTCCGTATGCTTTTCTATATCTAGGATAGACCAGAGACAGCCTCTTCAATTTTTCCTTTGAACTGCTTATTTTCACTCTGGTCAATCAGATACAAGTGCTTATTCATCATACATTTTAATGCAGATATTCCTTGTTTACATGAGTGGTAACCACATCCTAAACAGCAAGCCTCTGGAAACTCTGTGAATTTTGATAAATGGTGACAGTTGTGGAAAGGCTTCAGGCCTTTTTTTTAAGGGGTCACTTAGAGTCGTGCCCAACTCTACAACAATCCACAACAACAACAACAACAACAATATTCTTTGTTTTCAGGAACTGAATATTTGAAATCTCCCTTCCCAAAATCTGGACGAGATGGAGGGGATACTTACATTCCTTTCAATTACCCAGTGTAAACCAATGAGATCTGGAGCTTTAAATCCCATTACACTCAATTATGTAAATCATCAAATCTCATTAGTGCAGTTGGTGCCTCTTTCCTTACTTCACTGTTCACTCCTTAATTTAAGCAAAACATGTCGTTATGATTTCAATATCAATGAAGTAATAATTTCAATAGAAATTCTCATCAAAATAATTGGAGTCCATAGTCAGTCTTTTGAAGCATGCAAGGATTCCAAGTTTCAGGCTGAAATAGATAGTAATTGCTTAGATGCTAAAGATGTCCATTTGGTGAAGCAGGGATTGTTTGGAAATGGACACTCATGAGGAAAGCAAAGAGAAAGAGTTCAAATAAGAGAATGGGTGTTATTGTTATCAGGCTGTCACTGAGTGGCAACCAGCACACAGTTAACTTTCCAATGGGTTGTTTTTGTTGTTGTTGTTTTGTGTACCGTTGAGTCGGGACCAACCCCTAGCTGGCCCTCCAGTGAGTTTTCAGAGGAAGTTAATTGCACAGGAGGAGATTACCCATCCTTCTCCCACAGAGCAGTTGGTGGCCTTGAATTGCATGCCTTCCGGTTTACAGCACAGTTTTTTGCCACTAAGCCATCAGTGCATTAGAGGTTGTAAGTTGTCTGAGAGAAAATAACTGACCTTTCCCCAACATAACAGCTAGTGGGTTCAAACTGCATTCCTTACTCACTAGGCCACCAGAAGTCCCTAGTGACTCACAGTGACCCTGAAAACAACAGATTAGACCCTAACTCTATCCTGAGCCATCCTTACAAGCTCTTCCATGGCCAAGTCCATTGTTAAAATAATCACTGCCTCCATCCATCTTGCTGAAGATCTTCCCCTCTTTGTAGACCTTCTATTTTCCCCAGCATTTTTCCTTTTTCCAAGGACTGACCCTTCCTATAAACATGCCTAGAGTATGTGAGATGACATTTCACCAACCTTGTCTCCAAGGAGTGTGCTGGTTATTGCACTTCCTCCAAAACAGATGTGCTTTTGTTTTTTTAGTGTTTTAACTGGTGGCGTAGTCTGTAGAGAGTTGCATTGCTAACCCAAAGGTGAAAAGTCTCCGGCTGTTCGAATCCAGCAGAGCCTCCATGGAGAAAGAAGAGAATCTCTTCCCAGACCCTTTAAAGCCTCTGAAAACCCACGGGAGGGTCAGTCACAAGCTGACTCATTAAATGATAGTGAGTCAAGTTGTTGAGTTTAGCAAATGACTTATTCAATACACTTTGTCAACACTACAATTCAAAGAGCAGGTAGGTGACCCTAAATTCTCCTAGTTGTGTGTTTCTTTCTTTGAAAAAGACACTGAGGGAGCCAAATAATGTGCCTCAATAACATTCTTGAGGTATACTGCTCCTTGTTAAACAAGCAAACAAACAAAACCTCATATTAAGCTAATGATACAAATGTATCGCAGTTTATTTAATACATTATTTGGAAGTCCTGGTAATATCATGAGTCACTCATTGTCATTGAGTCAGAACTCTCACAACTGACCTTTCACTGGGCTTCTTAGGCTGTAAATCACAAAGATTTAGACAGAGAGAGAGAGAGAGAGAGAGACCCTCTACCAGGAGTTTTGGCATGGTGACAAGCAATGGGCACTAATGTGTTAGGAAGTGTGAGGATGGCGTAGGATAGAACATGGTTCACATCTGTTGTTCACAGGGTCTCTATGGGTCCTACTCGATAACACCTAACAACAACAATAACACATCACAGAGGATTATTTGTCTCCTCCCTAAAATCCTCTTGGAAACCTGATGGAGATTTGAAATGAGTCCCAATCAACTTAGTCACACTGGGGTTTGATTTTTAGCAAGCTCTTAAGTGTGCAGTGTTGCTGTTGATATTATTATGTGACGTCGAGTTGATTACAGCTCATAGTGACTCTATGTGCAAAGGCTGTGAAGCCTGTCCTCTCCTAAGCCAGTCTCACTGACTCCAACACACCTATCCTAGGTACCCTAGTTACTGAATCAATCCATCTCATCCAGGATCTTTCTTTCCTGCTCTATCCCTCCACTTTTCCAAGCATGACATTCTTCTCCAAGGAATGGTCCCTCCTGGACACAAGCTCAAAGTGTATGAGATGGAGCTTTAAAATCCTTGACTCCAAGGAGAAACCTGGGTTCACTCTCTCCAGGAAAAACCTGTTTGTTCTCCTAGCAGTCCATGATATGTTCAAGACTCTTCTCCAGCACCACAACTCAAAGGTGTCAATTCTTCTTCTGCCATACTTAGTCATTGACCAGCTATCTTATGCATAGCAAATAATTGTGAAAATCAAGGCCTGGACCGGGCACACCTTAGTCACTTTATAAAGAATTGACAAAATTTGGCACAGAGACACAAAGACAGCCCATGCTGTTGAAAAATGGTAGTGATAGCATTGCTCAGTGCAAAAAGGTCCAAGACTTCAAATTCTACAAACTCTCTGAACTCTATAAATGTACAGAAATGATGTTGGTTATAGAACAGAGTTCTGTACAGAAATGACGTTAGCTAAAGAACAGAGTTCAGGTCTTTTGGGCAAAACTTACTCTCAGTCATATTTGACTTGACGACACTTAACCACTGCCAAAAAAGCTAGTTCTGTTTTTATCTGGAGGACCACTCTTCTACTTTGTACATTACTCTTTGTCAATGTGCAGTATGAAGCAACCTGGATTGCTGTGATGCTGAACCTTGTACCATTGGGGTATCACATAACGGAATGGTTTCCCAATGTGGACAGTGTTTGGTGGAGCTCCCGATTGTAAAACAGATTTGCAAGCAGGAATGGCATCCACTTTCTAAGTAACATGCCTCTGGAAACTTTATGAACTTGGAATTGATGATAGTTATGGAAAGGTATTAGGTCTTTTCTTCATAGAGTTGCTATGAGTTGTGCTTGACTCGACGGCAATCAACAACATATTTGTGAAAGGCCAATATGATGAGCTATGTCTGTATTGTAGGGAGCTTGGGTGGCATTATAGTTTGGACTTACGCTGTTAAATCAAAAGCATGTGATTGGAAATCCCCTCCATCGCGATTTGCGGCTTCTGAAAACTTGCTGGAGAGTCAGATATGAGTCAGTGACAACTCAATATTGCATATTAACAAAATAACAGGTCTGCATTGTGGAGACTCTAATTCAATGAAGAGACTACTTACACTTTAAACCTTTGTTAGCAGCTCAATATGTCCACTGCATCAGACAGAGAGTCCATAAACAATAATGCATGTAGATTTCTATCAAACATTCCAAAGGCACCAGGGTCATCTGTAATCATTAACAAATGACATTCTATTTCCATTTCTGCAGTGCACCTTGAATTTCACACCAGATTCAGGTTTAATCTGTCATCGTTCTAATTTCTGATTTTGGAGTATATAAAATTATTGAGACCAACAGCGAGAGTATCATTCTAAAAGAACATAAGCGCAGTCCGTTCAGATTTCAAGATGCTTTTTGTAACGGACAATGGCAATCACCATTGCTCCTCAGTTACCTGTAAAGCATAAAATGTCATAAAATTTCAGAAATTGTCTGAAAAAGTTATTACTTCCTATTCCATTACAACTTCAAAAAAATTATCTTTCTTTACTTGGAAAATGGCCATGTTTTAAAATCATTTCAAAGCTGCTAGCATTTTGAAATTTTATTTTTCAAATTATGATTGGTGTGCTGCAATATCTGTTGCCAAGTATACAATTCATTCTAGATTAGAAAGGTTTGCTTGACTTTCTCCATTGACCCAGGAAGCCCGGCATTCTCTTACAATTAACTGAAATTGGAGACCTAGGCTAATTGGAGACATTAGTATTCAAGGCTGAAAATGATTCTTGGCAAACTTCTCCTTCAAACAATCATCTTGAAGGCAGAGAGAAGCACCAGCCTTGTGATAAAATCCTTACATTTTCTGAAACAGAGAAGGACGGATGGATAATAACCAAGGTGGGCAGCTTGAGAGAAGACTTATCTTACTCATTCACCACTCAGTCTTCATTCTGATGTTACAGGAACAGCACTGTTTAAAGAAGATCCAACTCTTTGCTATTGTGAACAAAGCAACAATAAACATTGGTTTGCATATATCTACTTGGGTGGTATATTTTCAGTAGTGGAATTACTGGGTCAAATGATATTTCTGTTTCCAAGTTTTTAAGAAAGCACCATGTTGTCTTCCTTAGTGGTTGCACCAGTTTACACTCCCACCAACAGTGAATCAAAGGGTTCTAGTTTCTCCACAACCTCACCAAAATTTCTTGTTTGCTACTCTGTTAAATTTTGTTATTCTTACTGGAGTGAGATGATATCTCATAGTTGTTTTGATTTGCATCTCTCTTAGAGCTAGGGATTTTGAACATTTCTTCATGTGTTTGTTTGCCATCTGAATGTCTTCTTTGGTGAAGTGTCTGTTTGTATCCTGCGCCCATTTTTCAATTGGGTTTTTTACCGTTATCTTGTTGTGGTGTTTCAGTATTCTATAAATTCTAGATATAAGTCTCTTATATGACATATAATTACCAAATATTTTTTTCCCGGTCTGTGGCTACTCTTTTTACCTTGTTTGAGAAGTTTTCGGATGTGTTTAGGGATTTGATTCTTAGAATGTCCCATTCATCTATTTTATCCTCTTCTGGTTGTAGGTTTTTCAGAATGTTTGGAAGACAAACAAATGGATAGAGAAGCTGTGGTATAGTGGCACAATGAAATATTATGCAGCTCTGAAAAACAAAGAACTCATGAAATATTATACAAAATGGGTGACCATGGAGGACATTATGCTAAGAGAAATATCTCAGTTACAAAAAGACAAATAGTGCCACTGTTAGAGAACAGGACTGATATGGGGGTTGGGAGAAAACTGAAAAATGATGGGATAAATAATGTTCATGGCATTAAGCAGACAAGAAAAAGGACTGTATAAGAGGAATATATGATTAAGTATTATAGGCATGACACGAGTCCAGAATAAGAGTTGTGTAATAAAGTGGTCCGAGGGAAGGGAGGGGGTTACTATATGACAACGAAAGAACTTTTTATCAAAGAAAAAAGCAAACTGGGGAGAAGAGGGACAGGCAGGAAAATGTGCAGCAATAAATGAGTGGAAACCCAAGTTCTCTATAAACTTTCATTAAATTTTTTTTCTTTTTTTAAATTAATCTGATTTATTTACAAAGTTTGAATACAGTTTTTTCACAAAAGATACTTCCCATTTCCTTCACCCCACCCACCCATCAAAGTGTGCAGCCCTATGATTAACACCCTACCCCTTCATCGTCACCCCTTTATTTCCACCCTCCCCTCTGCCTTGGCTCCTCATACTCATTCTGCAACAATGGTTTTATACAGTATTTGTCCTTGTGGGGCTGAGTTAGTTCACTCAGCATAATGCTCTTCAGTCCCTCTCAAGTTAGGTAGTAATTTACAAAATGATTGCTCCTGGGTGCTGTGTAGTATTTCATTGTATGGATGTACCACAACTTCTCAATCCATTCATTTGTGATTGGCTATCTGGACTGTTTCCATGTTCTTGCAATGGTGAATGCTGCTATGAACATTGGTGTACAAGTTTCTGTT
>NW_006400067.1:1660137-1669636 GCF_000299155.1 Elephantulus edwardii | reverse complement strand
GAGTGAGTTCTTCCTTTTTTTATTATTATTAAATTTTATTAGTTTCAATGAACATTCACAGGGATTCTGGGCTTTCATTCCTTCATTGCCGCACCATTCTCTCCACCCTTCTGCCCAGTTTGTTCTTCTTCCCCGCCATCCGAATGTCTGTTATCATTAAAATATCATTAAAATATTTAAAAAAAATCTTTAAAAGTAAAAAGGAAGATCGACCATCCAGCAGAACTAGCTGAGTCGTGGGGCTCCCGTGTGTCCACTCTGTCCTTTCTTCCCTTTTATTTTCTGTCTTTACTCCTCACTCTTTCCTGGGCCTGAAATTTCCCAAATTGTGACTCATTGCTCCATCTCACTTTTCCAATCTACTCTCTACACTTGGTTTTATTTTCAATACATTGAGTGGTACAACCCCTCACAGAAATGCATTTTTTTCAAATCTCACGTGGCTGTATCTGGCTACTTTCACAGCCATGTATACCCTAGAATCTTCTGTATCTCTCTTCAATCCTTTGTTCTAGAACTAAGGCTGTAGACTGTGCTGCAGATTTTGTATATAAACGCAGAACAGACCAAGAGCAATGGCCTGAATAGATACGGGACACATAGCAACATGTAAGTGCACATGGACACAAGAACATAATGCACTCATACACAACCACAAACACAGGCATATGCATGTACACAAAGACAAGGTCACGTACACGTGCACGTACCTACGTGCCCATGTACATGTGGGAAGATGAAGTGATACACATGTGTGCATACATGTTTACCTCCTACACTGCACGCAGATGCGTATGCACAGACACATACATTCCCCCTTAAGTGCTGGTGAGTGCACACGATACTTTAGTAATCTGGCGCTCTCCTTTACTGGGGGGGAGAAGCCCTACACAAAGGGAGGTGGGATCCAGAGGGCTGACATCGTCACGTTCCTTGAGGTGAGTGTCCTCCAGAGACTCTGGCCCTGCAGACTCTGTGAATGATTAGGTGCGGTCAGATTGACTACCATTCACAGGGATCCTGTAAATAACAACCCCACGTCTTACACTGTCCGGTGTCATATTTGACAGTCTTTGCCATGCTCAAGCACATTATTGTAATCACCCTATCAATCCATCTTGTTGAGGGTCTTCCTCTTTTTTGCTAACCCTTTACTTTTCCAAAAAACACTTAGGTAGTCAGTTCAAACTCACCAGTGACTACACGCGAGATGAGACCTGACTTTCTCTTGATTTTCTCCTATAAATTGCAGCCTAGAAAACTCTATGATAGGCAGCTTTTCTCTATCCCAGAGGTCTGACGAATGAACTCTATGGTCTCCAACAGCTGCTAGGTACGTAATGGCTAGACAAGATGTCTGCTTCTGTCAGATGAAGGTCATCCCTAAGGAGATGGTGTTGGGTGAAGGTGGACCTCATCCTCATCAAAGGCGAGCCAGCATTTGCAAGCACAGGCTCGGCTCCCTGTCCTGGGATGCCACGTGCCATGTGAACAGCCCCTGAGCCGAGGCTCCCAAGCCAGAACACCTCAGGGTGCTGGCCGTAGTCACTGAATCCCAAACAGAAGGCAGCCAATGGATCCCTCACTTACTTATTCAAGGCTGTCCATGCATAAACTGCATAGCCGTAGCAGATGCCACATGCTCTGTTCCAAAAAAACCAGTCTTAGCCCAGAAGAGGGGCAGTGAACAGGGGGGAGAGCATTTTGTGTGCACTGTAATTGTGAGCCAGAGATAGCTGAATGCTCAGTATGCAGGGTTGGTCTGCTAGCTGGCATGGGGGCAGTGAAAACAGGTCTGGATCGCTGTAAACCTGCACCTGGTTCATCTCTACTTGGGTTTATTTCACGGGGTTGGCAGATGGAGCATTTCTCACCTAGAGCCAGGTTTAGTCAGGGTTCCACCAAACTGTGCTACCAGCACTATATTAAAATGCTGCTCACCTGTCTTCAGGACACAGGTTAATGTACCAAATCCACGTACACATGATTCTTCAGCACCAGGATGCTTTATTTAGCTTCTGGTTAGAGATTTCCTAAGGCTGGATATGTTGGTGTACCTGTGTCCTATTTTGAGACCATTAAAAAGATTTAGAGTAAGGTGTTCACAGGGCAAAGACTCAGAGATAGAGACACACACAAATCTTCTTCATGACATTATAGATAGATTTCAAAAGGTGCGTTGACATTAAAATTGCCTTCAATTACTCATTCACCCAAGGTATGAGGAAGGTGGACCGTGCACTTGGCCCTGCTATGTGAGAGGACGGACCCTGTGGGAGCCTGGAGCTTGGCTGGAATGCCGCTGAGGCCCCATCAGACAGTGACTCTCTCAGATTATAAAGGACATGTAGTTAAGAAACAGCTCCTTGAAACAAAAGAAAAATCTCAAATGGAGAAACACAAGTGTGAACAAGTATCTGTCACTATGACTCGTAAAAAAATAAAACCCCCAAAACAAACCAAAACCCAGCCATTGATTTTCTCTTGCTTTACTGTGTAGCTCTTACTCCTTACACAAAGACAGGAGACAGCTTTCGTCTGAAATGGAGGTACAACTCAATGATGTGCTTTTATTTCCTTTTTTGGTTCCTTTGGGGCTTTGAGCAATTCTTATTCCTGAGTGGTTCAGGACTTGTTCTTAGCTTCTGTCTTATGGATTGGTGGGATCTGTGTTCCTAGCATCACTGCAAAAGAAAGTTTTAGAAACCTGCTTCTGAAAATATATATTTTTTTTAACCCAAACAAAATCCACTGCAGTGGAGTCCAATTCGACTCAGGGTTACCTTCCATTGAGTTTCCAAGGCCGTCAACCCTCTGGGAGAAATCTTTTCAGCTCTTTCCCTGTGAGAAGCTGGTTCATTTGAACACTAGACCTTGAAGTTAGCAGCTCAAATCCTAAGACAACACATCTCCTGGACGTTTCAGTGGGAAAATCCTTCTCCATATCCCACGGAGGCATCCTGAGGAAGAATCAATCAAGGACAAGTGGTCCAGGTAGGAATATCCTTTGGGACTCCTCTTCCAGACAAACAACCGGGCAGAAAAAGCAAATCCAATAACTTGTAACTTAGGGACTCTGGTAGTCTAGTGGCAAGAAATTGCACTGCAATCCTGAACACATGTGGTTCGAATCTATCAGCTGCTCCAGAGGAAGAAGGTTGAAAAATCTCCTTCCATGTGATTCGCTGCCTCTTGAAACCCACTTGAGGGGTCAGCTGTGGGTTGGTTCCGACTCAACGGTACTCAACAGAGAAAAAATATAGACTATCATTCCTCGGAGGCAAGAATTTTGAATCTCTGTTTCACACACTTTGGGTACATAGCCAGTAGGGACCAGTATTTGGAGAAGATTTTGATACTTGGAAGGATGGAAAGACAGCACAGGAGAGGGAGATTCCATGTAAGATGGCTTGATACAGTCACTGGGGTAGTGGGAGTTGGTGTGTTGGAGTCAATGAGACTGGCTCAAGATAGGGCAGGATTCAGAGCTGTTGTACATAGAGTCACTATGAATTGCAGGAGACTTGACAGCACATAACAACAGTGATGATTCATTTTCATAGCAAACATTTACTTCACCCACTTCTACCTCTCAGAAATACAAACAGTTGTCCAGGCAGTAATACAAAAGCTCTCTGTTGCAACCCACTGAAAGGTGCATCCCATTCTACTCACCAGCAGGACACAAGGAAAGATATATGTAACCCCAGGAAGAATCAATTAGCAATAATGACAAGCTGAATGAAGCACAGGGGCAGAGGCAGGAGACCATGTCAAGGAAACAACGATGGTAAATATTGAATTTCGGAAAAGATCCTGGACTTGTTCTCTGAGCACAGCTAAAAATAGTGGAGGACAAATGAACTGTAAAAGATTAGCATGGGACTATGAACTGAGAAATTAAGCATGAATAATAAAAAAGATGGGCATGGGACTGAATGAAGAGTGGGGAATTAACCCATATTAAAAGGCTTCATGATTTGGATGCTGTGTAATTGGAGCCTTGGCCTTGCCATGGTTTTACTGACATGGTATCAGAATGAATCAATGTTTAGGTTCTTCTAAATAACGTCAGCCAACATTGCATCTCACAGAGGGACTGTGGAGACCCTTGAGCTACGATGTCTGCAGAGCCTAATATTCTAAGGATGAAAGGCTTCGCATGAACATGAGATACTATCAAAGCCTTGCATATTTGAAAGCCGCAGGTCTCCAGTTGAGTTTTGCCTCTCTCAGATGCCTACTGAATTGTTTAAATGACTCCAGCATGACTTTGAAGCTTTATTAAGGATGACTGGAAGATCAAAAGCATAAAAGCCGAATGTAGAGAAACATTAGAAAGACAGGCGGAGCAGGACAGGCCAGTGGGACATTGTTTAGTGTCTCACTGGTTCTTTGTTCAATTAATTTTGTTTTTCTTAAAGTTAAAAATAAACACAGTCATCCAAAATACTAAAAATAACTAAGACACTATAGAATATATCTGCTGACATTTTTATTGAAATGGCTTGACAGTAATAGGTTAGTTTGGGGACATCAGACAAGTTTAATACACGCGAAGTTTCTTCATTGGCAAACAAGGCCGTTCTCTGCATTTATTCAGACCTTCTTTTACATTTTATTATTTCTTTCTTATTTGTTATGGTTTGTTTTATGACGTTTTCTTTCTGCTGTCTTTTTCTGGTAGTAAATGACATCTTCTCTTACAAGAGACCAAACAAAAATAAAACAAGACTTTACCCTGTTTCAAGAATGGTCGATTTCAGCATTATCTCACGAACATGATTGATACGGAGCTACACGCCTTTCATTTTTGTGAACCACTCAGTGTTGATTCCGCTTTGATCGTACTGACCTATGACCTTGTAGTTCATGTCCATTCACAGCAACTTTAAAACACAGAGTAAACTGACCCTCGGGTTTCCGAGGCTCCTGAGCGGATGGTGGGTTTGAACCACTGATATTTGGATGGCAACTAATTACTTTAACCAGTGCATCATTAGGGTTTCTTATCATAGTTGAAACAAATGAAAACTGTAATTAAATCGGTTCAATGCTCTGATTTAAAAAAGAAAAAAATCAGCCAGTTGAGGGTTAGCTATCATTATGTAAATGTTATAGCTTATTTGCATATTGCAGTCCTTCTGGGTAAAAGCCAATTTATTTTATAGGGCACTTAGCTACTGGAAAAACATTTCCCCCCCTAAACAGGTTCATCATTTTGGATTTGATTATGATTTATTTTCTTATCCTTCTGCTCCTTTTGGAGTCGATCTGTGTTTAGTTTCAGTCATGTTTTACTCTTTACACATAAATTATAAGAACTTTAGACATGAAGTTCATGCAGTTTATTCATTCTCAGGAGAACCCTCCAAATTGGAAGGAAGAGTTCTATTTAATGGCTTTTAGTTGTTAACATTTTGTTAAAAAATACTGCAAGCCCATTGTTAGACATTTGCATATGGAAGATAAAAAGAAACCATTTAAAATAGCTTTTATTCTCTTTACTCAAAGATAATCAAAATAATTTGATGAAAAACTTCACTTGTTTTGTATATATGTAATACTTTGATGAAATTTATGTTACACTATTCTATGAATCCTTTTTTCTTTCTTCACTAATTATTTGTCCTGGCAATAAATATTATTTTAAAATTATAATTTCAATTACTGGTGATCCTTACATTCTACAGTCAAAATAAATCAATGTGTTTAATGTTCTCATAATCTTACACGTTCTTCTGTGTCTAAGTCATTAGTATTATGGATAATATTCAATTTGCATATTTGTTTTAATATTTACTTATTACTTATATCTTATAACTATTTCCTTCCCCAAAAGTTTTGGAAGAAATACATTCTATCCTATTTTGTTCTGGGACCTGTCAGCTCTATTTCTTTTGAGTCCCCTGAGGCTATTGTTGTCGTTTTTGTTATGTGCCGTCAAGTTGCCTGCAACTTATAGCGACCCTATGTACAACAGCACTAAACCTTGCTTTATCCTGTGCCAATATTATTGTATGTGACACACCTAGCCCTAGACCTATTATCCCGGTCAGTGAATCAATCCATCTCATTGAGGATTTGCCTCTTCTGCACTGTCCCTCCACTCTCACAAGCATGACGTCCCTCTCCAAGTCCCTCCTTGTAACATGTCCAAAGTATGTCAGATGAAGCTTCAGAATCCTTGCTTCCAAGGAGTAGCCTGGTCTCACCCTCCCCAGGATGAACCTGTTCATTCTTTTAGCAGTCCGTGATATATTCAATACTCTTCTCCAATACCACAGCTAAAAGGTATCAATTCTCCTTCTATAATCCTAGTCATTGTACAGCTTTCTTATGCATAGTAAGTGACTGCAAAGACCATGGCCTGTAGCAGACATACTTTAGGCTCCAGACTGATATCATTGTTCTTCAGTACTCGTTAGAAGTCTCTAACAGTAGACTTTCCAAACGCAATATGTCTTTTAATTTCCTGGCTGCTGGTACCAAGAGTGTTGATTATGGAGCTAAGCAAACTAAAGCTGTTTACAGTCTCAATCTCTTCACCGACCATCACAATGCTTCCAATCAGACCAGTGGTGAGAATCTTCATTTTCTTAATATTGAGCTTCAATTCATACTGAAGGCTGTAGTCCTTGACCTTATGCAGCAATCACTTCAGGTCCTCCTCAGTTTCAGCAAGCAGGGTTTTGTGATCTGCATAACATAGACTGTTGATAAATCTTCCTCCCATCTTGATATCACACTTCTCCTCATAGAGCCCAGCCTCCCAGATAATCTGTTCTGCATATAGATCGAAATGCTATAGAGATAGGACACTTCCTTGGCATACACCCTTCCCAATTTTGAACCATGTTCCTTTGCTCTGTCCTGACCACTGCCTATTAGATTCTGATCCTGTTATATTCATAAAACACATTTGTCTTTTACAGAACATTTGTCTAAAGCATGAATGAATGAATGGCATTCAGTCAGCCAAAAGTTGAGCTATATTACATTCCAAACTCAGACCCATCACTTCTAACTTAAAGCAACTCTCCATCTGATTTCCAATGCAAGGAATAATAATGGAACTTACAGATAAGGAAAAGACTGGCCATCTTTCTCCCTCAAAGCAGTTGGTGGAGTCAAATCATTGGGACCCACGGATTTTTAATTATAAGGGACACACTCTCTAGTACTCATTACAAACTGATAAATGAGTGATTGTATTGACTGCTTAAAGTGAATAAGACTTGAAGCTTTATGATGAAGATCAATGACTATAGTGTCCAGTATGGATTACACGTCCTCACAAATTGCACCAATAACATCATGATAGGAAAAGTTGACGTTCTCAAGTGTTTCATTTTACTTGAATTCATAAGTCACATCCATAGAAGCAACATGATGTACTCATTGAGTAAGTCTGATGTTAAGGACTCTTTTCACAAGTTAAAGAGCAAGAGTGGCACTGTAAAGATTAAGGTGCACCTGACCCAACTATGGTGTTTTCTATTGCTTCATATGCCTATGAATGCTGGAAAACACATAAGGAATACTGAAGAATCTATGCCTTTTAATTGTGCTGTTGGCAAAAAGTGTTAATATATCAGAACTGTCAAAAGAGCAAACATATCTGTCTTGGAAGAAATGCAGTCAGGACGCTCTATAGAGGCAAGAATTGTGGGTGAGATTGCATCTTATGTATTTCGGTTATGTTGTCAGGGAAGGCCATTCCTTGGAAAAGAATGTCATTCTTGGATGAGTGGATGCCAGTGAAGGAGATGAAGACTCTCAATGTGATGGATTGGCACAGTGAACACAATAATGAATATTAGCACAGCAGAGATTGTGAGGATGGGGTAGGATCAAGCAGTGTTTTGCACAATATTCAGAGAGCTGTTTTAAATTCCAGTCAACTCCAGCCAAAAACGTAATGTCAGAAGCACTTCTCGTATATGCTAGGAATTTTGGAAGATAGCTGACTGGTCAATACCTTTGAAGATACACGTGTTTGTGTCCATTCAAGAAAAAAGTGATCCAATAGGAAAAAAATATTAAAATTATAGAGCATTATCATTAGTAAGAGAGGAAGAGCCTCAGTGACTGACTGCAGCAATGGGCATAAGTGTGTCAGAGATGAGGATGGCACAAGACAGGGCAGGGCTCACATCTGTTGTTCAGAGAGATGCTATGAGTCATACCGAACTCAGCAGCACCTAACAACAATGACAACAACAAAACAAAGCAAAATACCAAACCGTTAATACTGTTTCTGAGGACATCTTGTTAAAGATAATTATTGAAGCAGTACATCCACAGGGAAGTTCCAGAAACCTAATCAAAATTCTGAAGAGAACAGCAATGAAGGATATGATTGCTGATGGATCTTAGCTGAGAACAGAGAATACCAGTGAAACGTGTCTTTTGATTTCTGGATGGCTGTTACCATGAGTATCAATTGTGGATTCAAGTCAAATGAAATTGTTGACAACTTCAACCTTGTTTCCTTCTATCAAGATGTTGCCTATTGTTCCCATGGTGATGACTTTCATTTTCTTGGTGGTAAGATGTGAACCCTATTGAAGGCTGTGGTCTTCGATCTTCTACAATTAGTAGTTCAAGTCTTCTTTATGTTCTGCAAGCAAGGTGTGTCATCTGCATTGTATAGATGCCGTATTTTTTTCTCATAGATTGCAGTTTCTTGAATTATTTGATCAGCATATAGAATGAGTAGATATGGAGAAAGAATATAACCCAGATCCACACTTTTTGTGTTTTAAACCATGCACTGTTCCTTTGTTCTGTTCAGATAGCTGCTTCTAGAAGTTTAACGTGACCACAATGTTCTAGGATTCTAACCCTTCTCAATGTCATACATAGTTTGTTATGATCCATGAACTCTTTCCACAGTTAATAAAACACTAGGACGCACCCTTCCGCCTCTCAGCTGAGATCAATTAGACATTAGCAATGACATCCCTTGTATTACAACTTTATGGGCTGCCAGCGCCAAGGTGGGCAGCACGAATCTGACACGTGCTTAGTGGGGGGAAAATGAGTAATGGCCTTCCAAGAACTGACTTCCTCATGATGACTGGAATCCAAAGGCTGGAAACAAAGAAAAAGAAATAACAGCTGGAAAACATGGCCTTGGTGACAGACATGAGGCTGGAGATTGAATGATAGAATTTTGTATAATCAATGATTTATTCATTGCAAATACATTTTTAAAATGCAAATAATAATTATATACATGGAACTCCTTATTTAGATACCAAGTTGCCTAAAAATAGGAATTACATTTGGACACTTAACAGCAATGAAGTTTTAGTGTATTTCTGCTTTATGTATATGAGTTAGTTTCTAGTATATTTAAAGGTATATCCTCATGCACTTGCTGCGAAGGGTCAAAGACTGCAGCCTTCAGTATGGACTAAGGCTCAATGTCAAGAAGACAAAGATTCTCGCCACTGGACCAATTGGCAGCATCAGGATGGATGACGAAGAGATT
>NW_006400067.1:1648685-1659607 GCF_000299155.1 Elephantulus edwardii | reverse complement strand
TGGTGCGGTTGGCGCAGGATAGAGCAGGGTTTAGGGCTGTTGTGCATAGGGTCGCTATGAGTCGCAAACGACTCGACGGCACACAACAACAACAACAACAATATATATATATATACTGCCAGATGTGAAGAGATTGTGGTACTAGTGATATTGTAGCTAATGTTAAATGGATCTTGGCAGAAAGCAGAGAGTACCAGAGCAATGTCTATCTGTGCTTCATTGACTATGAAAAGGCTTTTGACTGTGTGGATCACAACAAGCTATGGCTGACTCTGAGAAAATGGGAATCTCAGAACATTTGATTGTGCTAATGCAAAACCTATTCTTGGACCACAAGGCAGCTGTCAGAGCAGATCAAGGAGACACTACATGGTTCAAAATCAGGAAAGGGGTCTGCTAGGGATCTATTCTGTCTCCATACCCTTTCAATCTGTATGCAGAAAAGATCATCTGGGACGCTGAACTGTACGGGGAGGAATGTGGCATCAGGATTAGAGGAAGGGTCATCAACAATCTGCATTATGCAGATGACAAAACCCTGCTTGCTGAAACTGAAGAGGACCTGAAGTGCTTGCTGCTACAGAAGGTCAAGGACTGCAGCCTTCAATACGGATTAAAGCTCAACATCAAGAAGACAAAGATTTTCACCACAGGACCAATTGGCAGCATCAGGATGGATGGTGAAGAGATTGAGATAGTTAAGTTTAAGTTTGGTTGGCTCCATAGTCAACACTCTTGGTACCAGCAGCCAGGAAATCAAGAGATGAATTGCATTGGGAAAGTCAGCTGTCAGGGACCTCTCCATAGTACTGAAGAGCAACAATGTCAAGCTGGAGACTATGATGTACCTGACCAGTCTTCGCAATTGTGTACTATGTACCGGAGAGTTAGACAGTGACTAGGGATGATAGAAAGAGAATTGATGCCTTTGAGCTGTGGTGGCTGGAGAAGAGTGTTGAATATACCATGGACTGCTAGGAGAATAAACAGGTTTTTCCTGGAGAGGGTGAAGCCAGAGTGCTCCGTGGAGTCAAGGATTCTGAAGCTTTGTCTGAAATACTTTGTGCATGTTGCAAGGAGGTGCAGTACTTGGACAGGGACATCATGTTTGGAAGAGCGGAGGAAAAGTGCAGGAGAGGACCCTCGATGAGATGGGTCAATTCTGTGATAAGGAAGTGGGAGTGAGTGTGTTGGAGACGGTGAGGTTGGCACAGGATAGAGCAGGGTTTAGGACTCTTGTACAAGGGTTTTCTATTAGTCACAAGCAACTTGATGGCACATAACAAATTAGAGAGAGAAAGAAAGAGAGAGAGAGATAGTTTATTTGTATGGTTTACATTCAAAGTTTATAGAGTTTGTATAAATTGTGTTTCACACTGGATCTTTCCCCTTTCCTTTATTCATCCCTCCTTCCACTCATCAAATTGTGTGACCCTATATTTGAGCTCCCCCTTTCCTTCTTCGATCCTTGTACTCATTTTATGTTAATGGTTTTATACAGTATTTGTCTTTATGAGACTGAGTTAGTTCACTCAGCATAATGTTCTCCAGTCCCTCCCAGGTTAGGTAGTAATTTACAAAATCATTGCTCTTGTATCCTGCGTAGTATTTACTAGTGTGAATGTACCATAATTTCTCAATCCATTCCATTGCTGTTTGGTATTTGAGCTGTTTTGTTTTGAAATGCTATCTTTTTGTTCCATTGACATATTTTCTTATGGACAAATAGATTCATATTCATTGTCAGAGTTTTATTTATTAATCTATTTGATATTTTATTACATCTTTGGAACAAAATCATTATCCATTACCACTGGACTGATAAGCAACGTCATGATGGATGTAGAAAAGATTGAAACTGTCAACAGTTTTATCTTATTTAGACTCACAACTAACACCCTTAGCACCAGACGTCAGAAAATAAGAAGATGTGTGGCACTGGGGAAATCTGCAGGCTGGTGGCCTAGTGGCAGGAAGCTGCACTGCAATCTCGAATCTGGTTCAAACCCACCAGCTGCTCTGAAGGAGAAGGATGGGCAAACTCCTCTTGTCCGATAAAATGTATCTGAAAACCCACCAGAGGATCAGCTATGCGTCAGTTATGACCCAACGGTACACAGTAACAGAACGGGACCTCTACAAATTATTGAGGAATAAAGTTGTCAGTTGAAGTCTAAGGGGCGTCTGTCTGATTCAGGTTATTGTCTTTCCAATCACTTGCTATGCTGGACAATGAATAAATTACAGAATTGACGCCTTTGAGCTGTGATGTTGGAAAAGAGCACTGAACATCCCAGTACTTGCCAGAAGAACAAATAAATATGTCTTGCAGTGGGTGCAGCCAGAGTGCTCTTTGGAAGCAAGAATGATGAGGCGTTGCCTCACTTTCTTTGGGCATGTTGCTGGGAAGGGCTATTCCTTGGAAAGGGACATGATGCTGAGAAGGGTTGGTGATACAGAGGAAGACCCTCAAACAGGTGGATGGGTACAGTGACTGCTGCAATGGGCTTTTGTGTATCAGAAAGTGTAAGGATGGCACAGGATAGAACAGGGTTCAGATCTTTTGTTCATAGGGTTGCAATGAGTTGTACTTGACTCGACAGCATCTAACATCAAGAACAACTTACGCTGGCCTATCCAGGTAGAGAAAATTGTTCAATCTACCTACTGGGTCTGAGGAACATCCTTTCCTGTTAATTACAGGTGATTCATGGTATCCTGATGATATGATTCATGGTATGTCAGATGGATTCTGGTTGAAGCAGAGAATGCCAGGAGAATGCTTATTTGTATTGTTGTTTGTTTGTTTACTATGCAAAAGCATTTGACTATGTGAATCATAACTATGGCTAAACATTGAGAAGAAGGAGAATTTGAGAACATTTAATTGTGATCATGTGAAACTTATACCTAAACCAAAAGGCTCTTGTGTGAACAGAGAAAGGGAGCTCTGTGGTTATGTTGTTATGTGCTGTCGAGTTGACTGCAACTCTATGCACAATGGCTCTAAACCCTGTCCTATCGTAAGCCAATCTGACTGTCTCTGACACACCCACCCTCATTACTTCAGTACTGTGTCAGTCCATCTCTTCTGGGATTTTCCTCTCCTGCACTGTCCCTCCAACCTCCTAAGCATGATGTCCTTCTCAAGGACTGGTCTATATTGGAAACATGTGCAAAATATCTAAGACAGAGCCTCAAAATTATTGCCTGCAAGAAGCAGCTTAGTTTTACACTCTTAAAGACAGATCTTTTAGTTCTCTTGCAGTCCATGGGAAGTTCAATACTCTTCTCCAGCACCACAACTGAAAGGCAGGAATTCCTCTTCTGTCATCTTTGGCCATTGTCTAGCTCTCTGATTCTTAACCAACAGTTGTAAATACCATTACCTGAATCAGATGCACCTTAGTCTGTAGGCTGACATCATTGCTCTTTAGCACAAGGAGAGGTCCTTTACAGTAGGTTTTACTTTCTTTCTTTCTCTCTCTCTCTCTCTCTTTCTTTTGACAGACTAAATTTATTTATTTATTTGACATTTAAATATATTTCATTTACTTCAGAGACGTGGAAGACAAATGAAGGTACTGTTAAAAAAAATACGAAATCTAGAGAGATCAGGGCAGGAAAGAGTCTAACTCATATCCAAGGTGGGGTGGAGTCCCAAGTGAGACCCCTATCCTAGGACAGGCTACTCCATTATGCTGAGACAACATGGAAATAAGAAAGTTTAAGCATCATTTGCATTAGATGACAAGATTAACTGCTTATAGAAGAGCAAGCTAGATTGAACTGGAAAATGATTCTCAGTCATATAAAGGCCAGTTGGCCCCCTTTTCAATAGATGCCATTGCACCCTTCTGAAGAAGACTGAGTAGCCTGGTGTTGGAAAGATAGAGACTGAGAGTTAATAGGCAAAGAAATTTCTCTTCAGTTCAACAGCACACTATCTTTTTATTCAACAGCAAGAAAACAGAAATACAGAGAAGTCTTGACAAAGTCCTTTGCACTGCAATCTGAAAGCATCTCCCATGTAAGACAGGGGGTAGAGATGATGAGTCAAGCTTCATTGGTTCTCTTCTACCATAGAGGAGTCACCCAGAGAAGAAGCTGGTATTGCTGGTCAAAATTTGTTTCTTTTTCTTTCCAGGGGCCTTATTTTCTTGGGATTCTGCTACTGTGTTTTTTGTCTTTGGGAATTCAAGAGAGGAGGGAGCTGGAGTTATTTTCTTTCACAGTATTTGCTCCACGTCACTCATCTCTTTCAGTCTCTTGCTGTTGTGAGTAGAACAAACAGGATTGAAGAAGCTCAATCTTGAAGTCACCTCTGTGGGATCTTCCAGTGTGAAGGAGCCTTCAGAGTCTTGGGTTCGCTCAGCAGTGCCCGAGCTAGTCTTGTCTGGCGTGCTGTTCCTACACTTTGTGGAGTCACAGCTACAGTCCATACCCCAGTCTGATTTTCATTTCCCACATCCACACTGCTTTGTCCTGACACTAGCCTTTACAGGAACACCCTTGACTGTTTCTTCTGGACACGTTAACTAATTCTGCTGGCTTCCATTCCTCATCATTCCCATCGTCATGTCACCATCACCTCCTCATTCCCAGAATGCTCTGAACAATATTTTAAATCATCGACATCCATGCTTTGCTCCAAGAACTTTTCTTTAATAAGGGGAGGTTTTGGCTTAGGTGAAATATATTCAAAAGGAAAGTCTGGGGATAGAAGGGTATCCTTAGGAAGTTGGCATTTCTGTTTGCTGGCTACTTGGAGAAAAGTCAGTTTCTGATTGATGATTTCATCTTCTCAGAGCCACTGCTGGTGCTTCTCACACACTTCTCGCATCTTCTCAAGTTCTTCATCCTGATACTTGACTGTGTTCAGGAGCTGATGCTCCTTTTCATGTACTGACTCCTCCAGCCGCTTTTCTGACATTCGACAGCAGGGTTTTCTAATGCTACCTCTTGTGATTTCTTGACTGCTAGTGCCAAGAGTGCTGGTTGTGGAATATAGCAAGCTAAAATTGTTAACAATTTCAGTCACTTCTCCATCTGTTGTGGTGCTTCCACCTGGCCCAATGGTGAGAATCTTTGTTTCTTGATGTTGAATCTCAATTCATATTGCAGACTACAGTTCTTGACCTTCTGCAGCAAATGCTTCAGACCTTCCCTCAGTTGTTGTTGTTGTTGTTGTTGTTGTTGTTATGTGCCGTCGAGTCGTTTCCGACTCATAGCGACCCTATGCACAACAGCCCTAAACCCTGCTCTATCCTGCGCCAACCGCACCACCTCTGACACACCCATCCCGATTACCCCAGTCACCGAATCAATCCATCTCATAGAGGGTCTTCCCCTCCTGCGCTGTCCCTCCACCCTCCCAAGCATGATGTCCCTCTCCAAGGACCCGTCCCTCTTGGCAACATGTCCAAAGTATGTTAGATGAAGCCCCAGAATCCTTACCTCCAAGGAAAAGCTTGGTTTAATCCTCTCCAAGATGAATCTGTTTGTTTTCCTGGCAGTCCATGGTACATTCAGTACCCTTCTCCAGCACCACAGCTCAAAAGCATCCACTCTCCTTCTGTCCTCCCTAGTCATTGTCCAAGTCTCTGATGCATAACAAGCGATTGCAAATACCATGGCCTGTATCAGGTGCACCTTAGTCTCCAGAGAGACACTGTTGCTCCTGAGTACCTTAGAGAGGTCCCTAACAGCAGACTTTCCCATCGCGATACGCTTTTTTATTTCCTGACTGCTGGTGCCAAGAGTGTTGACTGTGGAGCCGAGCAAACTGAAGCTGTGAACACTCTCAATCTCTTCCCTCAGTTAGGTTTAAAATTAAGACTAATGTGCATCAGAGTTGTATTTTCTCTTCATACCTATTCAATCTGTACGCCGAGCAAATTACTTGAGAAGCTGAACTCTGAAGAAGAATGTGCCATCATGATTGGAGGAAGACTCATCAACAACTTCGCCTATGGAAATGACACAAGCTTCCTGAATGTGAGGGCATGCTTTGCACTTGTTCCAGTAGATCAAAGAATACTGTCTTCATTATGGATTACATCTTAACATCAAGAAACAAAAATCATCATCACTGAACCAATAGATAACATTATGATAGATGGATAGAAGAAACTGTCAACAATTTCATCTTACTTGTATCCACCACTATCATTCTTGGTACCAGCAGTCAGGGGATCAGGAAGGATATTGCGATGAGAACTTCGGCAGTCAGGGACGTCTCCAAATTATTGAAGAGTAAAAATATCAGTTTGAGGACTAAGATGCACCTGATTCAGACCATGATCTTTTAAATAATTTCCTGTGTATTTGAGACCTGGACAATGAATAAGGATGACAGGAGGAGAATTGATGCCTTTGAGTTGTGGTGTTGGATAGGAGTGTTGAGCATCCCATGGACTGGCAAAAGAATAGCCTTGTCTTAGAGAAAGTACAGTCAGAATACTCATTGGAGGCAAAGGTGGCAAACCTTCATCTCACATACTGTATTTTGCTAGGAGAAGTTGTTCCTTGGAGGGGGACGTGGTACTTGGAAAGGTGGAGAGTCAATTAAAGTGAGAATGATTTTAACCAGGTGCATTGACATGGTGATTACAACATGAATTCAAGAATGTCAGAGATGATGAGGGTGACACAGGATAGGACAAGGTTGAGATCCGTTGTTCGAAAGGTTACAATGAGGTGTACTCAACTTGACGGGGTCCAACAGTAACAACATGATAGTCAATGTTGTCAGGGCAGAATCGATTTTCAGCATTTCACTAACCTCTCAGGTTCTATTGATCTGAGGTCTATACATTATATCTGGACTCATGTGTGTCATGTATGGATGTGAGCCTGGAGAGTTGGAAAGGTCCCAATCATGGAAACGTGTTCAGTTCTGTCTTCCCCCTCAAGGTGTCATCACATAATAAATTAATTGGGAACTACATAAGTAAAATGGGGATAGATGCTTGTGAAATGCAATGGCAAGAACTGGATGGAGAAGTGAAGAAAGAAATTATTTTATGAAATATGTTCAAAGGCTATCATAGCAGAGTGACTGGTCTTGAATGATTAGAAATCATTACTTGGGCAAGGAAAAGCCTGGGAGTGGTGTTTATGTGCAGGAGATATCTAGGGGTGAGGACTGGCTGTTCTCACAAGTGTAAGCAGTTTCTCATCAATATACAGTAATTTATTGCATAGACAGGTGAAGGGTTTAGGGACAGAAATTCCCTCACTCCTTTCTGCCTGACCCTCCTTCACATCAGAGATCACTCCTCTCTTAGGAATTAAAGGTGAGCCCATCAGTCATCATTTTGTCAAGGAAGAATTGACTGTGTGGTAATTTGGATATTTACTTTACCTATTTAATGGAAAACAAGAGCATGCTAACATCTAAATATACTGTTCTGCTTTATGGAGGGGAAAGGTAATATTTGGGAAAGAAAAAGGTAAAGAATAAATTTGTGAAAAATGATTATATTACTGGCATGAGAGTTCCAAGTTTGAAAATAATTGGAAGGAAAAGGTAGGAGACAGGAATGGGAGAGGTAAGCAGGGGCAACAGAGGCCTTAGATTCATTACATTTTTTAGGTTGGTTTCCTTGCAAAATTCATACACATTGTGTTTCACACTATTATTCATTCATTTGGTGTATCATGCAATCATTCTCATGCATTGTGTTTTATAAAATTAATTACCATTGGACCTTGTCCATCACTAATCTGTCTTTCACCAGGGTCCTTTGCATTTCCTTGTCCCCCCTCCCTCCATCCAACCCTGCGATCCAACCCTTACCCATCTTCACCCCTCTGTTCCCACCCCTTCTCCTCTCAGGCTTCCATACTTATTTTACTAGTTGTCCTAGTTTTTAAAAAATGATCTTATGCAGTATTTGTCCTCATGGAACTGGGTTAGTTGACTTAACATTCATTGCATTTTGTTCTTGTTGTTGTTATGTGCCGTTGAGTCCCCTATGACTCATAGTGACCCTATGCACAACAATTCTGAAGCCTTCTCTGTCCTGTCCTAGTCTCATTGACTCTGACACATATACCTGCATTACCCTCATTACTACATCAATCCATCTCATCTGGGGTCTTTCTCTCCTGAGCAGTCCCTCCACCCTTCCAAGCATGCTGTCCTTCTCCAAGGATCTCTTCCTCTTGGCCACACGCCCAAAGTATGTGAGATGGAGGTTCAAAATCTTAGGTACCAAGGAGAAACTTGGTTTCACTCTCTCCAAGACAGACCTATTTGGTTTTTTGGTAGTTCATGGTATGTTCAGGACTCTTCTCCCAGCACCACAACTCAAAGGCATCAATTCTTCCTCTGGCATCACATTTTTAAATTTATTATTAAGAGGCATTGAGTTGTGGGAATATGATCCTGTGTAAGCAGAAAGACTATATTGGTGGCAGGAAGGAGAATGATTTTGGAGGGCAACATGAGAAACACAGGAACCAGTTGAGGAGAAGTTCATTGAGACTTTGTTGCAGCATTTCAGGGGAAATTGTACCTGGGCTTTGAGAACCTAGAAACCATAGGAAGAGCCGTAACTGCCACTGTGCTGCCTCTGAAAGTTCTCCGTCTTGGGTGTCAGACCCTCGGTGATTTAGAAAGGGACAGCCACCACTGTGCTTGCCCCAGGCCCCAGCCAGAGCCAGAGGGGACCACCTCACACCACGATATTTATAAGCTTACTTTGGATTTTTTATGCTTTATTCGTAGGGGTACGACATCTGTCAGATTGTTGTGTTGGGGGAGTTATTAGTAGATCTCTACTTATTTCATATCTTTATAGTTGCTAGTTTCTTAGTTTATCTTTATACAAGCACAGTACTTGTCAGTTTTCTCTCTGGGGTGACTCAATGTTTCAACTGCTAAATGAGTCACTCTTTGTGGACAAGTTTCAGTGGAGCTCCCAGATTAAGACAGAGCAGGAAGCCGGATTGGCCACACACTTCTGAAAAACCAGGCCTTTGAAAACCCTCTGAATAGTATAGGAACCACAGGAGATCTAATTCTGGAGGTAAACCCCAGACTGGAAGGCACTCTTCAGGAGGAGAAACGATTGCCTGGGGGCGTGGGAGGCGGAAGAGCTATTCCTAATGAATATATTGTTAGTTTTGCAGGATTATTTCATGTAATCTCTGACCTTAGTTATACCCCAGTTAAGATCCTTCTTTGTTTCCACAGTTTGCACTGCTGGCAGCATTAATTTCCATACATCTTGGTTGCACATTTGACCCATTTCACACTGCTGACGTTGGGGGAAACCATCGCTTTTTTCGTTTCTGGTATTAGTGGAGGGAGCACGGGTGGTGAGGCCCGTCATTAGCTGCCTGAAGGCGCCTCTCTGCTGCCTTATATCACCTCTCTTCTGTAATGTGTTGGAGGATCAGCTATGCTCAGCAATGAGCTTGAGAGTACTTAATACTGTAGTATTTGTAGTTAGTACATCAGTTTGAGTAACTGTTGTATTAATGGGTCTTTTCCCTTCTTGGATGTCATCCAGGTGGCTCTGAACCATACTGACCTCATGTACAGCAGAATAAACTAATAAATGGATAATATGCTAGTATATAATAAAACATATAAATAAACTAGCAAATAGAACAAATAAACTGGCAAACACAGAAATAAACCTGCTCAGTCGTTTACCAGTCTCACAATCGTTGGTGGACTTGACCCTGTTGTTACAATGCTGAGCCAATCCATCTCATTGGGGGACTGGTTTTTGGTTTGTTTGTTTTTTTTTGCTGACCTCTACTTTTTCATCATGTTATTCTCCAGACACTGGCAAATTCTGACACTATGCCCAAAGGATGTAAGATGGAATCTCACCATTTTTGGGCTCGTAAGAGCATACTGGTTTCCTTTTAAAACAAATTGGCCTTTTCTTCTGGCAGTTCACAGTATATTCTTTGAAGACGTTGAATTTTCCTTGTAGAGCCATGCATACCATTCTACCACTGGCTGTTTGTACATCTGAATCGATCTTGAAATGTTCTTTGTAACAAGATTGTTCAATTCAAAATGGCCAATACCAGTCCATTTCCATTCATTACCACCTAGTGTATTTATCTTCAAGGATTCTGTTTTATTTTTTGATGACTTGCGGTTTTCCTTGATTCATGTTTATAATTTTATGTTCTGATTAAAAATGGGTGTTTGCAGCTGTTATTTCTCATTTTGATTCATATCACATCAATAAATGGAAGTCCTGAATGCTGACTCCATCAAAGTCATTATGCTGGGGTCTACTTTTAGGAGACAGCTCTTCCCAGGATTACTTTGAATATTTTCTAATATGGAGGAAACATCTTACAGAACAATAAGACAACCTTTTTCCAATAGAATTTTCATTGATTAATTTTTTAAATTATTTTTATTTTATATTGGTTTACATACAAAATTTCTATAAATTGTGCTACATTTATATACATGTGTTCGGTTTCACACATTCCTGTTCATATTGTGTTTCATATGATCACTCCCACACTTTGTGTTTTATAAAATTAATTACCATTGATTTTTGTCCAATATCACCAGGTCCTCCCTGGATCTTAATTCCTGTACCCCGTCCATCTACCCGCTTAACTTTGGAACCTAGTGATTCCCTCCACCTTCAGCCCAACTCCTCCTTCCCCATCCCGCTTTGAACATCTTACTAATATCCTATTTTTACAGTAATGTTCTCATGCAGTGTTTGTCATTATTACACTGAATTACTTCACTCAACACTGTGATCTCTAGGCTCTCCCATGTAAAGTACATCTCCCTACAGTCAGCTGGTGTTCCACAAGGAAACAAAGCATATCAAAAGGGGAAAAGAACACCTCTTAAACAAATAGTGCTGGTATAAGGGGAGCTCTGGTGGCCTAGTGGTAAGGAGCTGCAACTACAATCCCAGAGG
>NW_006400067.1:1643824-1648517 GCF_000299155.1 Elephantulus edwardii | reverse complement strand
AAATAGTGCTGGCAAAACTGAATTACTATCTGCAAAAACAGGATCCACTTCTCACCCCATATACAAAATCAACTCAAGGCAGATTAAAATCATGAAGATCTTAAGAGAGAAAATTGAACCAGATTTAAGTTTCTACTTGGAGGCAAGGTTTTTGAAGCTCCGTCTTACATAATTTGGGCACATGGCCAGGAGAAACCAGGCTTTGGAGATGTTGCAAGGATGGACCAGTCCTTAGGCAGGGACGTCATGCTTGGGAAGGTATAGGGTCAGTGCAAGAGAGGAAGGCCTGGATGAGATAGATTGACTCAGTGACTGGAGTAATGGAGGTAGGTGTGTCAGAGACAATAAATGTTGGCACAGGATGGAGCAGGGCTCAGAGCTGTCGTACATAGGGTTGCTATGAGTCACAAAGGACTCTATGACATATAAGTGCTACTTAACTGAATGGCACTTAACAACAACATTAACAACTTTTAGTGGAGGCTGTGGAAACCTACAGTTTACCAGTTTGTGAAGAGGTTGTTGTTGTTGTTATGTGCCATTGAGTCGTCTGAGACTCATAGCGACCCTCTGTACAATAGCCCTAAACTGTGCTCTATCCTGTGCCAATCTCATTGCCTCCGACACACCCATCCTGATTACCCCAGTCACTGAATCAATCCACATCATAGAGAGTCTTCCCCTCCTGCGCTGTCCCTCTACTCTACCCATCATGATGCCCCTCTCTAAAGACCTCTACCTCCTCACAACATGTCCAAAGTATGTCAGACGAAGCCCCAGAATCCTTGCCTCCAAGGAGCAGCCTGGTTTAATCCTCTCCAAGATGAATCTGTTTTCCTGGCAGTCCATGGTACATTCAGTACTCTTCTCCAGCACCACAGCTCAAAAGCATCCACTCTCCTTCTGTCCTCCCTAGTCATTGTCCAACTCTCTGATGCATAACAAGTGATTGCAAAAACCATGGCCTGTATCAGGCACACATTAGTCTCCAGAATGACACCTAGGGGGAAATTCACAATGTAGAGTTACCCTGTCTTTTATCTCTACAGGGGAAAAAAGAGAGAAGAAACAGGGTGGTTCTTCCAGTCCACGCATCCCAGGCTGCATAACCATACAAACTAGGAGACTCAGGGCATTTCCACAGATGTCTCTGCATTTTTCTGTGCGAGCCAGTCTCCTGTGGCTGACACAGGAAAATCAAACAGGAGATTCACCTCTCTATACAAATGGCTGCAGTTCATTCTAGACTCCTGTCCAGAAAGAAGGCTGCACAGTGCAGTGGACTTGGGGGGAAGGATTGCATAGCAATGAAAGAATTTTTCTTTTCTTCATCAAGGAGAAAAGTGACTTGGGGGGAGGGGGTGGGTAGGGAGAAAAGTGCAACAATGAATGACTGAAAACCCTAAATCTCTGTAAGCCTTCATTAAAATTAATAAAATAAATATTTTAAAAAATGGCTGCAGGGAGCTCTGGTGGCCTAGTGGCAAGAAGCTACACTGAAATCCCAGAGGAACATGGTTCAAATCCACCAGACGCTCTGCTGGAGAAGGAGGGACAATCTCCTCCAGTATCAGTCAGATCCGATTTGACGGTACATACACAAAACAATAAAAAAAATATTTTTTTTAAAAAAATGGCTGCAGTTCATATTCTCACCACTGACTTCCTATTTCCGTAAACAGATATCCACACTTGATATCCCACTGAATCTAGTTATATTTTTGTGCAACATTTGATTTGAGCATCTATGAATTTAGTCACTCTGGAAAGTGGGAAATTGATATCCTTGTGTAGGGTTATATACAAAGGTAGCAAGGCTAAGGTAGCAACCCCAGTAAGGCTCTTCTGTTATAGGCAAGAAAGCAAGATTGTAAAAAGAAATGCCCCTTTTGTCTAAGAGGAGAGCCCTGAGGAAAACCTCATTATCATATTTAAGACATTTAACTCTTACAGTCTAACTCTGCCTAGTAATTTAGTTACTCCCTCTGTTAACATATTATTAGGACCCTCTTAACCTCTAAGGGAGGATTATCTCCTCAGGAAAGTACAGAACAATTTCAAGTGTTTCAAAACAACTGTTCTAAAAGTGTGACTGGGTTCTGAATCACTGGATTTTTTATATTCCCAGCTCTTTTCCTTTTTTGGGTGGTGATGGTGAAGAGTGTTTAGGATTACAACATATTTGGAGGAAAGTAGATACAAATTCATCCACGGTAATTCCTACTGTATCCTTTCACTATCAATTCAGTCTTTAGTGAAGTCACCACTTTCATTCCTGATAATCACAGTTTTGACAACTCTGTTTCACTGATCAGAGTCACTTCTTGTCATTGTTAGGTGCTGTCAAGTTAAGTATGACTCATCACCACTCTGTAAACAACAGATATTGTCCTGTCCTGCTCTGTCGTCAAGATTCTCATCATAACCAAAACTATTACTCAAAGCAAGCACAGTTTAATAATTTTTCTTGATCTTCTCAAAGGAACAATAAGCCTTGTACTGAATTATTTTTAATGTAATTTTTTTTTTTATTTCCATTCATTAATTGTTGCACATTTTCCTCCCTATCTACCCCTCCGGTTCGCTCTTCTCTTTGGGGGAAAAGAAATTCTTCCATTGTTGCACAAGTTCCTTCCCCCCCCCCCCCCCACTGCACCCATAGTCTATTTTGCTATGAAGCTCTTATTCTGGACTTTGTCATGCAAATAATACCTAATCATATGTTCCTTTTAAACAGTTCTCTCCCTCATCTATTTCAATGTCGTGTACATTATTTATCCCCTTTTCTTCGTTTGCCCTCAACCCCCATGTCAGTTCTGTTTTGTAACAGTGACACTATGCAGTATTTGTACTTCAGTGATCGAGATCTTTCACCCAGCATAATATCCCCCAGGGTCAAGCATTTTGTATAATATTTCATGAGTTCCTTGTTTTTCTGTGCTACATAGTATTCCATCGAGTGAATATACCACAGCTTCTTTACCCATTCATTTGTTGATGGGCACTTGGGTTGTTTCCATCGATTTACCATTGTGAACAATGCAGCAATAAACATAGATGTGGAGAGGTCCTTAACTTCAGATTTTCCCAGTACTCTACATCTTCTGATTTCCTGAGTACTGGTACCAAGAGTGTTAATTGTGGATCCAAGTAAGATAAAGTTGTTAACAATCTTTTCTCCATCTATCATGATATTGCCTGTCTAGTGGTAAGAATCTTTGTTTTCTTGACATTGAGATGCAATTTATATTGAAGACTGCATTCTTTGATCTGCTGCAACAAATACTTCTAGTTCTCTTCACTTTCAGCAGAGAAGGTTGTATCATCTGCATAACACAAGTTATTGGTGAAACTCCCTCCAATCATGATGCCACATTCCCCTTCATAGAGTCCAGCTTTTTTAATATTTGCTCAACATACAGATTTGAATAGGTATGGAGAGAGAATACAACCCTAACATACTCCCTTCTTAATTTTAAATCATGTAGTGTTTCCTTGCTCTGTTCACAACCAACCTCCTGGTCTGGGTATAGGTTTTGATTAAGCACTATTAAGTGCTTTGAGATTCCCATTCTCCTCAATGTTTTATTAGCCTTAACTTGTTACGATCCACACAAATACCTTTGCATAGTCAATAAAACATAAATAGACATTCTTATGGCATTCTTTATTTTCAGACAGGATCCATCTAATGGTGCCACAGTCTCTTCTAAATCCTGCTTGAACTTCTCATAGTTCCTTATCTATATACTGTTCGAGCCATTTTTCAAGTAATCTTCAACAGTATTTTGCTTGCATGTTATATTAATGATATTGTTCAATAGTTAAGAACACGTCTTAAGTAAGTGGTCTAGGCACCTTCAAGTGTCTCCTTTTAATAAAATTCAACTCTGTTAAGAGATTCCAGGTGACATTCAAGTGACTCCTGTGTGACCTTCCAGATGGCAGACATCCTGAACATGTTCTGTGGTGACCATGTGACACACCTGAAGGTGGTGCATGGTCATTTAGGTATCCTTCCCACAAGACTTTCGAGGCAGCCATCGGTAAAGGGCAACCACATATGCCCTTAATTATCTTAATTCCTCCTATGTGGACCAATTTTGGATGACTTGTCCTTTCCCATGAATAAACATGATAATCTTATTTTTTGATACATAACTCAAAACTTTACCTCCTCCCTGGATAAAGATGATTCCTTTTCTCCTGTCTTAGAGCTTTTAAAAGAACTTCAATAGCCATCTTTTAAGAAGTCATAGGTGTTTCGTCCCTCAATGTCTCACTCTACAAAGTATTTTCTCTAATAAATCTCCTCTGCTTCCATGGAAATGTATGGACTCTTGTTCCTCACACATTTGTGGCAGGAGGATGAAATCAAACTTAAGGAGTGTGCTGTACTCACTTTCACAAGGATCACACTTACAGGGTAGTCTGACCACACTTTAAGAATGGATATTTTGTCCCAGAACCCAAGAAAGCCATTTGCTTGCTCCTTTCATATTGATGGATATATTGCCCTACTATGTGATAAATGTGTAAAATTCAAACAAACAAACAAACAAAACACATGAATGAAACTTTAACTTCTTGTTGTTGTTGTTATGTGCCGTTGAGTAGCTTGCGACTCATAGCGACCCTATGTACAACAGCCCTGAACTCCGCTCTGTCCTGTGCCAATCGCACTGTCTCTGAC
>NW_006400067.1:1629978-1643484 GCF_000299155.1 Elephantulus edwardii | reverse complement strand
AAAAAAAAAAAAGAAGAGAATGCTCCATAGTAGTGGAAAGAGAGAGAACATTTTCCACTTATTCCCTAAAACTTTCTACTTCTCTCCATCACGGACCTCAAACTGATAGTGTCTCTGTCTACCTTGAAGGTCGTAAAGGATCCATTCCCTCGCATGATCTCAGGTGTTGGCACCACAATGTTACCATGGAGGTACTGCTCTGGTTTATCTTCCTCCCTCAGCTAAAGAACTGGACTGAGTGGGAGAGACTATATTATGGATGACATCTGGGTTACAGGAGTAACACAGTTATAGCAATATTAGTAGCCCTTCAAAGAGCTGTTTCTACTGTACAGCAAACCTGGAGATCCTTAAAAGAGCTGTTGTTTGTTTTGCTTGAAGTAGTGCCCGGCGTGAGCTAAGCCCTTCCTAAAGAGCTTGGACTCCATAGGACATTTAGCTTGTGAGAGGAAAGGTGAAGAGACAGCGGGGTGGGGGGCGGATTGTGTACCAATGAAGGAGTTTGTCTTTTGCTTTTTAAGGAGAAGAGCGAACTGGGGGTGGGTGGGTGTGGGGTGGGTGGGGAGAAAAGTGCAAAAATGAATGAATGGAATTCCAAAATCTCTGTAGATGTTCATTGAAATTGATAATAATAATAATAATAATTCTTTAAAAGTGAAAGTAAAAGCAATTTATTAGCAAAGATGTATTTCAGAGAGAGGGATGGGTTACTCCCTGCAGAAGGGTAGGGCGGAGAGACCTTCACTGATATGGTTTTCAAATACAGTGTATATGGTCTTCTTTCTACCCTCTTAGCAAGGGAGTGCCATCGGAACCTGTACACATGGGTTCTCTTGCAGGTATTTCAGATACCAGTTACATAGCTTTAAGCAGCACACAAACCACCATACAGCATTAAGCAGAAAGACAGTTGGTGAATGAAGTGAAGCTATCAAGAAACTAATCTATCTTGTGTTAACAATCAGTTTCTATGGAAGCAGACTTTAAGAAGTCAAATAGTGCTTTGCATTGGGCAAATATACTTCAAAGGACCTCTTTATAATGATAAAAAGCAAAGATATCACTTTGAGGACTAAAGTGTAGCTGGCATAAACAAACTTCATATGCATGTAAAAGCTGAAAAATTATTAAGGAAAGTTCAAGATGAATTAATACCTTGAAGCTGTAGGATTCATGAAGAATATTGAATGCGCTACAGAATGCCAGAAGAATGAACTTCTCTGTCTTAGAGGAAACACTGTCAGCTTGTTTTTTAGAAACAAGGATGAAGATACTTCATCCCCTTTACTTTAGCCATGTTTTCAGGAAGTAAGAATTTCTAAAGAAAGATATCATAACTGGTAAATTACCGTTGTTGTTGTTGTTATGTGCCTTCGAGTCAACTATGACTCATAGTGACCCTATGCAAAATCATTCTACACCTTGCTCTGTCCTGAGCCGATGTTACTCTCTCTGGCACACCTACCATCATTACCCCAGTTACCCTGCCAATCCATATCCTCGAGGGTATTCCTCTCCTGCACTGTCCCTCCACCCTTCCCAACATGATATCATCCTCCAAAGATTGATCCCTCCTGGCTACATGCCCCAAGTATGTGAGATGAAGTCTCAAAATCCTTGAATCCAAAGAGCGGCTTGATTTCACTCTTTGCAGTGCATGATAAGCTCAATACTCTTCTCCAGCACCACAACTCAAAGGCATGAATTCTTCTTCAGTCATCCTTAGTCATTGTCTAGCTCTCTGATGCATAGCAAGTAATTGTGAAGACCATGGCCTGGATCAGGTGCACCTTAGTCTCTAGATTGGCATCCGTGAATTTTAGTACTGTAGAGAGGTCTCTGACAGCAGATTTTCTCAATGCAATTCATCTTTTGGTTTCCTAACTGCTAGTGACAAGAGAGTTGATTGTAGAGCCTAGCAAGCAGAAATATTTAACAATCTCAATATCTTCTTCATCTACCACGATCTGTCATAGTAAATCTCTCTAACTGGTAAATTAGAGATACAGAGCCAAAGACGAAGACCCTCAATGAGATGGACTGACATTGTAGTTACAATAATTTGGCTCAAGCATAACAGTGGTTGTTAAGATGGTATAAGATCAACCAATGCCAAGATGGTACAAAATCAATGAATGCTCCCTTATACATGAGCTTCCTATGAGTCCTAGTTGATAGAACACCATTGAACAGCATACATTAAGATAATATCAATGAAAATGAAGGCAAATTAGGTTTGAGAAACATTAAGAGGAAAGAATTTTCAAGTAGTTGACATGAAGGGGAGAGAGAGGGATAGTGTAGAAATGATACTGGAATATGGCTGCAACCAAATGGCGATGAAGTAGACGAAACAAAGCAACTAGAATAGAGGGCATGGGGTTGGTGGGGGTGGGTGAAGGTCCCATGTCCACTTGTTTTGGGCTTCCTCAGGAGCAACGGTGTCTCTCTGGAGACTAAGGTGTGCCTGATACAGGCCATGGTATTTGCAATCGCTTGTTATGCATCAGAGAGTTGGACAATGACTAGAGAGGACAGAAGGAGAGTGGATGCTTTTGAGCTGTGGTGCTGGAGAAGAGTACTGAATGTACCATGGACTGCCAGGGAAACAAACAGATTCATCTTGGAGAGGATTAAACCAGGCTGCTCTTTGGAGGCAAGGATTCTGGGGCTTCGTCTGACATACTTTGGACATGTTGCCAGGAAGGACGGGTCCTTGGAGAGGGACATCATGCTTGGGAGGGTGGAGGGACAGCACAGGAGGGGAAGACCCTCTATGAGATGGATTGATTCGGTGACTGGGGTAATCGGGATGGGTGTGTCAGAGGCAGTGCAGTTGGCACAGGATAGAGCAGGGTTTAGGGCTGTTGTGCATAGGGTCGCTATGAGTCGAAAATGACTCGACGGCACATAACAACAACAACAACAACAGTTTGAGGAACTGGGTGGTCTCAAAGGTAAATGTCCATCTACAGTATACTAGTCTCTTCTCTTTGGTTTCGGTCTCAGAGGAAAATGTGAGTATCATGGCAGTTAGATACCACAAACTATGTGTGAATTGGTCTAGACTGGACAGTTGTCTCTTTGTTTAGGGAGAAGCAAGCAGGAAAACAGGAAAATGAAGAAACAATTGCTCTCACCAAGGCTAAGCAGTGTGCGAAGAGGTTTTGGTCACAAAGAGTTGTGTTTGGGCTGAAGTTGCCCAAAGACCTAAACAGCTAGAGAGAAATTATTTACCTGTAACTGTTCATCTGTGGAGAACTTATCTCCTAACTGACATCACCTTCAGTGCGGTTCTGAAGCAGACTGCTCAGGCTCGTTTCAAGGAAAGGAAAGGACGGTTTGCAGAGTTAATGTGGTCAACTCGTCCTGCCCAAATAGAAGGAAACCACAATGGAACCTGGATAAAAGAGTCCTCATCCTGTCTCCATGCCTCGAACTCTGCAATGTCTTCACTCTAACTAACACCAAAAATAGAGAGTATAGGAATACTGTCACCTGTCAGAGACCTTACATTCAAGGTGGCTTGGTGACAAAGGCTTTAATAATATAACCTTGCTGTTCAAAGTTAGGAGGGCTTGAAACGCTTGTGGCATAAAGTCAAAGACTACAATTTTCAATACAGATTATATCTCAAAATCAAGAAATCAAAGATTCTAACCACCAGACCAATCATGATAGAGAGGGAAGATTAAACTGAGACAACAACTTCATCTTACTTGAATCCACAATCAACACCCTTGGTACCAGCACTTAGAAGATCAGAAGACACGTTCCACTTGAAAAGTCTGCATTCAGAGACATCTTCACATCAGTGAAGTGCAATGATGTCAGTTTGAGGTCCAGCATGTGCCTGATTCAGGCCACGGTCTTTTCGATCACTATAGTGTGCTTGAGAGATAGACAGTGAATGAGGACAACAGAAGAAAAATTGGCATCTTTGAGCTGTGGTGTTGGAGAAGAGCACTGACTATTCCAAGATCTGTGAAAAAGAACAAACAGATATATCTTGGAGAAAGTATAGCCAGAAAACACCTTTAAGGCTTAGATGACAAAGCTTCAACTCACATACTTAGGGCATTTTGTTAGAAGAGACTTCCTTGGAGATGAACCTCAAAAGAGAAGAAGACTTCAACCAGATACCTTGACACAATGACTGCTGTTCTGTAATGGACTCAAGTATGTCAGAAATAGCACAAGATAGGAAAGGGTTCAGTTCTGTTGTTCACAAAATTTATTAATCATTAGTCATAGTTCACTCAGTGACACCAAACAACAACAACCACCACCCATAGGTAATTGAGTAAGGATGTTGAGTCACTCAGTATCATAGACCTGAGAAGCAAGGGAAGAAGTATTCTCAGAGACAGAAGCGAGGGCTAGAATTACCAAAAAGAGAAGGCTCCCTAGTGGCTCAGAACTCAGAAGGATGGAATAATGTCATAATCCCCTCGTTGCTCTGTGACAGTTAAAGCACCCTTTTATCAGAGTTCTCTCTTCTGTTAGTGTCCCCAGTGGCAGAGCTTGGTCTAAAGAATGAGTGAAGACTGGCTGGCACAGCAACTACTCTGATGCAAAATGTCTGGGTCAGGCATGATGTCCTGGTTTGAATGCTACAGTTCTTGAGGCCATCACTGCATTTATCCTGCCCTTTCCCTGCAAGACCCCCCACTTGTTCTTTACAACTGAGAACACAAGACAGAAGAGGGAAAGAAGCCTAAGAGGAGGGGAAGACAAAGACAAAGGCCAGAGTTTGAGAAGTGAGGATCTACGTGGAAAAGGAGATGAGGAAGGAGAGAGGAGGGTTCAAAAACTGTATGTGAAGGTGGAAAAGGCAAACGGATGGGTTGGAAGTCATTTGCTGGGATGTTCAGTGTCTCTTGTACCGCGTGCTGCTGCTGCGCTACTATGGCTCACCCTTGGAGCTTCTGCTCTGAGCATCATGACAACAGAGATACATTCTCCCTCAGGTTCACTAAAGCAACCCTGGGCCTCTCTGGTGGCAACACAGGAACGAGCTTTATTTCATTTTGTTCTACTTTCAGAAGAATTACAGTGCACCCATCTCTTTCAAGACAAGTTATTTCTCATACCAATGTGTTCTCTCTGGGAAAAGGTGGCTAATTAATCTGAAGGGAATACGAGTAAGATTCTAGCAAGGTTTTGGAAAAGATGTTCAAAGCGATTCTATCTTTCCCTGGTCATAGAGTCTCCTGCCTCCCCACCACCACCAGCCAAATGACCAGTGCTTTCAAGTACCCATAACTCTGGGATCCTGCAGCAATTCACCATGCCTCACAGTCTAGTCGAGCCTCTACCTCCTCACTGAATATGACTCACGTGTTTTCTATGGATTCTTTCAGTTGATAGAATAAGCTGAAGGTGAGTGAATACCTGCTTTCCTGATAATTTTAGATTTCAATCCATTTCTGGTACAGAGATAGGCATTTTCTGAGTGTATATGCACCTTCATTGTTGTTGTTATGTCATTGAGTCGCCTCCAACCCATAGCCCTATGTACAGCAGCTCTGAACCCTTCCCTGTCTTGAGCCAGTCTCACTAAATGAGGCACAATGACGTCCATTGCTTCAGTCACTGTATCCATCCATCTCATCCAGGGTCTCCCTCTCCTGCGCTGTCCCTCCACCCTTCCGAGCATGATGTCCTTCTCCAAGGACCAGTCTCTCCTGGCCACGTGGCCAAAGAATGTGAGATGGAGCTTCAAAAAATTCTAGCCTCCAAGGAGAAACTTGCTTTCATAGCAGCACAATACACCAGAGAATAAACAAAGCCTGTATTCTATAAGCAAACCCACAAACACCGGCAAATAACTGGAAGGTAAGCTCTCAGTCCACACACCTCCCAGGAATCGTAGTGTGCCATGCTGAAGTGTAAGTGGGAGAATTGTGAAAATTCTGTTCATCTTCTCATTCCCTTACCCCAGGTCCTGTGGCAGAGACTACCGTTTGCCACATACATACACTTTCCAGGGCTCTAAGTCTCCATTTCATCTTTCTGATAAAGATGCTCAAGTTGTGAGTTAAGTGGCAGGTCATTTTAACATGTGTCTGTGTCAGGAAAGCAGTCCACAGAACCATATAAGAAAACACCACTGATTGAGAAGCAAGGCAGAGCGGTTGAGTGGGTGTATGTAGGCGAGGCTGAGTCACAATGCACGGTGAAGGCAGGGTGGTGGTGAAGGCAGGCATCTCTGTAGTAAATGGTTCAAATAGCAGGAATGGGGCTCCATCCCACACGGAAGCTCTGGGGACTGGCTTCTTAGCAACTAGCTCATGTCAGCATTCCAGTGAAATGCTACACTGTATGTGTCACTGTCTTACCTTTTTTTATTTCTAGAACTATTAAATTTTAAAGGAAGAGAAGTACTGAGTGTATTTATTTATGCTGAATAATAATCCCTCCCCATTGAGATTATGTCAACAGAGTGTAGGTAGAAGTTGAGCATTAGATCCTTAGTCTTTGGGCCAAGCATTTAAAAATATTTATGATCTCACCATAAACATAAGTAAATAACTATGTACTTGGTTTCAAGTAGTTGAAGAATCTTAAAGGTGCATTAGTAAGAAAAAGCACATAGAATACAAACATATATTTCTACCCTACTCTTCCTATTCAGGGATGACTGGGTTTAACATTTTGCACACTTACTTTGCTGTTTAAATTTACTAGAGAGAGAGAAAGAGAGAGATGGTATAAGTATAGGTATGGAGGGAGGGAGAGAGAGAGAGAGAATAGAGGAGAGAGGAGAGAGGGACCGGAGAGAGATGAGAGAGGAGGAAGAGAGGAGAGAAAAAGGAGGAAGAGAAGGAAGGAGAAAAGGGAGAGAGGTGGGAGAGGAGAGAGAAGAGAGAGGGATAGAGGAGAGAGGGAGAGAAGGAAAGAGGGAGAGGGGGGAGAAAGGAGGAGAGGGAGGGGGGACAGGAGGGAGAGAGGGGAAAAGGGAGGGGGAGAAAGAGGGAGAGGGGAGGGGAGAAGAGGGAGGGGGAAGAAGGGGGATAGATGGGGAGGGGGAGAGAGGAGCAGGGGGAGAGAGGGGGTGAGAGGCGCAAGTGAGGGAAACGGGGAGAGGGGAAAGGGGAGGGGAGAGAGAGAAGACAAACAGAATCAGTGCATGCTGACCTTCCAGCAAGCTTTCTGAGACTACACATTGCATGGGAGGAAACTGCCCATCTCCTCAAGTAGATGTCAGGCTGATTCAAACCACCAGAGAGGTAAGGCCTTTTTCGCATTACAACTTCCTACAGACTATACCACCATAGCTCCCTGGTAGGTGGATAAGTTAATAGATAGCTTGTTATAGAGGCCCCTAGTCATTGATAGATGATAGATTGACAGAGATGTAGATAGATGACAGAAACATACAGAGATACTTAGATATTAATAATTAAACATAAGATAGATACATAGATGAAAGATTGATTGATTGATTGATTGATTGATTGATTGATTGATTGATTGATACAAAGACAGAGGCAGAAATATGATAGACAGATAGACATTGCTGTTGTTATTGTTATGTGCCATCAAGTCAATTAGGATTCTTAGTGACCCTGTGAACAACAGCTCTGAAATTTGTCCTCTCCTGAGCCAATCTTACCATCTCTGACACACCTGGTCACTGGCACTGTGTCGTTCCATCGCATCCTGGGTCTTCCTCTCCTGTGCTGATCCTTCATACTTCAAAGCATGATGTGCTTCTAAAAGGACTGGTTCCTCCAGGCACCATGTCCAAAGTGTGTGAGATGGAGTTTCCAAATTCGTGCCTCCAAGGAGCAACCTGATTTCATTCTCTCTAGGACAGATCTGCATTGTGCAGATGATATAACCTTGCTCTGTGAAAAGAGGACCTGAAGTGCTTGCTGCAGAAGGTCAACATCAAGAAAACAAAGATTCTTACAACTGGGCCAATTGATAGCATCATAACAGGCAGTGAAGAGATTGAGACTGTTAACAACTTTGACAATCAACACTCCACAATCAATCACAGAATCAATCTGCTTTGATCAACATTCTTGGTACCAGCAGCAAGGAAATGAAAACATAACTTGCATTGGGAAAGTCTGTTCTCAGGGACCTTTCCAGAGTCCTGAAGAGCAACAGAAGTCTAAGGTGCCCTTGCTCCAGGCCATAGTCTTTGCAATTCCTTGTTATGCATCAGAGAGCTGGAAAATAATTAGAAATGATAGAAGAAGAATGAGTTGTTGTGCTGAAGAAGAGAATTGAATATACCATGGACTACTAGGTTCTTCCTAGAGAGGGTGAAACCAGGCTGCTCCTTGGAGTAAAGCATTTTGAAGCTTTATCTGACGTACTTTGGGCATGTTTCCAGGTAGGATCAGTCCTTGGAGAGGGACATTATGCTTGAGAGGTTGGAGGGACAGTGCAAGAGAGGAAGACCCTTGATTAGACGAATTGATTCAGTCACTGGGATAATGGACATAGGTGTCTCAGAGACAAAAAGTTGGCACAGGATAGAGTATGGTTTAGGGCTATTGTACACAGGCTTGCTATGAGTTGCAAGCAAGTTGATGGTACATAACAACAACAGGACAGTTTTGTTTGCTGTTTGCTGTCTTGGCAGTTTATAGTGTGTTCAAAAACTAATTTCCAAACGCAAACTCATTGATTCCTCTTCTGCCATTATTATTCATCATCTAGCTTCCAGATGAGAGCAATTTAGTAAGCAATTAAGAAAACCATGGCCTGGATCAGGTGCACTCTAGTCTCTAGACTGACATAATTTCTCTATAGCACTCTGGGGAGGTCCTTGACAGCGGATTTTTCCAATGCAAGTCATCTTTTGATTTCTTGACTGCTGGTTTCAAAGGTGTTTATTGTGGATCTGAGCAAGAGGAAATCATTAGCAACTTTGCTTTTTTCTCCATCTGTCATGATGCTGTCTGTTAGCTGGTTGTGAGGATCTTTTTTTAAAAAAAAATTATTTTTATACTGGTTTATTTACAAAGTTTGAATTGTTTTCAACACTGGATCTTCTCCATTTTCTACACACACACACACACACACACACACACACACACTATCAAATTGTGGAACCCTTTGATTACTCCCTCCTCCATCCATCCATTCTCAGCCCTCTCCCCTCTGCTTTCACCATCCTCCCGGTTTGGATCCTCATACTCATTCCACAATAATGGTTTTATACAGGATTTGTCCTTGTGGGACTTAGTCAGTTAGTTTACATAGCATAATGCTCTCCAGACCCTCCCAAGTTAAGAAGTAATTTATAAAATCGTTTCTCCTGCATGCTGTGTAGTATTCCATCATGTGAATGTACCGTCATTTCTCAATCCATTCAACTGTGATTGCACATTTGGGCTGTTTCCATGTTCTTGCAATCATGAATAATGCTGCTATGATCGTTGGTGTACAAATCTCAGTTTGTGCCTCAGTTCTCATATTTTCAAGGTATATTACAAGTAGTGGAATAATTGGGTCATATGAATTCTATGCTCAGCTTTTTTGAGGAAGCTCCAAACTGTCTTCCAGAGTGGTTGTACTGTTTTACAGTTCCACCAACAATGTATAAGAGTCCCTATTCTCGCCACATCCTCTCCAACATCTACTACTTGCTGCCCTGTTATACTTTGCCACTCTTAGTGGAGTGAGATGGTACCTCATTGTGATTTTGATTTGCATCTCTCTTATTGCCAGTGATTTGGAGCATTTCTTCATGTATCTATTGGCCCTTCAAATATCTTCCTTTGTGAAAAGTCTTTTCATTATTTTGCCCATTTTATAATTAGGTTATCAGTCTTTTTCTTGTGGAGGCCCATAAGTTTTCTGTAATCTTTCATTATAAGATCCTTGTCTGAGATAATATTGCCAAACATTTGTTGCCATTCAGTAGGTTTTCTTTTCACTATGTTGGAAAATATTTTAGATGTGCACAGGTATTTAATCGGTAGAAGGTCCCATTCATCGGTGTTATTCTCTTCAGATTGTACATTTCTAGGTGTATTTGACAGTATCTCTGTACCATGGACTAGGGCTTCTAAACTTGGTTCCAGTTTGTCTCTTATGAACTTTATGGTTTGGTGCTTTATTCTTTGGTCTCTGATTCACTTTAAGTTGATTTTCGTGTAACTGTATGAGATGTGTTTCAGCTTTCTGCAGGTAGCAGCCCTGTTTTGCCAACACCATTTCTTGAAGATGTTGTCATTTGATAGGTTTTATTTCCTCATTGAATATCAGTTGGCCATAGATAGCTGGGCCTATTTCTGGGCTCGCTCTTAAGGCTGAGATGCAATCCATATAGAAGGCTGCCATCCTTGATATTCTGCAGCAAATGCTTCAAGTCCTCCTCAATTTCAGCAAGCAGAATTATGTTAGCTGCAGAAGGCAGGTTTTTGATGACTTTTCCTCCAATCATGATGGTACATTCTTCTTCTTCATAAATTCTAGCCTCTCAAATGATGTGCTCAGCAAACAGATTGAAAAGGTATGGAGAAATGACACATCCCAGTCACACTCCTTTCTTAAACCATCGACATAGAGAAACAGATTGATGTTGCTGTTACTGCTTGATGTGATCAAATTGAGTACAACTCAGATCAACCTCATAACAACAAATGTGAATCTTGTCCTATCTTGCTCCACACTCATTATTTCTGACATACTGGAACCAACTACTGCAGACATTGCGTCCATTCATCTCGCTTGGAGTCTTTCTCTCTTTTGCTGACTCTACAGCTCCCTAGTACCACGTCCCTTTCCAAGGAATAGCTTCTCCTAATAACACATATGACATAAAGCATCACCATCCTTGCTTCTAAGGGGTACTCTGATTGCCCTTTTTCTTTTATGGTTTTCTGGCAGTCCATGAGATGTTCAGTACTCTATTCCAACACCACAACGCACAGGCATCAATTCTTATTCTGACATCCTTAGTCATTGTCCAGCTCTCAGATGCATAACAAGTGATTGGGGGGCGGGGGAACAACCCAACAAAACACAAAACAAAACATGGCCTAAATCAGGCACATATTGCTTTCAAACTGAGATCATTATTCCTCAGTAATTTGGAGAGGTCTTTGGCAATACAGTTAAAGACTAATATTGCAGAGTTCCCCAATGTAACAGGGGTGTCGATTGTGTTTCCAAGCAAGATGAAATCATTGGAAATGTCAATCTTTTCTCCACCTATCATGATATTACCTATTAGTCCGGTGGTATGAATGTTTGTTTTCTTGATGTTGAGCTTCAAGTCATACTTAAGACTACTGTGCAGAGTGCCGGCATCACCAGGAAGTAGAGAGAGAATGAGAGGACAGACGTGCCAGAGGCCTAAGCCATCATACTGGGGGTTAGTTGGCAGGAGGGGGAGAGAAGTGTTGATGGGGCAGGTCGGGAGAGGTGAGGAAACGGAGGGGATGCTGGCAGAGGAGGGAGGGAGGACAGGACCTTCACACATGAGCCAAAGGAGTAGATGGAACCAATATCAAACCTGTTAGCTGTGTAATGGGGATTAGTCTTTCATTTGCTCTTTTAGGTAAAATGCTTGTATGTCAGATGTTGAACATCTAACTTAAGACAGAGTAGGAAGGACTGGCCATCCACTTCGGAATACTACACAGCATGCAGGACAAACAACTTGAGAGGGAGTGGAGAACATTATGCTAACTGAACTAACTCCATTCCATAAGGATAAATACTGTATAAGGTCATTATTGTAGAAATAGAAATGTAGCTAGTAAAATGTGTATGAGGACCCAAGTGGGGGAGAGTAGGAGCAGAGGGATGAGGTTGGGCAGGGGGTATAATCACAGGGTCACACAATTTGTTCAGTTAAAAGAGGGATGGGGAAAGGAAATGAGAAAGACTTGGGTGAAAAACAAATATGTACAAACTTGGTAAGTACGCCAGTATAAAATAAAAATTTTATTTTTTAACAAAAACTCTATGTGCAATAGAGCACACTCAGATTGTTGTTGTTAGATGCCTTTGAATCAAAATTAATCCAAAGAGACCCTATGAACAACGAATCTGGACCCTGTCCTATTCTAAGCCCTTCTCACACTTCCTGACACACTGGAGCCCATTGTGGCAGTCATCTATTAATGCAACTGGTTGAGGGTCTTTCTCTTCCACCTTACCAAACATTATGTCTCTCTCCAAGAATCAGCTTCTCTTAACAACATTCCGAAAGTATGTGAGGCAAAGCTCTATCATCTTTGCCTCCAACGAGCACTCTAGCTGCACCTTCTCCAAGACATATTTGTTTTTGGAAGTTCATAGAATGCTTAGTACTCTTCTCCAAAACACTAGCTCAAAGGCATCAATTTTTCTTTTGTTATTCTTACTCAGCTCTCAGATGTACAGCAAGTGATCATAAAGACTATGACCTGAATCGGACACACCTTAGACCTCAAACTGACATCATTGCTCCTTCATAATTTGGGGAGTTCCTGCCTACAAACTTTCCCAGCTCAAAATGTCTCCTGATTTCCTGACTGCTGGTAATAAGGGTACCAGCAAGATAAAGCTGTTAACAGTTTCAATCTTTTCTCCATCTATCATGATGTTGCTTAGCTGTCCAGTGGTAGTAAAATTTTTTCTTGACATTGAGGTGCAATCCATATTGAAAGTTATATTCTTTGACCTTCTGCAGCAAGTGCTTCAAGTCCTTCTCACTTTCAGCAAGTAAGGTTGTGTCATCTGCATAATTCAGCTTGTTGATAAGTCTTCCTGTGATCTTGATGCCACATTTTTCTTCACAGAGTCCAGCTTCTAGATTATTTGCTTAGCATAGAGATTGAATAGGTATGCAGAAAGAATACAACCATAACACACTTCCTTTCTAATTTTAAATCATGTAGGGCTTCCTTGCTTTAGTCTCAACAGCCTATTGTACCAGATGTAGGTTTTGCATGAACACAATTAAGTAGGTTTTGCATGAACACAATTATGTAAGTAACACTTAGATTAGACAGACAGATATGGCAGCAGAGGTTGAGCTCTGACATTGGGAAACACAGAGAAGGAGGAACAGCTGTTAGCAGAAACTAGTGACTGGAATGTGGAGTGTAAGAAGTATGAATGTAGGAAAATTAGACATTGTTAAGAAAGAAATGAAAAGAATAAATATTGACATACTAGTCATCAGTGAAATGAGATGTATTGGCATGGGACATTTTGAATAAATCACGTAAACTACTATGCCAGAAATTAAGTATAAGGAAAACTGGGGTCACATTTACAGTTTAAAAAAATGCCATTTCTAGATCCATTTGAAATACAGTGTGGTGAGTGATGGGATAATTATCCATATGCATACAAGGAATACCTGTTAATAACACTATAAATATGTGAACAAATAACTAGAGCCAACAAGGAGAATACAAAAGATTTTTATCAGAAACAGGAGAAGATAAAATAGATGAATGGGACCTTCTAAGAATCAAATCCCAATGCACATCCAAAAACTTCTCCAACAGGGTAAAAAGGGAAGCCACAGACTGGGAAAAA
>NW_006400067.1:1620613-1628839 GCF_000299155.1 Elephantulus edwardii | reverse complement strand
TAGTCAGAAAACATGGACTTGGTGACAGAAATGAGGCTAGAGATAGAATGATAGAATTTTGTACAATCAATGATTTATTCAATGAAAATACCTTTTAAAAGAAACATGAACCTTGGCAATACACATGGACCTCATCTGATGGTTTACACAAAAATCAAGTTGATTACATCCGTGGAAAGAATCATTGAAGACGTTCAATATCAACTGTGAAATCTAGCCCCACTCCACTAGAGGCATACACAAGCTCATTGGAACTCAATGCCAACTCTCTTTTTGGGGCCACCTGCTATCCTGGAACACAGCACCAGTCATCATCTCTGGAACACCAACCTGCATTGCCTACAGTTGTATGAGTCATTCACATGATGAGTCTGAATTTCTTTGAGACTTTCTGATGAACAACCAAACCCAAGGACATAGAGAAGTGGGGGAACTGAAATAATAAGGGACTGTTGATGGTGGAAACCATTGAGTCATACAGCAGATCAAACATTTGGAACACTGTTGACTTCCCACTTCTTGTAACTGATCTATTACTAATCTTAGCAATTATTAAAATAATTATTAAAACATTTATTAAAATGGTCCCACTGAGATGGAATCATAACTGACCCTCCAGTGGGTTTTCTAATGTAGTAAATCTCATGGGAAGAAATTGCCCATCTTTCTCCCAGGGAGCAGCTGGTGGATTTGAATCATATGCCTTTGAGTTGACAATGCAAATTCTTACCACGAAGCCCCTAGAATTCCCTATGACTCTAGTAACTTCCTGAATATACAACGATCTATTCCCCTTCCAGACTATAGTACCAAAATTTCCTTGAGACTCAACACTTAAAGTTCTTGAAATCTTTCTTTCCACATCCTAATTCCTTATCTTCAAATACTCTATACTTTAGCTAACTTATATTTATTTCAGTTTCTCATGTGAAACCCATGATTTTCTGCATTCGTGATCATTATTTTCTATTCACCCAGCGACTATTTTCTGGTATCTATTGCTACAGAGATTAAAAGAGATAAGTGTAATATATTAGCCCTTTACTTCCATTGCTTAGTTCTATGACTGAAGTGACCCACATTTCCTGGTGAGAACTGTTTTGAATATTTCATTTATTGCCTTCTGATGTTCAACTGCCGATAGGACATAAATGAACAATTGTCCATACGTATCATCTGGAATCCTGTCCCTCTGGGATTTTATCCTTTATTATAATTGTTCATCAGGGGATCATGGAGTTTGGGGGTAGTGCAAATGATTAACACATTGCAGACTTGAAGAGACGGGGAATAGAAGACATGAACACACAGTAATTAAGATACGTAATGTAAGTGAATTAGCGTATAATATAAACACAAAGTACATGAGTTAAACAAAATATATACAAATGGTTATGTTAAAACAATTGAAAAATTAATAAGTTTCTGGGCGAGCTCTGGTGGCCTAGTGGCAGGAAACTGCACTGCAATCCCAGAGGTGCGCGGTTCAAATCCACCAGATGCTCTGCTGGAGAAGGAGGAACAATCACCTCCTGTACCAGTCAGATCCAATTTGATGGTACACATATTTAAAAAAAAATTTAAAAAAATTAGGAAGTTTCTGTTCAGCTAATAAATATTTACCTCCAAAAATTAGACATTAAAACCCCTGCAGGGTAGAGTTTTACTCTGACTGCCTCAGATATTTTCCATCACTTGCTATGTATCTGAGATCTGGATAAGGATGAAAGAAGAATTGGAGCCTTTGAGCCATGGTGTCAGAGAAAAGTACTGAGTATTACCAAGTCTTCAAAAAGAGCAATCAGATATATCTTGGAGCAAGTGCAACCAGAATGATCCTTGGAGGCAAAGATGGTGAAGTTTCATCTCTCATACTTAGGGTATGTTTCTAGTATAAGGTATTCCTTGGAAGGTGACATCTTGCTTGGGAAGGTGGAGGGTCCTTAATGCAATGAATTGACATAGTGGTTGCAACAACGTGTCAGAGATGATGAGGATGTCACAGGATAAGGCAGGGTCCAGATCTGCTGTTTATAGGGTTGCTATGAATTGTTCTTGACTCTCTGACACCTAACAACAGTAACAACAGCATGGGTTGACATGACAAGTGACGGTGGTTGTTTAAGTCGTTTCATCTTTTGCTGTGTTTGAGCATCCAGAAAACTACCTGCACTACAAGATACCATTCATCTATCAGGCGCATTTGTGCAGATGGTAAGACAGAGGGTACCATCATCTCTTGCTTTGGAAAGGAGCCTGTCCACAACATTTCTAGTGATTGCTGGTTGGCATTCCAGGATAAATTCAACCTTTCACTTGGGAGCACCAAAAAATTGAAATAGACCTATCATTTCTTTTAAAGAACCAGTAAGCCCTGTGTTAACTGCAGTTTTATAAATAGTAACAGTGATGAGAGTAAAATATACGGTTGAAGTTCTGTTGTAGACTCTTAAGTTACTAATCTTCATTTTTTCATGCTGCTATAATAAGTGTACCACAAGTGTTTATTTAACAAACAGAAGCTTGTCCTCTTAAACGTTATCATTGTTAGATGCTGTTGAGTCGATTATGACTCACAGTGACCCTCTGAAGAACAGATCCAAGTCTTGGCCTATTCTGCATTCTCCTCACAATATTCACAATGTGTGCACCCATTGTTGGAGCCATTGTGCACACCTGTCTTGTTAAGAGTCTTCCTTTCTATATTAGACTCCTACATTTTCAAGCATGCTTTTTTCCAGGAACATGTGTCTCTGGCCAAATGACCAAATATGTGAGGCAAAGTTTCACTATCCATGCTTATATAGAGAATCCTGGTTTTCTAGGAAGATGGTCCCAAAATCAAAGAAGGAAGGCCCTGCCCCTCCCCAAACCAAAGCCAAAACAAAGGCACTAGGGCCAAGAAGATAGTCTGAAGGGCATCCAAAACCACTAAAAATGAAATATATCTAAATGTCACCCATCTTCTAGTGGCCTAAGACACTGAGACTCTGAAGGCAGCCCAAATCCTCCCAGAAGGGCACTCCCAAGAGACACAAGCTTGACCATTATGTCATCATTAAGTTTCCCCTGACCACTGAGTTATCCATGAAGAAGATAGAAGATAATAACACATTTGGGTTTATTGTGAATGTCAAAGCCAGCAAGCACCAAATCAAACAACCTATAAAGAAGCTCTACGACATTGTCGTGGCTAAGGTCAACGCTTTGATTAGACCTGATGGACAGAAGAAAATTTATGTTGTACTTGTTCCTGACTATCATGCTTTGGATATAGCCAAGAAAATTGAGATCACATAAACTGAGTCCTACAGACTGGCTAATTCTAAATACAAAGCTTGCCCCCTCCCACAAAAAAGACAGAGAGAGCATCCTGACTGCACTTCTTCTAAGATAGATTTGTTTGTTGTTTTGGAAGTCCATTGCCTATCTGATACTCTGTCAACATCATAATTCAAAGACAGTTTAAGAAACTGTTGTTGTTTTTGTTGTTAAATGCTATCAAGTCGAGTATGAATCTTAGCAACCCTATGAACAAAAGGTTTGAACCCCGTTCTCTAACTATCATTGTTTCTCTAATGTTCATAGGCTTTTCAAAGGCCTGCTATTTAAGAAGTGGATGCCAATTCTGCTTGCAGATATGTCTGAATCTGGGAGTCTACAGAACCCTTGTCCACCATGGAAAACCCTTATGACATTTGACATATCAGTGGCATAGCTTTCAGTTATCACAGAAACCTCAAGATACCTCAGTGCAGCAAATGGTCAGACAAGTCCTGTACTAATTAGAACAATGTTCTCCTCAAACACAATTAACACTGTCCTGAGGACCCAGCTAACACTCAAATACAAAGGCCCACCCACTAGGTTCTGACTGATTTAAACAAGAGGCTTCCAGCTCACAACCGATGGTTAACTAAATCCAGATGGCCAATCAGCTTACACTTGATCGTTAATGTCATTTTTAAAATGACCAGTTTATACTCAACTTTCAGTTAATTCAAAGCAACTTACCCTCCATAATCCAACTGCTTCATCTGACATCTCTACAAAAAGCTTTTCTCTGTGTGTCCCCTGGTTCTAGGACTGTCTCAGCATATGAATTAGGGTTCAAAGTCTTTGCTTTGCTCACAGTTCTTTTTTCTTGGTGTTACAGAAGTTCCCATTCTCTGCTCCCTCTCCTCTCCTTTAATTTACTGTGGGATAAAAGGTCTTAGAGGTCACACCGCTGGGAAATTCCTTTAAATGGAATCAGAACTGTGATGAGCTTTAGGGTGCTGCACTCCACCTTTAATTGTTTTACAGTTGATTGACTTATCAGATCTCAGGGGATAGTTACACAACTTCCACATTATATTATTTCAAATACATATTTAGAGAAGATATAGTTCGTTCCATGACAATACTCATTTGTAAGTAGAAAGTGTAGGATGTAATAATATACACTAGACTTCAAGGGCACTCTAGATACAGTTAGAATACTGACTCTGCTCTTTGCCAAAACCACTTTCTAGCAAAAAGCACTATTTCTGTGCATAGTGTGAGGCAGAGATAATTAAATGTTGGGTGCTTCTCTCTTTCAGTGACAGAGCAGCCGCATTGTACCATGTGTTTGCATGTCAGACTCAGCTCCACCTACACTTTTCTCAAATCTGTGAGATAATACAAAATTAGTATAGTTGCAAGCTCAGGAGAGAAGGTTGAGGGAGGAATAAAGGTATTCTAAAAACACTGACCGTGGGGATGAAGCTGGGGACAGCAATTAGTACTTCTCAAGCTGAGACCCTCAGTAGGCATCACATCATTTGTGGAGGCTGAAGGAAAAATGTTCCCTCTGACAGAGTCACCAGTCAAGGGCTCCAGCTAGGCTGTCTACCTGTAAGATCACAGATGAATCCAGTCCTGGGGCTGGGGCTGGCTTTGCTTACTGGTGGCATCTCAGATGAATTGCATTTTATGGCTGGAGCTGGGCTGCTTCCCTGTGTGTTCTCAGCTGAATTCATTGACTTGGGATATCTAAGGGGTCTCAGATGAACCAAATTCTGAGACTTCTGCTAGGACAGCTTGTGTGTCTCAAATGGCTTGGATTCTGGTGCATTTGCCTCATTATTTTCTGGATCTGATCCAAAGTCAAATACCCTAAACAAAAGCCTGTCCCAGGAAACCAATTTAGACTTCCCATCTTATGGAGAGGGAAACCAAATCATCTAATCATCTAAGTCATGTACATGTTCTGAGACTTCAGATTTCTAATATTCTCCAGGATAACAGAAGAGAACTGGTCTGAAACCCAGGAGGCAACCACCAATCTGGGTAGCCTACTATAGATTCATCTCTCTCTAGAGACAAGGGAGGGTTCTGGCTTTTTCTAAGAAATAGATGAGAGCTGGGGATGCATAATGAGAAAGCTAATAAAGGAGGAATTCTTAGGATAAGTGGCTTTTTGAATAAAGGATTCCTTTATTACTTCATGAATCACAGTTAAAAGCTAATGTCAGGAGGCTGAGGAATTGTCTGCAGCTCAAGAAGTAAAAATAAATGGGGAAAAAAATACCCCCAAAGAAACAACAAAGCAGGAAATATCACAAAATGCTCACGTAGTGCCTTCTATGACAATTTAACTTTGACTCACAGACATGGGCACCGTGTCAGGAAGGGCTCGAGCATGGAGAAAAGCATCATTCTTGGAAAAGTAAAGAGTCAGAAAAAGAAAGGATCTTTAAAGAGATAGATTGACACGGTGACTATAACTATGGGTTTAGGGTGAGCAGAGAGTGAGAGGATAGCATAGGGTCAGACAAGTTTTGTTCTGTTGTGCATAGTGTCGTTATAAATTGCAATCCACTCAATCACATATAATGGCAACATTTTCAGATTGCTATAAAAAGAGGGAAGTGATACCAGGAGCTGGATAACTTTAAAGAACAGGAATGCAGTTTCTCAGAGTTCTGGGGGCTGAAAGTGTGAATTCTACATGCCAGCTATGTAACTCTCTAGGAAAAGGAACTGTTCCCAATCTCTCTACCAGCTCAGGGGACATCTGAAGTTTCTCGTCATTCTTCAGCTGCTTGCAGATGCATCTAGGACCCCTGGTTGTGCAATGGGTAAAGTTCTAGAATCCTAATTGAAAGATCAATGGTCTTAACTCCTCAAATGCTTCACTAGAGAAAGTGTGATGTTCAGTTTCTGTAAACATTTACAGGTTTGGTAGCCTGATGAGGAAACTCTGCTCTGTCCTACAGAGTTGCTCTAAGTCAAAATTTACTAGATTGCAGTATCTTTGGTTTTTGACTTACAAGTCCATCTGTTCCATTGCCACACACTATCTTCCCTGTTTATGACTATTTCTCTCCCCTTCCTCTTTTCTCAAACACCACTCTGAAAGGGATAGAATTAGGATTCACCTAGTCCAGGGAGGAAGTGCAACCAGAGTGCACCTCAAAGGTAAGAATACTAGAACTCATATACTTTGTGCATGTTGTCAGGAGGGGTTGACAGTGAAAGAGGAAGACCCTTATTTTGTTCTATCCTGGTTGAAGGTTTTGCATTATTTTTGGAAGACTGCTCACACTTCATACCATTCATTAGGGTTTCTAGAATTCTTCCAAGCTTTTCTTTGAAGTTTATAGTCTTTGTTTTACTCCTAGGTCCTTGACTTACTTTGAATTGGTTTTTATGAGCTTTGGATCTTGACTGAGTTTTCTACAGATGGTTTTCCAATTTTGCAAATACCATTTGTTGAAAAGATTGTAATTTATCTGTTTTACTGGTTTTGTCTTCTTGTCAAAAAACAGTCGACCATAGGTAGATGAGCTGGTTTCTGGGTTCACAATTCTTTTCCATTAATCTATGTGTCTGTGTCTGTACCAGTGACCACCATGGCTTGTCTTGACCACCACGTCTGTGTAGTAGGATTTGAGATCGGGGAGCGTGATCCATGTTTCTTCTGTTTCTCTTTTTCAGGAGTGCTTTGCTTATTTGGGGTATTTTTCCATTTCAGATAAAATTGGAAATTGCCTTTTCCATCTTGTTGATATATCTGCATTGGGATTGCATTGAACTTGCAGATTGTCTTTGGCAGAATTGTCATTTTCACAATATTGAGTCTTCCCATGCATGAACATGGTATATTCTTCCATTTCTCAGGTCTCATTTTGTTTCTTTTTTTTTTTTTCAAGTTAGGTATTACTTTATTAAAGCATTGCTCTGTGTGCTGGATAGTGTTCCATCTTGTGAATGTACCATAATTTCTCAATCCACTTGATTATGGTTGGGCATTCGGGCTATTTTTATGTTCATGTGATGGTGTTATGAACATTGGTGTACAAGTCTCTTTTTGTGCTGCAGTTCTGATTTTCTCAGAGTATATGGCATATGGAATTTTCTATGTTCAACTTTCTTGTAGTTATGTTTTGGAATTTTCTTTGCACAGATCTTTTGTGTCTCTAGTTAGATTTAGTACCAAGTATTCAATCTTGTGGTTACCTACTTCCATGGGATGGAAATAAAAAGGAGATATCATCTCACCCCGTCAAGAATAGCAAAGTTCCACAAAGCAACAAACAGCTAATGCGGGTGAGGTTGTGGAGAGATTTGAACCTTCATTCACTGTTGATGGGAGTGTAACATGATCCAACCACTACAGAAGGCAGTCTACCACTTTCACAAAAATTTGGAAATAGAAATACGATTTGACCCAGCAATTCCACTACTGGGAATATACCTTAAAGTAACCAAAGTTGCCCTGAAAACAGATGTATACACATCCATGATTATTGCTGCATTACTCACAGTATCAAAAACATGGAAGCAACTCAAGGGCCCATCAGCAAATAAATGGATAGGAAAACTATGGTATATTAACACAATGGAATACTATGCAACACTAAAAAACAATGAACTTGCAGAACATTACATGACATGGGTGACCCTGAAGAAGATTATATTGAGTAAAATATCTCAGTTACAAAAGGACTGCATAACACCACTGTTGTAAAACAGGACTGGCATGGGGGTTGGGAGGAAACTAGGGAAAGAGTGGATAAATAATGAACACTGCACTGGGATAGATGAAGGAAAGGACTGTTTAAAAGGAATATATGATTAGGCATTGTATGTATGCCAGAACAGTCCAGAATAAGAGGTTCAGAGAAGGAGAGGGAGGGAAACATGAAATAACAAATAAATGCAAATCCAACTTTTCCATAAATCTTTGTTAAAATAACA
>NW_006400067.1:1606188-1618318 GCF_000299155.1 Elephantulus edwardii | reverse complement strand
CCCTTATTCACTGTTGGTGGGAATGTAAAATGGTGCAACCACTGTGGAAGGTGGTATGGCGCTTTCTCAAAAAGTTGCAAATAGAGATACCATTTGACTCAGCAATTCCACTGCTGGGAATACACCCCAAGAGACCATAACTGACATCCAAGCAGATATGTGCACAACCATGTTTATTGCAGCTTTGTTCACAATAGCAAGGAGTTGGAAACAACCCAGACGCCCATCAACAAACAAATGGATAGAGAAGTTGTGGTATATTCATACAACGGAATACTATACTGCATTGAAAAACAAGGAATTAATGCAATATTATTCAAAATGGGTGACTCTGGAGGACATTACGCTGAGTGAAATAGCTCAGTCACAAAAGGACAAATTCTGTATGGTTCCACTGTTGTAGAATGGGACTGACATCAGGGTTGGGGTAAGACTGAGAAAACTGGATATAGTATGTTTACTGCATTGAAGTCGATGAGGGAGAGAATAATTTAAAAGTGATATATGATAGGGTATTATAGTTATCACAAGAGTCCAGAATTTAGGGTGCATAGTGGAATGTACCTGGGGTGGTGGGAGGGATGTGGGGGGATTGTACACCAAAGAAAGAATTTTTCTTTTACTTTTCCAAAGAGAGGAGCAAACTGAGGGTGGAGGGAAGGGCTGGGCAGGGAGAAAAGTGCAACAGTGAATGAATGGAAATCCAAAGTCTCTGTAAATGTTCATTGAAATTATTAAAATAATTTTTTTTTAAAAAAGGAGAAATCCATGTGTCCCTTGTTTGTTACTGGCATCCATACTCAGTCCAGCTCTAGAGCCAGGATTAGGTTTCTAATAGAGCCACGAGTAATCCCTGAGTGGCTCAACTGATCAAATAAGTGCTCACTGAAAACTATACGGTTGATGGTTCACATCCCATGTGGTACCTAAGAATACTGATCTGGGATCCACTTCTGAAAGTCACGGCCTAATAAACCCTGAGTGTTTCTACTCTGTGCACATGAGGCTGTCAGGGAGACGAGAGCCCAGTTGTCAGTTACAGTCAGGAGCAATCCTCCAATTAGAGCACTAGGTGAGAAAGGTACGCTGTCCAAGGCTTGTGTTGGCTGGTCCCTCTTCTGACCTTGCCAGGGGCCTTTGTGTTACCCCCACACAAAGGACATGGCACTTGGTGAGATCATGTTGTTTGAGGACCCAGGCATGGTGGGGCCTCAACATGTAGGAAATGACTAATAGCATCTCTGCAAAGAGATTGGGAGTCTGGGATGGTCAACAGGAAGCCCAATAAAGAGTCTGCAGGAGAGCTGGCGTGGATCACCACCAATGGCATGAAGCACAAACATGATCGGTGCCCACAGAAAGCAGCATTGACCTGGAACAGCTAACAATGGTAACCTCTCAGGGTTGGACAGCAAAGCCTGGGTCTGGAATCACACAGCCAGGAGCACTCTTCCTTTGACCCTCCTCGGGCTGAGCCCTGATTCATGTGTGCGCTGAGCAGAATGTCACATGGGACCAGCCCTCTAGGTAAGGAGGCGTCTGACCCTGGTTCACTCACAACACCAAGTTTTATGGCTTCAGAGAACAGCACTAGGACAGCCTCTCCAGATGTTATTGATAATACTCAGGGCTCTGGGCTTTGAAAAGAACTTGGTTGCAGGCAGGGATGTCAGGGCCCTTTATAGTCACTCCTTTCCATATGGATGGAACACAACCAGGCTTCCCTGAGAATCAGCTATGAGAAAGTAAGTACACAGGATCATCTTAAACCAGACCTTTATTCATGTCACCTAAAAGTTTTCCAATAAAAATCATGTGCATCCCGCCCACCCCATCCAACCCAAGGACATGCACAAATTCACTAGGTGCTGGCAGCAGGGACAGAGCAAGGTGGGGCCTGCGCTCTGTCCTCATAGACTGCTGGTCCCCATGCACAGGCGTGGGATCTCTGTAGCTCTGTGCCCAAAGCAGAAGTTGGCATGGTCTCAGTGTACCTTCTGTGTCAAGGTCACCTCAGAGACAGTGGAGGTTCAGTCTCAAACCAAAGCAGTAAAGAATATGTCTCAAAAAAGTGAATCACAAATTTTTCCCTTAACACATTAAAGAACACTATGTTTACATCTCATTATGCGCTTGCTGCAGAAGGTCAAGGACTGCAGCCTTCAATATGGATTGAAGCTCAACATCACGAAAACAAAGATTCTCACCACTGGGCCGATCGGTAGCATCATTATAGATGGTGAAGAGATTGAGATTGTTAACAGCTTCCGTTTGCTTCGCTCCACTATCAAGAATAGTATCAGCAGGTGGGAAATTAAAAGACAAATTGCATTGGGAAAGTCAGCTGTCAGAGACTTCTACAAAGTACTGAAGAGCAATAATGTCAGTCTGAAGACTAAGGTGCTCCTGAAACAAACCAAGGTCTTTGCAATTACTTGCCATATATCAAAGGGCTGGACAGTGACTAGAGATGATAAAAGGGGAGTTGATGCTTTTGAGCTGTGGTGCTGGAGAGGAGTATTGAATATATCATGGACTGCTAGGAAAACAAACAAGTTTGTCCTAGAGAGGGTGAAGCCAGGCTGCTCCTTGGAGGCAAGGATTTTGAGGCTTCATCTGACATACTTTGGACATTTTGCAAAGCCGGATCAGTCCTTGGAGAGGGACATCATGTTCAGGAGGGTAGAGGGACAATTCAGGAGAGAAAGACCCTCAATGAGATGGGTTGATTCAGTGACTGGGGAAATGGGGATAGGTGTGTTGCAGACAATATTGGTAAAGAAGAGAGCAGGGTTTAGGGCTGTTGTACATACGGTCACTATGAGTAGCACGATTATGGGTTGCAGACAACTTGACAGCACACAACAACAACAACAACATGCTCTATTAAGGGTGCTATTCTCAGTGCCGTTGAAGAGAACTCACCAGTAGCGAACCCTCTTTGGAGTTCCCAAGGATGTAGATTACACCGAGGATATTGTCCGTCCTTCTGCTGAGCTGCCGCAGCTTCTCTGAGCCACCAGAGAAGGGTCACCTTCGGGTTAGAAATGCAAATCCCTATGGGGTAGACCCCCAGCGAAAGCAGGATGAGAAAATGGACTGTGAGAATTAGAAAACTGAGGCCCAGAGACAGGCAGTGAGCACATGCTGTTGGTGTTCGATGTCACCAAGTTGACTGTTACTCACCGCGACGCTACATATGACAGCTGGAAACCTCCCAGAGTCCAGGGTCATGTGCTACACTCACAATCATCGCTAAGGTCATGTTCATTGCCACAGCCACTGTGCCAGTCTCTAGGTGAAGGCCTTTCTCTCCTTCTCGAGTGTCCATCATTCCAAGCCTGAGGGCCCCGTTGCAAGGACTGCTTGTTGCAGTGTTGCTACACTCCTTCAGTGTGTGTGTGTGTGTGTGTGTGTGTGTGTATTAAGTACAGTATCTTCTAAGATAAAGTAGCTTTTCCAGCCACTCCCGCCACCCTGAGTGCCGCTCCGGCTGCACTGCACTCAGAGCTCTGGCTCCTGCTCACCTACCAACGCCATCGTCTCTTTGCTGCCATCATGATCAGCCACCAGGACCTCATCAACCACACTGAGAGGTTCTCCGACATCTACAAAACCCGGGAGAATGCAGACATACTGTGTCTGGAGGTGGAGGGGAAGATGGTCAGGAGGACAGAGGGTAACACTGATGACTCGCTCCTCACTGGGGGGAACACCTCTGCTGAAAGCACCGATTGTGAAGGAACCAAAAACACAGCGATCACTGGTGTTGACATTGGCGTGAATCATCACTTATAGGAAACCAGCTTCACAAAAGAAACCTACAAGGAGTACATCAAAGATTCCATGAAATCAATCAAAGGCAAACTCGAAGAACAGCAACCAGAAAGAGTGAAGCCTTTTATGACAGGGGCTGCAGAACAGATCAAGCAGATCCTTGCTAATGTCACCAAGCCAAAGGTGGCTGACTCTAATCCGTGGCCGTCACGCCTGTCTTTAGTTGTTTTTGGTGAAATATTCTAGGTCATGTAGCCCTGGTGTGTCCACTTGCTGTTCAGAAGTAACTCGTGATTGGAAGCTGAACTCTGTGACATTGATGTGTCTAATGTGAGAATGGTTACCCATGGTGGGCAGTGTTTGGTGGAGCTCCACAATTAAAACAAGCTTGGAAGCAGGAGTAGCACCCACTTCTGAAAAAGCTTGCCTCCGGAAACTCTATGAACCTGGAGAATGGATGAAAGTTATACAAGTGTCCAGGTCTTTCATTCATAGGGTCGCTATGAGTCACCTATGACTCAACGGCACTTAACAACAACAACAACAGCTACAACAACCAGTTCTTTATTGGTGAAAACATGAATCCAGATGGCATGGTTGCTCTGCTGGACTAAGGTGAGGATGGTGTGACTCCAGACATGATTTTCTTTAAGGATGGTTTAGAAATGGAGAAATGCTAGATAATTTGGCACTTATTTGGATCCATCACCTGTCATCTTATCTGACTGCTGCTTTTCATCGCCACACCAGGACTCAGACAAATGGGACTGTTACCATCTTGAGCTCTCCCTTTGATTTTGACCTTCATTTATTTGGAGCAGAGGCATTTTTTTAAAGAAAAAAAGTATGTCATTGTTGTTGTTGTTATGTGCCGTCGAGTCACTTGCAACTCATAGCGACCCTATGTACCACAGCCCTAAACTCTGCTCTGTCCTGTGCCAATCGCACTGTCTCTGACACTCCCATGGCGATTATTCCAGTCACTGAATCAATCCACCTCATAGAGGGCCTTCCCCTCCTGCGCTGTCCCTTCACCCTCCCAAGCATGATGTCCCTCTCTAAGGACCCGTCTCTCCTCACAACATGTGCAAAGTATGTTAAACAGAACCTCAGAATATGTTGTCTAAAAATAAAATACATTAAACTTAAAAACAAAAAAGACCAGTAAAGTGAAGCACAAACAACACGTCTTCCTGTGCTTGTGTAAATGAGCACACTAATACTCTAAGAAAATGAACCCATATTCCCCAAACCACACCACAACACGACCCCACCAACTTGATATCCTTTAAAGACTGTGAGCTCTGTCTTCTTACACAGGGTCCTGGGCTTCTCCCAGGAAGGTCTGTCTTTGCCTTTGTCCTCTCCTCTGCCTGTGGGTACTAAAAACGCCAAAGGTGAAATCAATAGCGATTTCTTTTTTACCTTTAACTCTGCTTGGTACTTAGAAATAATGGGACTTCATAGTTCTTTAATTGGATAATCAGTAAGAGAACGAGTTCTGAGAGCATTCTCTGAGAGACTCCAAGGTTTATGTTTTCCCCCCAGAGGATTGTAAACGAGAACTTCCTGGTACATACTAAAATCTACACAAGAGGAAGAGGAAGGCCAATGGAGGGGAAGGAAAAATGTTTTTGACTCCTAGGAATTTGAAGACAGAACAACTTATGTTCAAGGGAGTAGGAAAAGTGATCGGCCAATAAAATACCCTTTATTTCTGAAAAGGCTGAGACTTCAATGCTTCCTGGGGATTTGGGGAGGAAGAGACATCCCAAGAATCAACATGAAAGGACAGCAAATCAGCTTGCCAACACCCCCTGTGCCACACTAAAAGACACAGTCGTGCCAGGGCTCATCGTCCTTGTCTTGGAGATGACTGGATGCATCTGCTGTGCCAGCCCGTAGGGACAGATGCCCAGCAGGCCCATAGTGAGTATCTGGAATATTTGAGGCCTTCTTTCTTGACGTTCCCTGACTGCCATCGCCAGGAAGCTACCTGCATACGACGGACTTCAGATGTGCAGGCTCAGCCCACTGCACACACTCCTGTTAGTTAGTTAGTTAGTTAGTTAGTTAGTTAGTTAGTTAGTTAGTTAGTTCACAGGCTCTGGAGCTGCAGGGACAGCTCAGGGTCCACTGTACACACACTGATGTAAGCACACAGTTTCTAGAACTTCAAGGAAGACAGAAGTAGCAGCCTGCATCCGTCCCTAACAATATGATGTCCTTGGCATTTCCCTGTTGCAGACAAAGAAAGACAGCCTGGGATTTCTATTTGTAGCATCTTAATACTCACCATTTAGCTCAAATAAGCTCTGGTGGTATTGTTTGTGAAGAGTTACACGGCTAGCCCAAAGGTCAAGCCACTCTGGCAGTTTGAATACTTTGACTAAATTAATTTCTCTCTACCTTTCTTTTTTTCCCTTTTCTAACTTTTTCATGCATATGTGAAACACAAGGGATAGACTGGAATGAGTGACCAGTTTGCTGGGAAAGAAACTCCAAGGTGGCCTATGTCTCTCAGCTCTAATTCCTATAGTAAGTCTACAGAGAGCTTTCCAACAAAACCTCATTTGACTGCTCCATCTAGAATTTTTAATTCAGCACCAGGCTGCTCCTCGGAGACAAGGATTCTGGGGCTTCGCCTGACATACTTTGGACATGTAAGAAGAGACAGGTCTTTGGAGAGGGACATCATGCTGGGCAGAGTGGAAGGACAGCGCAGGAGGGGAAGACCCTCCATGAGATGGACTGATTCAGTGACTGGAGTAATCGGGATGGGTGTGTCAGAGGCGATGAGATTGGCACAGGATAGAGCAGGGTTTAGGGCTGTTGTACATAGGGTCGCTATGAGTCGCAAATGACTAGACGGCACATAACAACAACAACACCTACTTGGAGGATCAAAGATAGACAGAGACGTGTTGCCCATTCTCTTGGTTGGCCTGTGACATTGACAGAGATGGAACTAGGAAAGTTCCCAAGTTATGAATCTTTACATGTTTCCTAATTAACTTGATGAAAGTCCTATCTCTTTGTTCTTTACAATAAGCAGGCAGAAATTACCTGCTGTTGTTATCCACCCAAGAGGCAGCCTCTGATTCATGGTGACTACACACAAAAATAAAAATTTCACCCACTTTGCGCCACCATCATGATAGATTGTTGTAGCCCAGAGGGTTTCACTGACTGATTTTTTTTTTCAGAAGTAGATAGCTAGTCTGTCTTTCTTCCCAGTCTGTCTTGATCTGGAAGCTTTTATGAAATCTGCATGGCTTTATGTCAACCCATAAGCCTCTGCTCACAGGTGAGGTGTGTTTGCATGTGAACTGTATTGGTTGCAGATAGAAACCATGTTCCATGTTGTTGTTCTTAAGTGTCATCGAATCATAGGCGACCCATAACGACACTAAGAACGAAAGACCAGGACACTTGCATAACTTTTATCCTTTCTCCAGGTTCATAGGGTTTCCAGAGGCTATTACAGAAGTGGATGCCACCCCTGCTTCCAAGCTTGTATTAATTGAGGAGCTCCACCAAACACTTGTGTTCCATGAGGAAGACATAAATACCATCATGGAACTGCCATTGCCTGAGAGGCGCGTTTCAAACTTGAACTCACTATCATGAAGTTGGCTCAAATGTACTGTGTTCCTCCACTGGGTTTAGAAGGCTTTAAATTGAAACAGAAGGACACTTAGAGCTACTAGTAAACTCAAATTTCTGGAGATATATGACCTTTGAATTAACAGCATGACTAGCTACTAATTATGTCAACATAAATAAAAAATCTTGATTTTTTAAAAGATATATTGTATTCCATTTTTAGTCTCCAATAGGTGGAAGAAATTGCAATTATACTTTAATGAAGAACAAGGATAAACATCATTGTAGCATTTGTTAGGCAACAAGTGAGGATGTTGGTCCCTAAAGTATCCTGCTGGACTCAAGAGTGACATCCATTTCCTGAACAATATGCCTCTGGGAACTCCATGAACTTTGATAAACGAGGGTAGTTGCAGAGAGGCTTCAGGTCTTTTGTTCATAGGTTTGCTATGAGTCGTGCTTGACTTGATGGCAATCAACAACAGCAAACTATCCTGAAAGTTAAGCTGTTACCAGAGCCCTCCCAAAGTTTCTAAGTTTCGCACATTGCTTGAAAAAGATTATTTTTTTCCCAGTGGATAGGTGCCCTGAGCAATATCATTTACATGCTTTGGACCAATTGGTATATGTCCTATTATAATTATTTTCTATTCCCAGCCACTGCTGAGGTCGCTATCTATCTATACAAATCAAACATACTGAACACATAACATCCAATCCATTTACTACTCAAAATTCTAACATCTTGTAGATGTTTTCACATCACACTAAGTACAAACGATAGTATTAAGCGTACATCACCGTAGTATTAATTAACTCAAATGGTAAGAACCGTGTAGTTGAGAAAACACTCTCATTATTTTGATAGTTTAAAACACCAAATCTTCAAAGCAAAGATACTGGTATTTTTCAGTGAATCCTTCCAAAACTTCAACTGAAATGAGAACCTGCCAGCATAGGAGTCCAACCATCCCATGTCGTTTCCATAGAGCACAATCCAGGAGCCTGGTGCCTATGCCAGACAGATCACCTCTTCTTACCCATAGCTCTTATTCCTTGGGGGATATTTTTTCATATTTTGTCTGATGTGTGTTTGGGGATGAGTAGTTGAGGGGTAGGATGTAATGTCTCTCTGGGAAACACACTTGATGGGTAGCTGTTGTTATGTGCCATTGAGTCAGCTATGACTTATAGTGACTATATGAACAATGGCTCTGAAGCTTGGCCTATATTGAGCCAACGTCACTGTCTCTGACACATACGTAGCTCCATTGCCACAGTCACTGTGACAATCCTTCTCATTTAGGGTCTTCCTCTCCTGCACTGACATTCCACCCTTCCAAGCATGGTGCTGTTCCCCAAGTATTGGCCCCTCATGACAGCATGTCCTTGCCTCCAAGGAGCAACTTGGTTTCACCATCTTCTGGACTGACCTGTTTGTTTTCTTGGCAGTCCATGAGGTGGTCAATAATCTCTTTCAGTACCACAATTCAAAGGCATCCATTTTTCTTCAATCATCCTTTGTCATTGTCCAGTTCTCAGGTTGATGGCAAGCAATTGAGAAGTCTATTGCCTGGATCAGGGACACCTTAGTCTATAGACTGATATCATTGCTCTTTGGCACTCTGGAGAGATCTTTGAAAACTAATTTCCCCCAATACAACTAATCTTCATTTCCTAACTACTGGTACCAAGAGTATTGATTATGGATCTGAGCGAGATGAAATAATTAACAACTTCAGTCTTCCCTCTCCTCCATCTCCCAAGATGCACCTTAATGGTCTTGTGATGAAAATTTCTGTTTTCTTGGTGTTGAGATGCATTCTATGTTGATGATTGTTAATAGAAGTGAAATCTGTCCCCAAATCGTAGCGACTCTGTTAATACTGATTAGAATTACTCTCTAGGGCTTTTTTGTTTGTACTCATTTTTTATCTATCTTTCATCTATCTGTCTCTCTATCTACTTCCCTATCTATCTATCTACCTACATATCTATCTATATAAAAAAATAGGAACACTTTCCAGGTCTTTTGTGTGCAGAGCAGATCCAGACTGACAACATATGAGACACTATTCAATCACATGTACCGTAGTCTATTTTATTTGCCCTGCATATTATCTACCATGATGTTAACTGTGTACTATCAAATTGGAACTGACCCACAGCTGACCCTCCAATGGGTTTTTAGGGGCAGAAATCACTTGGGAGGAGATTGCTCACCTTCTTCCTGCAGAACAGCTGGTGGATTTAAGCCATCAACCTTTGGGATTACAATACAGGTTCTTACCACTAGGCTCCCAAGGCTGCCTAGCATGATATTGTACAGCAAATTAAATAACTCAAACACCCAAACTCATTGCCATTAAGTTGGAATTAACTTTTGACTGGCACTCCACTGGTGTTCAGAGGCAAGAAATTGCATGAAAGGAGATTGCCCGTTTTTCTAGGAGACAGTCACTTGCAGATTGGAATGCCAGAGAAGGGCAGCTTCTGGGTTAGCAATGCGTTTCCCTAAAAATTACACCACCCTTACACCTGTTGTTGTTGTCGTCACTTTCTATTAAGTCACTTGCAACTCATAGCAACCCTATATACAATAGCTCTGAACCCAGATCTGTCTTGATCCAATGTTATTGTCTCTGGCACACCTATCCCCATTACCCTAGTCACTGAATCAATCCATCTAATCAAGGATCTTTCTCTCTTGCACTGTTTCTCCACCCTCCCAAGCATGACATCCCTCTCCAAGGACTGGCTCCTCCTTGCAACATGTCCAAAATATGTCAGATGTAGCTTTAAAATCTTTGCTTGCAAAGAGCAACCTGGTTTCATTCTTTCCAAGATGAACCTGTTTGTTCTCCTAGCAGTCCATGGTATATTCAATACTCTTCTCCAGCACCATAGCTCAAAGGCATCAATTCTCCTCCCATTATCCATAGTTATTGTTCAGCTTGCTGATCCATAGCAACTAATTGTGAAGATTATGGCCTGAATCAGGTACACCTTAGTCTCCAGACTGATATCATTGCTCTAGAGAGGTCCTTGACAGCAGAATTTTCCAGTGCAATCCAACTTTTAATTTCCTGGATGTTAGTAGGTCCTAAATAACTAACTGACATTAGAACTAACATATGACCAAGCTCTTCCGGTACCAGATATATATGCAAGAGGCTTGAAGACAGTGACACAAGTGGTGGATTCACGTGCAACCGTGTTCATTGTAACATTATTCACAATAGTCAAAAGGTAGAAATGACCTACTTGCCCATCAATAGATGAATGGATAAACAAAATATGGTAGGAATATAATAGGATAATATTCATTTTGAAAGATAAAGGAACTTTTTATTTGTGCTACACCATGAATTGAATTTGAGTATGTTATAATGAGTGTTATAAGTCCATGACACAAGAAAATATTTTATTATTTCACTATTATAGAAAAGACAAAATCAAACATATAGCAGACAAATTTATTAGTGGTTCCTAGGGGCAGAAAAAGGGAATTACTGCTTATTGAATACTGAGTTTTCATTTACACTGAAGGAAAAATCAGTGCTTGCGAGTTAAAATTACAGAATCAAAAGTTGTACAACTGTATAAAGTTGATTAACATACGGTCTGTGATAGATGTATTTACATATTTTTTAAATCAATTTTCTTAACTTTTAGGAAGACTCATCAACAATGTACATAATGCTGATGATACAACCTTGCTTGTTGAAACTGAGGAGGGCCTAAAACACTTGCTGCAAGCACTGTAGTCTCCAATATGGATTGAAGCTCAACATCAAGAAGACAAAGATTCTCACCACTGGGACAATTAGCGCCATGATGATGGATGGAAAAGAGATCGAGCTTGTTAACAATAGCTGCTTGTTTGGCTCAAAAATCAACACTTTCACTAGCAGTTAGGAAATCAAAAGGTGAAATGCACTGGGAAAATCTGTCAGGGACCTCTTGAGGATATTGAGTACCAATGAAGTTCGTCTAGAGACTAAGATGTGCCTGACCTTCACAATTACTTGTTATGCATCAGAGGGCTGGACAATGACTAAAAATGAGAGGAGAAGAACTGATGCCTTTGAGTTGTAGTGCCAGAGAAGAGTCTTAAACATGCCATAGACCACAAAGAAAACAAATACATCTGTCTGGGAGAGGGGGAAACCAAATTTCTCCTTGGAGGTTGGGATTTTGAAGCTCCGTCTCCCATACTTTGGGCATATGGTCAGGAGGGAACGATCCCTGGAGAAGGATATCATGAAAGGATAGAAGGACAACAAAAGAGAGGAGGACCCCAGATAAAATGGATTGATACAGTAACTGGGTTAATGAGGGCAAGTGTGTTGGAGTCAGTGAAACCTGCTCAGGACAGGACAGGCTTTACAGTTATTGTAAATAGGGTCTCTGTAACAGGTGATTTGATTGTACATAGCAACAACAATAACACGATTTTTTTTATTGAGCACTATCTCCATGTACTCAAATATACATAAAATGACTAATTTGCAAGATACCTTCTTCTTGTTGTTGTTGTTCTTATGTGACATCGAGTTGCTTATGACTCATAGCGACCCTATGGACAAGAGCCCTAAACGCCGTTCTACCCTGTGCCAACCTCGCTGTCTCAAACACACTCATTCCCACCATTCCACTCACAGAATAGATCCATCTCATCGAGGGTCTTCCTCTCCTGCGCCGCCCTTCCACTCTCCCAAACATGATGTCCCTCTCCAAGGACCAG
>NW_006400067.1:1591806-1600737 GCF_000299155.1 Elephantulus edwardii | reverse complement strand
AAATAAGGAAATGCATTGCACTGGGGAAATCTGTAGTTAGGGACCTTTGCACATTATTAAGAAGTAGTGATGTCAGTTTGAAGACTAAGGCGTGTGTCTGATTCAGGCCACAGTCTTTCTGATTACTAGCTATGTATCCAAGAGCTGGACAATGAATAAGGATGACAGAAAAAGAATTGACACTTTGAGCCCTGATACTGGAGAAAAGCATAGACCATCCCAGGGGTGTCCAAGAGAATGAACAGATAAATCTTGGAGGGTATGCAGCCAGAGTGCTCTTTGGAGGCAAGAATGATGAGCCTTGACCTCACATACTTTGGACATATTGCTATGAGTTGCTGTTCCTTGGAGAAGGACATGATGTTGGGAAGGGTGGAGTGTCAGCAAAGGAGAGGAAGACTCTTACCCAGGTGGATTGATACAATGACTGCTTCAACGAGCTCTTGTGTGTCAGGAAGTGTGAGGATGGTGCAGAATAGAACACGGTTCTAAACTTTTGTTCATAGAGTCTCTATGAGTCATGCTTGACTTGACGACACCTGACGACAACAACAACATTACATTGTAAATTTTGTTGCTTTTTTGGCTTCCTTTTCTGTGTCTTCTTCATCATTGTAGTGGAATTCCAGTGATTTTTGTACATTAAGCTTCTATCCTGCCACTCTAAAGATTGATCTACTAGGTCAAAGAACCATTTTGTTGAGGTCTTTGGATTTTCTGTGTATACTATCATATAGTCTGCATATAGAGATGGTTTACCACCTCTTTGCCAATTTGGATGCCTCATTTTTCCTTCTCTTGCTGGATTGCCCTAGCAAGTACTTCCAATATTATGTTGAAGAGGAGTGGTGAAAGTGGGCATCCTCCCCTGTTCCCTGCCACCACGGGAAATGCCTTTAGCTTTTCTCCATTGACAATGATGTTAGCTCTTGGTTTTGCATATCTCTCACTACAGGTAGCATTCTCATTCTCTGTTACTTCCTTAGTCACCTATATATTGTCCACAATGAACGCACACTTCAGCTCTAGAGGCAAACTTTGTGAAATAATAAAAAGAAATGCATAGAATTCTTACCAGTTGATGCATGCTTCTACTTATCCTCTCTATACAGAATTATGGGGTTTGAGATTTAGAAACATTGTTGTTGATATGTGCCATTGAGTCAACTACAACTTAAAGAAACTATGAAAATGAGATCTTATAAACAGTGGGGCACAGTCTCTGACATACCTGATCCCATTGCCATACTCACTGTGTCAATCCATCCCATCCAGGGTCTTCCTTTCTTGCATTGATCCTCTGCCCTTCCAAACATAATGTCTTTCTCCAAGGACTGGTCTCTCTCGGTAACATGCCCGAAGTATGTGAGATAGAATTTCAAAAAGTCTACTTCCAAGGACCAAACTGGTTTTATCTTCTCCAGGACAGATCTGTTTGCTCCCTAGACAGTCTATGATATAGATCTGTGTTTATATAACCCTATGGACAAGCAAGTGAAATCTCTCCTTGGGCCAGAAGACAGGCATTAGAACAGAGCAAGGAAAGACTGAATAGTTCAAAATCCATAAAGATGTACACAAGGGATACATCCTATCTCCATATCTTTTTAATCTATATGTGGAACAGATCATTTGGGAGACTGGACTCTATGAGGAAGAATGTAGCTTCAGAATTGGAGGGAGACTCATCAACAACCTATGTTTTGTAGATGATACAACCTTGCTTGATGAAACTGAGGAGGATCTGAGATGTTTGCTGCAGAAGGTCAAGGACTGCAGCCTTCAGTATAGATTGAAGCTCAACATCAAGAAAACAAAGATTCTCACCACTGTGCCAATTGACAGAATCATGCTAGGTGGAGAAATTATTAATGACTTCAGCTTGCTTTTTCCCCCTGTGATCAAAACTCTTGGCACTAGAAGTCAGGAAATCAAAAAAACAAATTACATTATGAAAATTTGCTGTCAGGGACCTCTTCACAGTATTGAAGTGCAACAAAGTCAGTCTAGAAACTAAAGTGTGCTTTACCCAAGCCATGGACTTTGAAATTACTTGTTATATAGCAGAGAACTGGACAATAACTAAGGATGATAGAAGAATAATTAATGCCTTGAGCTGTGGTGCTGCAGAAGAGTGTTTAACATGCCATGGACTGCTAAGAGAACAAACAAGTATGTCTGGAAGAGGGTGAAACCAGGTTGCTTCTTGGAGGCAAAGATTTTGAAGCTCCATCTCACTTATTTTGGGCATGTTGCCAGAAGAGACCAGTCCTTGGAGAAGGGCATCATGCTCGGAAGAGTGGAGTGGAGGGACAGCAGAAGAGAAGAAGATCCTGGAGGAGATGGATTGACTCAGTAACTGAGACAATGGTGATAGGTGTGTTGGAGATAGTGACACTGGCAGGATTATTGTATTTAGGGTTGCTATGAGTCACAAGAGACTCAATGATACATAACAACAACATGGATAAGGCAAGGTTCAGTTCTGTTGTTCTTAGAGTCTCTATGATTTATAATGAACTGGATGGCACTTAACAAAGGCGTGGCTACATGGACCACCTGGGTATGTGAGTTTAAGCCAGAGAAGTAAAGTGTCTTAACCCAAATTGCAGACCCAGAATTAAGACCTGAGTTTTTTAAAGGGAATTGATAGGATTTTTAGAGGGAATGTATTGATAGACTCTTTGGAATAAAGCAAATATTGAAAGCCACACATTTACAAATACAAAGGAATTCATCAATGCAGGGAAGGGATTGGAGGAGGTGCTCTGGCTACAGGAGATAGAGGGGGAAAGCAAACAGTCATGAAGGAATAGTCAACATCAGGATAAATGGAGCTACCATACCAAAGTAAAATTACAATAGTAAGTGCCTTCTCAAAGGACTGTATTCTCATTCACATGAGTATGTATCATTCCCTGCCTGATCTGGAGGCCACACCTCCACGGGAAAAGCTGAGAGTTGACATGGAGAATGGAGGCAACATACCGTGTGGCTTCTCACTAACCAGCACAGTCTCAATACATGTCCCATGTGACTGAAGATCCAGATATTGCTCCTGGAATCTCTGCTGGCCTTCTCGTAGTCTTATGCAGCATTTTTCCTTGGTAGATGGAGTCAATTCACTCAACATAGAAATTGTGGTACATTCATCCAATGGAATACTATACAGCACTAAGGCACAATGGTTTCATAAAATACTATAAACATGAGAGTCTAGAAAAAAAAACCCCAATAACAGACAATTCAATGTGTCCTGTGAGTAGAGCAACATATTAGATGGACCCAGTTGAAATTGCCATAACCAAGCCATTTTCATAGGATTGAATTTCTCTAAAGAGCTTACTCTTAGTCCTCTAAAGGGGCACTTGAGTAAGTCTTAAACTATGGCCAGCTATTTTTCAGGTGGACTGAAGGAGAGAATATTTCTTTGAAATAAAAAGGAGCCAAATTCAAAGCAGGGAGGTCTGGAGGGATGCAAGGGCCTTTTGTGAAGGCTTGTGTAGATGTCAAGTGTTTAGAACAAGCTGTGTGCTGTCATGGGTGGCAGGAGAACAAGATGTGGCAGGTTTAGCTTTTGCAGAGTAACTGAAATCATTTGTGTTTGATGTTTGTGAACACAGCGCTATTCAGGCTTCTAATAAAACAGAAGGAATGTTGTTGTATCCCTGTCTATCTCATCTCAAGGACATATTTAACCAAGTGATAGTTTGCATTGCTTGGACAGCATGCCTCCCAGCATACAGAGAATATGAACAAATGTTCCAGAGTTGTAAAGATACTATCATTCTGAGTTCAATAGAAGAGTGCAGAGAAGAAACCAATACCCAAGTTAGATATTAGAGGCATGTATCTAAAGCACTTGTTTAGAAGCGTGAAGAGAAGGTAATAGGAAGGTGGCACCCTGAGGGTTGGAGTAGATTTAAGGCTGTCCACCCACCGGAATCACTCCGTGTTCTACCCTGTAGGGCTTCTTACTCTCAAAGGCGATTTCCTTCCGACATCTGTACACCATCCCACTCATTCCATCGCTCTGATTTTCTATGAAAGTTCTATCAGCTGCCTACATGTGTTGGGGACTAGAGTTACACTGGGAACTTAGTACTGAAAAGACACATTGTCTGCCTTCCAGGGGGCTGCCGATACATTTTATTTTAAATCTGAAGACAAACAAGCTAATTATCAGCAATGGCAAATCTAGGAAACTACAGAAGCCCCCAGGCTTTTCACTTTATATTTGTCATTCTTGCTGTTACGTGTTGCCAAGTGGTCCCCAGCTCATAATGACTATATACATAACAATGAAACTCTGCCTCGTCCTGTGACATTCTCGGTCTCCACTGTGCTCCAGTCCATGATAGAAGTCACTGCGTCAGTTTATCTCATTGAGAGTCTTCCTCCTCTTCACTGACCCACCGCTTTTCCAAACCCATAGAAGCAGCAGTCAAGAAATTTAATAACATACTGCTTTGGACACTTGGGCTGCCACAGACCCCTTCAACGTGTGAAGGAGTCACTTATGAAATCACTATATGAAATGCAGTTTGAAATGCAATTGCATGAAATAACATCTGACTAACACTCCTAAGAAAAGGTGGGGTGTTCAGGAAGGAGAAACAAGAGAATGATCCAAGAGGAAATGCAGAGAAGAAAGTGTCGCCTGCATGGAGTTGTTATTGGTGGGTGCCTTCGAGCCGACTATGAGTCATAGTGCCCTTATGAACAGCAGATCATACCCTTGTCCTCTTCTGAGATGTCCTTGTGATCTCGGACATGCACCCATCATTACAGGCACTGTGGCAGCATGGAAGAAGAATATGGAAAGAAAAGACACAGTAGAGACAGAGATAGAAGCAATAGCAGTAGCAATAATGACAAGAAAGACAATAGAGCCACAGAAGGCTCTGAGATTGGCTCACACCCAGCCTCTGTTGAAATATTCATTTACTTCCAATATGTCAAGAAGATACACTAAGATAAATCTATTCTCTTTGGAGCAGGTGCTAGAACCACAGGATTCCTACCCACCTCCAGCTCAGGCATATGAACATAGGCCCCGGCTGGGAAGATAGGTGGTCCCCAAGGAGCACGCAATTAATGGAACACCATCTATACCAGCTTTCAAATGCAACAGCAGGCTGCCTACATTAGTGGGCAACCTTCAACTTGCTATGTTGTTGTGACAGATGATAACAAAGAAGAGCTTGGGGAATTGTCCACAACTACTCATTAAGAATTCATATAAAGCCATAGTGAATTAAACACCTGTCAGCAAATAAGTTTAGCCCCACTCACTCCAGCCTCCTATATAATTTATATGTTTGTCTCTGTTATAAAAGTTCAGTTATATAAAAAATGAGAATATGCTTTATGCATATTTTTGGTTTTGTGTGTTGTTGCATCAGCTGTGACTCATAGCGACCCTATAAACAACAGGTCTAAACCTTGCCCTATCCTGTGCCATTCTCAAGCATAAGACCATTGTTATAGTAACTGTGTCAGCCCATCTGATGCTCTATATTCTGAGTACGATGTCTTTTTGCCAAGGTCTAGCCCCTCCTGATAACATGTCTAATTTTGTTTGAAACAGTTTTACCTCCCTGCTTTCAAGGAGCAAGCTGATTGGACTTCTTCCAAGCTTGTTCCTTTGGCAGTCCACAAAATCTTCACTATTCTTCACCAACGCCACAATTCAAACTTGGAAATTTTTCTGTGGTCATCCATATCAATTATCCAACTTTCATGTGTACAGACAGGAAGCAACTGAAAATATCATAACTTGAATCAGATTTTAGAATTTATATTTTAAACTGATATCATTACTCTTTAGCATAAAGAGTTTTATGCATCAAGTTGCAAAATTAAATAAGAATGGTTTTAAAAATTCATATAATATGAGTGGTGGTACGGATTGGTACTGTTGCAAGTGGATTTTTTATTCCCTTTATACTTAAAGCAGCCATCCACATCTCTACTTAAGTGCCACACTAAAGCCAAGAGTGAAAATATAGGGTGTCATGAGTAAGATGTCAGAGTCACAGGTTAAAACAACAGAGGACAAGACGCTTAGAAAGAGGCTATGAAACAGCAAAATAAGCTTAAAGTGTAAGTGACAAATTTGTTTTACAAGGATCATGTACAGAGAGTTCAAAAAAATCAAATCAACCCAAACAAAGTAATTTTATATCTGTGATAGAATAACTTTGAACTTAGATATTGCCAATCATGTGTGATACTGTTGTTGTCTGGCACCTTCCAGTTGACCCGCAGTGACCCTATTAATCATGACTTGGAACGTTGCCTTATTCTGTGCCATCCTCATCACCTCTGAAACACCTGAGTCCATCGAGACAGTCACTGTGTTGGTCCCTTTCATTGAGGATTTTCTTTTTTGCTGACTCTCCACCTTTTCCAAGCATGATGTCTTTCCCAAGAACTGGTGTCCTAACAACGTGCTCAAAGTGTGTGAGAGGAATTGTCTCCATTCTTGCTTCAAAGGGGCACTAGATTGTACTTTCTCCAATTCATTTTTGTCTGTTCCTTTGTCAGTCCTTGGGATATTCAACAATCTTTCCAATAGCACAGCTCAAAAACAATGATCCTTCCGCTGTTGTCAAGAGTTTTGAAATCGATGTCAACTCAAAGGGAGCAAAACATAACTAGATCCTGGGCCAAGGTTGTTCGGGGGTTTTCCATAGCTTCCTTCAGTATTAAAATTGGAGTCTTGAATTTGTTTTCAGTTATTTCAGCTTGATTCATGGTAATTCCTTCTCTTTTTGTTTTCTAACTCCAGTTCTTTTTACATTTCATTAAAATACTTTGCTGTGCCTTCTCAAACTGCCCTTTGAAATTGTCTATTCATCCCTTTTACTTTGGCATTTCTCCCCATGTTTCAGCTTCTTAACACTCTAGTGTAATTCTGAAGATCTCGTCTGACAACTATCTTTGTATTTTCATTCTCCCCTGTTTTTATAATGATCTTTTTCTTTCTTCATGGATGACATTTCCAACTCGTCTGGTCTTGATGCACACTGCTTGGAAGGATAGAGGGTTAGTGCAGGACAGGAAGATCCTGGATGAGATGGATTGACACAGTGGCATGGCTATGAGGTCAGAGATGGTGAGATTGGCTCAGGACAGGGCAGGGTTCAAAGCTGTTGTTCATAGGGTTGCTGTCAGTCGTAGTGAACTTGACAACACAGAACAACAAAATCATTTGATCCTTTATTATTGTCCAATACATCAGATGACCCTTGAGATGCCTTTTATATTCAGGAAGGATACACTCAAGGTCATAATTTAGTTTTTCTGGACTTGTTTTCATTTTTTTTCAACTTCAGTTTGAACTTGGACATGAGTCTGTTTCACAGTCGGTACCTGCCCTGGACTTGTCTGCTGCTCTTGGTAATAGTTTATTTTAAAACATGAGGATATGACGCTCTGAGTTAAGATGATAAGGATAATGTTGTCTAGTACCATTGAGTCTGACTCCTCAGGGCTTTCAGAAACAATAAATGGCAGGGGAGAAGATTATTCATCTTTATTCAGTGGTAGATTCCACCATAGAAAGGACCCCTCACTGAATGCTTTAATAAGTGAGGGCCTGGAGACACAGTGGGCCCCACTACTGTGCCACTGAAGGCCTGAGCTGGAGCCAGAGAGAGCTGGTGTGCGACATGTTACTGATATGCCTGCTTGTTCTTATGGCTCTCTTTTAGAGGTTCATTACTTGTTTGTCGGTTTGTTGTGTTCAAGGAGTTCTTCAAATGTTGTTGTTTCTGTTATTTGCTATGGATCAGCTGTGACTCACAGTGACCCTAGTACACACAACACTCTGTTGACCCCATAATTCAAAGGCATCAATTCTTATTCTGTCTTTATTTAGTCATTGTCCAACATTCACACATGTATGAATCAACTGAAAAAGCCATGGCTTGGGTCAGCAACACCTCAGTCTTCAATGTGACATTCTTTGCCTTTAGCACTTAAAAAAAATCCTTGGTAGCATATTTTCTCAATTTTTATTGGAAAAATCATATCTACTAATTAACTAATCACTTAAATAAGTTGTTAGTTAAATATATCTATTTGAATAAAATAAAAAATATGTGGTTTTAATAATAAGAGACTAGATTATATTCGTAATTGTTTCCATTGAGAACAACCAGAAATTTAGACAATAAGTTAGCACTTGAGAGAGTTCACAGATGCTTATAGGTTTCAGGGCAAGATGAGAAAGAAGAATAATATCAAGATTGCTGAGCCTGGACTTTGGCTTCCCCTCTCCGCACCCCCTCGTCCTCCAGAACATCAGCTGATTTCAGAAAAGACAGTACAATTGAAGAAATTAAACAGGGCCAAGGGAGCAAATAATGGAGTCCAGGTCCTACAGGAAAGGGGGAAATTCTTCAAGCACGACTAGAGAATGTGAAGAGAACTAAATTATTATGAGACATATTTAAAAACAAATTCAAGCCTTGAGTTTCAATAATGCAATGTAAATTCAGTAGTCAAGATGCTATGGGCAAGATCTTGAGTGATCCAGGAATCATTGAAAGCCAATGGAGGGAGCGCACAGAATCACTATCCCAAAAACTTTGGTTACGCTGAAATATTTCAGGAATTACCACCTGCCCAAAGCCAAGGGCACTAAAGGAAGATGTTCAAGCACTCTGAAGGCACTGGCAACAAATAAGACCTCAGGATTTGATAGGATTCCAAATGACGTTTCAACTAACAGATGCAGCCCTGGACATGGTCACCAATTTACGCCAGGAAATTTGGAGGGCAGCTGTTAGCTGTTTGACAAACCAACTGGAAGAGGCCCATATTGGTTCCCATTCCCTAGAAAGGTGATCAGCAGAATGTCGAAATTCTCAACCAATTCACAATCACTTGTTATACATCAGAGAGTTGGACAATGACCAAGGA
>NW_006400067.1:1589080-1591706 GCF_000299155.1 Elephantulus edwardii | reverse complement strand
AGCTTCAGAATCCTTGACTCCAAGGAGCATTCCGGCTTCACCTTCTCCAGGACAAACCTGTTTGTTCTCCTAGCAGTCCATGGTATATTCAACACTCATCTCCAGCACCACAGCTCAAAGGCATCAGTTCTCTTTCTGTTATCCCTATTAGCTTGTTCTTTGGGCAGTCTAAGGTATAGTCAATTCTTGCCAACACTACAATTCAAAAGAATAAATTCTTCCTCAGTTTTCTTTCTTTTTGGACAACTTTCACATGCATACCGCACAATTGAAAATTGTATAACTTGATGTTATACACCTTATGGATAGATGTTGTCTGCTGTGGAGTCAAAACTGTCCAATAGGTGGCCTTTCAGAGAGTTTGCAGAGGTGGTAAATGGCGTGGGAGGAGATTGCCCAGCCTTCTCCAACAAAGGTGATGGTGGATTCAAACCACAAAACTGTGGGTGGATTCAAACCACAAAACTATGAGATTATAGTGGAGTTTCTGATCTACAAGAGCTGAATCTCTACAAGAACGTTTCTCACAATTGTCTCTCATATTTTCTGCCTTTGACAGAACAAGCTCTTAACAGCTTTTGTTTCACTCCCTTGTGGCAGAAACGGTTTTGTTTTCCTTCATTAGCAGATTACCAGGTTGCACAGATTCCGTCTCTGATTTACTGTATATAGATATGTTGCTCTTGTTAGGTGCTGTTACATTGGAACCAACTCATAGCTGACCCTCCAGCAGGTTGACCTTAGAGCAAACTGTAAGTCACATGAGAAGAGGTTGACCATTTCCCCCTAAGGAAAGTTAGTGGACTCCTGTGTAGCTTTGAATTGGCAGCAAAACTCCTTACCCACTAGATCACCCAAGCTTTCAAGTGCTTGCTTTTTTAAAAAAAATCTTTATTTTATATTGTTTTGCATACAAAATTCCTATACATTGTGTTTCATTTATGGCATTGTGTTTCACACATTCCTCTATCCACATTGTGTTTCATACAATGATTCCTGTATCTTGTGTTGTATAAATTTAACCACCATTGACCCATGCCCACCATTACCCTGCCTTTTTATGTTGTCTCTGAATCTTTCCTAACTCCTTCACCTCCTTCCTCCACCCAACAAACTCTGTGACCTCATGATTTCACACCTTCCCCATCCTCACTGCCCCCTCCACGTTTCCTTCCTCCTTTGGCCTTTTTTACAAGTCTTTCTGGTAATCCTTCTATTTTTACAATAACGATCTCATGCAGTGTTAGCCCTTATGAAACTTGAGTTAGTTCACTTAACACAATGCTCTCTATTCTCTCCCAAACTATATAGTATTTTTAAAAATTGTTTCTTCTGTGTGTTGCATACTAGTCCATGGTGTGAATGTACCACACCTTTGTTGATGAGCATTTGGGCTGTTTACATTTTCTGCTATTGTGAATAATGCTTCTATGAACATCAGTGTACAAATCTCCATTTGTGTTTCAGTTCTATTTTCCTCAGCATATATTACAGCTAGTGGAATAACTGAGTCATACGGAATTTCTATGTTCAGCTTTTTGAAGAAACGTCAAACTGCCTTCCAGAGTGGTTGTACCATTTTATAATCCAACCAAAAGTGTATAAGAGTTCCAAGCTCTTCATATCCTCTCCAATATTTATTGCTTGTTGTACTGTTAAACTTTGTCAGTGCTACTGGTATCTCATCATGATATTGACTTGACTCTCTCTTATTGTGAGCCAGTGATTTTAAGCATTTCTTTATGTGTCTGTTGGCCATCTGAATGTCTTCTTTTGTGAAAAGTCTTTTCATGTTTTTTGTCCATTTTCTAATTGGATTGTGAGTCTTTTCCTTGTGAAGGTCCTATAATATTCTGTAAACTTGTCTGAGATGGTATTGATAAGTGAGTTTCTTTTCCCCAGTCAATAAGTTTTCTTTTTCACCCTAAAAGTTTTTGATCTTTAGAAGAGCCAACTCATAGATGTTATCCTTTCCTAGTTGCGCATTTCTGGCAGTATCTGATAATATCTTTACACAAAGTTAAGCTTTCTAAATTTGGTCTCATTTTGTCTCTTGTGATCTTTATAGTTTTGGGCTTCACTTGTAGGTCTCTGATCGACCTTGAGTTTACTTTTGTGGAAGAAAGTGAATCCTACTTCAGCTTTCTCCAGGTAGAAGTACCACTTTGTTTTGGTTATTGCAGATACATAGTAGGTTTTTAGATCAGGAAGTGCTATGCCTGCCACTCCATTTATTTATTTTCAGAAGTGTTTTGTTTATTCAGGGTTCCTTTTATATATAAATAAACTCGACGATTGCCTATTCAATCTCTTTAAAAAATGAAATTTGTATCTGTACTGGAACTGTAATAAACAGGTAGATTGCTTTAAGTATGATTACAATTTTTACCATATTGCGTCTTCTTATCCATGAACAGGAACATTTTTCGATTTATTTAAATCTCTTATTGTTATTTAATCATACTAATGCGAAACCTATACACTTGGACCAAAAGATAGTCGTCAGAACAGAGCAGGGTAACACTGCATGGCTCAAAATTGGGAAGGGTGTACGCCAGGGATGTGTCCTATCTCCATACCTTTTCAACCTGTATGCAGAGCAGATTACCGAAGAGGCTGGGCTCTA
>NW_006400067.1:1584286-1586059 GCF_000299155.1 Elephantulus edwardii | reverse complement strand
AGCTGATAATAGAATGATCAACAAAGGCTGAAACCAAAGTTGAAATGGTCATGTTGCCGTTGATTGTCTTTGAGTCTGATTCATAGACACATGCTTGAATGAGTGTAGTTCTTAGAACTGAATCCATTATGTTACGAGGTTATTGGGGCCTGTAACGATCCACTTAAAGGCAAATAGAAGCACTGTTTGAAAAATGACAACATGAGTTTAGTGATTTTGTTATTTCTGAATTGCCATCAATTTCCAGCACTCATTAATGGGCAAATAAGGAGAAAAGTAACAGAAAATAAAACCCAGCAGGGAGTTGGGGGTGGGGGGGGAGGTCCAGATAAAAGCCTCCTGGCCCAGAATTTAAATTGGATGTGTGCCATAGTTTAAAGATATAAAAGCAAGTTGGGAAATTGTAGGGAAAATAAATCAATAAAAGAGCACCAAGGAGAGTATTTTGGATGTGGATCAGCACGACGATGTAAATAAGAACATAAATTAAAAAAAAAAATCGAATGGCTGAGAAGATGGGTTAAAAATGTTCACAATTAATGACACAGAAATAAGAAAACAGAGACAAAGAATAGTTAAGAGGCTGATGCGACACAATGTAAAGGTCTGATAACTGAAGTTCAAGAAGGAGAAGAAAAATGAAAGGCAAAGAAATGTTATTTGAAAAGAACAAAAAAGATAACGTGTTTCTTCAAGTAATGAGTAGCAGTATGCCACGGATTACTGAAAACTCATAGTCCCGTAGAACAAACGCATGCAAAAACAATTGTACACTGCTAAGTATGAAAAATACAATAACAATTTAAACTTTTAACCAGTTTCTCAGAAGAACCAAAAGAAGACAACAGAGTTAGAAAAAAAAAAAGAAATCTCATCCAATTTTTGCTTTTTTTTTAAAAAAAAATTCTTGCCTGGAATTCCATACTCTGCAAAAATAATCTTTACAAATGAAAGCTAAATAAAATATTTAAACTGTGCCATGATGACCGTCAGAAAGACAGAAAATGAATTCTTTCAGACGGAAATGCAGGCTCAGGAAGCAGATAGTTGTTGGGTGTCCTTGGGCAGCCTCAAACCATAGTACCTCTGTGCCTAACAGAATAGACCAACGCTTGATCGTGTGCCATTCTCATAATCATTACTAAGTCTGGGCCCACTGTTTTAGCTTTTGTGTAAATCATTCTCAATTAAGTTCTTCATTTTTATTTTTTATTGCCACCTTCTATTTTACCATGTGAGAAAAAGCGTCATCATTTTTGCTTCTAAGGAGCACCTTGGCTGCACTACCTCCAAGACAAATTTATTGTCCTGTGGGAAGAATTCATCTCACTCACTTTGTGTGTATTGTCAGATGGGCCCACTCCTTGGAAAAAGATGTCATGCTAGAAAGAGTTGTTGTTGCTAACCATCTTTGAGTCTGAATCCACTCATAGCTGACCCTCCAGTGGGCTCTCAGGGGCAGTAATCACACTGGAGAAGATTGTCCATCCTTATCCCATGGAGCAGCTGGTGGATTCAAACTGTGTGCCTTTCGGATTGCTGTGTAGCTTTGTGTCAGGGAAAAAGAAGACCCTCAAAGAGGTGGACTGTCACAGTGACTGTAACAATAGACTCAGGGATGACAATGACCATGAGGATAGCCCAAGTCAGGACAAGGCTCTGAGCTCTTGTTCATAGACCAAGAAACATAGTGGACTGGATGGCACCTAAAACCAACAGCTTTATCAAACAAGATGTCCTTCTCCAGAGACTGACCCCTCTTGATAGCGGGTG
>NW_006400067.1:1578505-1583755 GCF_000299155.1 Elephantulus edwardii | reverse complement strand
AGCAGCCTGGTTTTACCCTTGCCAGGACTGGCCTGCTTGTTGTCCTGGCAGTCCTCAGTACTTTCAACACTATTCTCCAGCACCACAGCTCAAAGGCATTGATCCTTCTTCTATCATCCTTACTTACTGCCCAGCTTTTGGATACATAGCAAGTAATTACAAAAACCACAGCCTGGATCAGGTGCACCTTAGTCTCCAGACTGACATCATTGCTCTTCAGGACTCTGGAGAGTTCCCTGACAGCAGAATTTGCCAATGCAATTCATTTTTTTTTTTTATTTTCTAACTACCGGTGTTAAGAGTGTTGATTGTAAAACCAAGCAAACAGAAAGTATCAACAATCGCAGTCTCTTCTCCATCTATCCTGAAGCTGCCAATTGGCCCAGTGGTGAGAATCTTTTTTTCTTGATACTGAGCTTCAAGTAAATGCCTCATGACTTCTTCAGTTTCAGCAAACAAGGTTGTATTATCTGCATATACAGGTTGTTAATGAGTCTTTCTCCTATCCTGATGCCATATTCCTCTTTATAAAATCTAACCTCCAGAATGATCTATTCTGCATATAGATTGAAAAGGTACAGAGATAGGACTCATCCCTAATACACACTTTTCCTGATCCTGATCCCTGCACTGTTTACCTAGTCTGTTCTATAATATGTTCAATACTCATTAATAACATAATTTTAAAATATCAATTTGCCTTCTGCTTTGTTTTTTCATTGTCCAGTTTTCACACATTTGAGAAAATTGAAACTCTCATATCTTCAATTAGATGTGTTTTAGTCCTCAAAGTGATCATATGCGTTTTAGCATTTTAAAGAGCCCTTTGCAGCAAAATTACCCACGATTTCTTAATTTCATTTCTTGACTACTGTTGCTATCGACGTTGATTCTTGACCCAAGTAAACTGAACATTGTGACAACTTCTCTATCCTCTTTTCTTCACTTATTATGTTGTTTTGTTTTCTTGTCTTCATCTTTGAAATTTCGTTTTCCACTGGCTCTGGTAGCATAGTGGTAAGCAGCTGTGCTCCCAATCCAGAGACATATGGTTTGAATCCTCTAGCTGCTCAGGTGAAAAAAGAAGGGCAATCAACTCCCGTGTGATTTACTGCCTATGACAACCTGCTGGAAGATGAGACGTGGGTTGGTTCTGACTCAGTAGCACATAACTTCCATCACCTATGCATTTCCCCACCATTAAAGTGCATGGTCCAAATCTTCCTTTGGGGAATCCTGTGCTCTTTCACTTAGATCAGATCTACCCAAGGCAAATAAGTGGTGGATCCGTGAAGACACACCTTCCTGGGTCGTCAGTCTGCCTTTACTGGAGTTTATGCCTTTCCTCACCCAGCGCGCCCCACTTCCTACTCCACTCACCATTTCTGTTCTTCACCATTGCCCAGCAAGTGCTTATTTCTCCTCTTTAATTCTCATTTGGTGCATCTTTTCCTCTTCTGCTGTTTCTAATCATGTGATTCATGTTTTCTCTGCAAAGTTGACTTGGTGGGCACAACAGACTATGTGTGTGTGTGTGTATATATATATATATATATATATATATACTGAGTGCTGTGGTCTTTAAGTTTTGTCAGTAAAAGCTTCGAATTCTCTTCCTTTCAGCAAGCAAGATTTTTATTTGAATATAACTGGTTTTCAAACATTTTTCTTCCCATCTAGATTGCCAGTTTTTCTTCATATACTCTGGTTTCTGGCTATTTGTTTAGGATTAAGATTGAACATGTATGGTAAAATTATATAACCATGTTGCTGTTGTTATACGATGTGGAGTTGACCAAGAGTCATAATGATCAATGCACAGTAGCTCTGAACTCTGTCCAAGCTGGGAAAATCTCACTGTCTCTGACCCATATATCCTCATTTTCCCAATTAGTCTGTCAATCCATTTCATCTGGGGTCTCCCACTCCTGTGCTGTCTCTCCACCCTTCCAAGCATGGTGTCCTTCTCCAAGGACTGGTCCTTCTAGAAACTTGCCGAAAGTGTATGAGAAGGAATCTAAAAATCCTTTACTCCAAGAAATAGCTTAGCTTCACCCTCTGTAGGACAATCCTGTTGGTTCTCTTGACAGTCCATGGTATGTTCAGTGCTCTTCTCGAGCACCAAAACTCAAATGTCATCTGTCTTGGTTTTTGTCCAGCTCTCTTATGCATAGCAAGTAATTACAAAGACTGGAGACCCCTGGATCAAGTGCACCATAGTCTCTAGACTAACATCGTTGCTCTTTAGCACTCTGGAGAGATCCCTGACAGCAGGTTTTCCTAAAGCAATCTGTCTTTAATTCCTGATTGTTGCCAAGAGTGTTTATTGTGGAATTAAACAAGCTGAAATTGTTAACAATCTCAGTCTTTTTACATCTATCATGATGCTACCAATTGGCCCAGTGGTGAGAATCTTCGCTTTCTTGAGATAACCATAGCTCACATCTCTTCTAACTTTAGTCCCTGCAATATTCCCTTGTTTGGTTTGAATGACTCTTTGTGAACTCACGAACACAGTCCACAAAAGCACAGTAAAGTATTCTAGAATTCTCATTCTTTGCATTATTCTCCATAACTTGTTAAGATTCACACAAATACCTTTGTATAATCAATAAAATAGAAACAAATAATCTTTCTGATGATCTTGACTTTTACTCAAGATCCATTGGATATCAGCGATATCATTGTATGTTCTCTTCTGAATTGAGCCTGAAATTCTGGAATTTTCTTCTTTCTGAACCACTGCAATCAATGTAAAGTTTCTTCTGTGTAATTTTAAATGTAATATCATCGTTATTGATGTGCCATTGAGTCACATGAGGATCACAGCAACCCTACGTGTAAGAGCTCTGAACTCTGCTCTATTCTGAGCCAACCTCTTCGTTTCAGACCACCCATCCCCATTACCCTTGGTCACTGAATCAACTCACCTCATAGAGGGTCTTCCCCCATGCGCTGTCCCTCCACCCTCCCAAGCATTACTTCTCTCTCCAAGGACTGTTCCCTCCTTGCAACATGTCTGAAGTATGTCTGATGAAGCTTCAGAATTCTTGATTTCAAGGAGCAGCCTGGTTTCAGCCTCTTCATTTTTGAAGATAAAACTTTTTAAAAATTCTTATTAATGGCTCTTCTTAACCAATTTAATCCTATTTAGCGTGTACAAAAACCAAACTTCTGTACAGAGGGCTTCAGACTTTTAATGGGGGAAAAGATTCAACTGGTCTTCACTTTAACATCTTTCTTTCTTTTCCCCTTCTTGCCCACCAAATAACTAAAAACAAAACAAACCCGGAAAACAAAACATGCAACAAAACATAAATAAACAAATCCTCAACTCTCTCTGGACTGGGAAAATAGTATGATGTCAATTTTTAGATTAAAAATCATATGAAAAGTAATCTCATTCTGATTAACTGTCAGTCTAATGAAAATTTTCTTATAGCTCCATCTATTTACTATAATTTTTGGCTTACATATAAAAAAACAAACAAACAAACAAACCACAAAAACCAAGAGTTCTTATTTAAATCATTATGCTGATAGTTTTAGTACACTAAAAAGGGAAAAAATGGAAATTAAAAATTTCCAAACAAATTATTACAAAATTGTACAGCTTAATCAAATTTCTATTTTAAGGGCTCAAAATATTCACCACAATGAATCTTTCAAAATATATACTGATTGAGCCACAGATACGAAGAACATGTCCTTAGAGAGATGATGATGATGATGATGATGATGATGATGGAGGAAGAGGAACAAGAGTGTTTAATCAAGGAGCCCCATTTGAATGTTTCCCTTCTTTTATAAACTTATTTAGTTTCATGTTATCAGAAATAAAATAATCTAGAAATAGGAAGTTCTTAGTAGTATTATGAAGGAAAAATTACATAAACTAAACAGTGATCCTGGTTTAACACATCATTCCAGAAAAATAGGCAGAAAGATGATCAGAAAGGGGGATTTAACTTCTTAAGGCAAAGTCAATCTAGAATTCTGAAGGTTTTAAGTTTCTTAGTGCTTGTAGAGTATAGCTTTTCCCCCCATTTTGAAAAAATAGTCTCTTATTTCAGCAAACTGCTTATTACCAAGAACCTCTGAAGCCAACAGGAAGCTTTAAATTTTTAAACTGCATTTATATAAAAACATAGAAGTGTGTATTCTTAAAGAGGTGATACCATGTGTACATCAGTCACTTTATGTCCACAGGGGTCAACGCAGTGTAGTGTTGTTCCTCTGTTTTCCATCTAACTCTCAGAACACAAGGGCATAAATGTATCTATATATTTTACTTAACAGATACTCCAGTATATGTAGTGTATAGTAAAATGCCCATAGTGAAGGAAATTGTCTATTGAAGGATGTATAAATTTATGAATAGCAACAAGCCACAAAATTATGAAAATATGTGGTTGTCTGGTTAAAGTCAAGTTATTACTCTCATTTATTTATATTATTCCCATCCCCTATCCCACCATCACCCCACTCTGAGCCACCTCACCATCACAGTTTAAATTTAGGAAAAGAATTTTAGATATATTTGAATCATTTTATGTAATTATAACTTTTTAAAAACATTTCAAAACCGCAAGGAGATACAATCTCACTCCAGTAACAGTGGCAAAGTTTAACAGGGCAGCAAGTAATAAATGTTGGAGAAGATGTGGTGAGAAAGGAACTCTTATACATGATAGGTGGGATTGTAAAATAGTACAACTTCTCTGGAAGGCAGTTTGGCACTTTCTCACAAAACTGAACATAGAAATTCCATATGACCCAGTTATTCCACTGTTTGGTATATATCCTGAGAATATGAGCACTGAAGCACAAAAGGATATTTGTAAACCAATGTTCATAGCAGCGTGATTCACCATTACAAGAACATGGAAACAGCCCAAATGCACAACCACAAACGAATGGATTGAGATTTATGGTACATTCAAACAATGGTATACTATGCAGCATGCAGAAGCAATGATTTTGTAATTTATTACCTAACTTGGGAGAGACGGGTGAGCATTATGCTGTGCAAACTAACTCAGTCCCACAAGAATAAATATTGTATACAACCATTATTATAGAATGAGTATAAGGATCCAAGAGGAAAGGGAGAGGGTAGAAGCAGAAGGATGAGGATATTCAGAAGGAGGGAGGGATTAATCATGGGGTTTTACAATTTGATGGCTGGGGAATGAGGGAAACTGAAAAAATTTGTTCTTGAAAACAATGTATTCGAATTTTATAAATGAA
>NW_006400067.1:1564101-1575955 GCF_000299155.1 Elephantulus edwardii | reverse complement strand
AAATTTTCTGTTCAGCTCTTTGATTTCTTGGTTTCTCCCTTTAGCTTTGGCTTCTCGGCGCTCTAATGCAATACTCAGAATCTCATTTGACATCCATCTTGGTCTTTTCTTCTTTTTCAGCCTTTGTAATGATCTTTTGCATTCTTTATGGACGATTTTCTTGATATCCTCCCAGAGCTCATTTGGTCTACACTTATTGATGCTCAAAGCCTCAAACCCATTCCTGAAATATTTAAAAATAAAAGAAAAAATTATTTCAGATATAGTTGAACCATTTTATGAAACCATAACTTTTAAAATGGAAAAAAAAAGGTAATAGAATGAAATGGGGCTACAAAAGGAGCAACTGAGAAAGCCTTTTACATGTTGAAAATTTTAATTCTTTTAAAAAATCAGGACACCCTGAACCAATGTTCACCAAACAACAGTGCTGACTAATGATTCATTAGCAGGAGAAGTTCAAGAGAGTAAATATGATGAGAGAAGAAATACCACTGGAGCTAACTATTTTTACCTTAAAATATTTTGGACCACAAGAGTTTGTTATGTCTTAAAGTGAAATAGTATTGCAGCACATAAAAATGCTGAGCATAATTTAGACTCAATATAAATTGCGACCCTCCACAGAAAAAGGAAATGAATAAAGGAATGAATGAATAGTACTTTTCTTCCAAGATATCTTTTGAAAGTTAAAGGGTATTTTAAATTAAAATATCTCCTACTGTCTGATGATACATCCATAATAGCTGAAAGTTAAGAGATTCATGTGATTTTGACATTTAATGGCATTTTAGCAGCAGATCATACCCAAAGTAAAATTCCAGAACCCTTTGTCATTTACACCAGACTCCAACACTAATAACAATCAACAAGTGGTATGCAAATAAGGCTCTAGAGATTATCCATGTCTTTCCTGTGGATTTTCACAAATGTGTAAAAATCACCAGGCCTTTAGTGCTTCAATATCATGCACTTATGAGATGTGTTTAAATAGTACACTTAATGTCCTTACATGACTTGGTTGAAAGGAAATTTTTTTAAATTGCTCATTGATGTCTTTAAATAATTTTAAAAAGTTGTGCTTATAAACAATATTCCTAAAAACTACAGTTCACAACACATGCCATCTTCACCATGAAGGAGACTCATATTCATCTTCATCTTCATCACCAGTATCATGCAAAAAGAAATCTGAGGTTCCAGTTTCCTCCTCCTTGACTTCTTCTTCCTCCGTCTCAGTGGATATAGACGGAACCTGAGGCTTGTGCCACGGTATTTGTAGTTGACAGTGTTTGAATTTTGACCCTTGATTTGCAGCTGAGAGATACTTAAATGGTTCATCTCTTTCCTCTTCACTGAATGCCCCAACTGTTTGTGTTTTGGGGCGATAATCTACTATATGTGATTTAGTGATCCCCTTTCTCTTCCCACATGACCTCAACCTCGAGAGGACATGGTCTTCCCTCGACCCACAGGTTAGATACCCTCTAGTGCAGCCTCCACTTGGAACTGACTGCTCTCCATAGCTCTGTTGTGTCTTTGATGATAGCCTCTGGTGAAAGACAGTTCACTGTCTAATAGCTCCTTCTGGGCCTTTGTCTTCATTTTCACTTTAGAGGGTGTAGAGATCACATAATATAGTTTTAATTTCTCTTTCTACTGTGAGATCTTTTCTCCATGTTCTTTAGAAGTCTTCATTGTATCTGCTTTCTCTTCTGGTTTCACGATTTTGGGATTTTTTTCCCCCCACTGGCTTAGGTATTAACACCTTTTGACATTCTATTTCTTTTCCTAACCTTTCTTGTTTCTTTTCCTCATATCTTGTTGAACCTTCATAGCTTCCTGTTTCTTTCCCCCTTTTTATTAATTAAATTTAATGAAAGTTTACAGAGATTTTGGATTTCCATTCATTCGTTGTTGCACTTTTCTCCCTGCCCAACCTCCCCCTCGGTTCGCTCTTCTCTTTGAAAAATAAAACAAAATTTCTTTCCTTATTATACAATCTCTCCCCCGAAGTCCGCTTCATTATACAGCCTTCATTTTGAAAAGTAAAACAAAAATTCTTTCATTGCATCTTGTCTCCTTTTAAGAACCTCTTGGACATCATGAGATTCAGAGCGTGAACAATGTTCTGAAGGTGTCTTTAAGTTTGAGAAGCTGTAAATCTTGTGATGGGTTGGTGCTGAAAATATCTGACAGTTCTCTCTAGTACCTCCAAACTGGTCCAGCAAATGTGTTGTGCCCCTCTGGTTACCACTAGCATCCACAAGACAATATTTAACAGGAACTTTGTTAAGGACGTGTGCACCTGCTGTCTGTGTTGTTGTTGTTATGTGCCGTCGAGTCGTTTGTGACTCATAGCGACCTTATACACAACAGCCCTAAACCCTGCTGTATCCTGCGCCAACCGCACTGCCTCTGACACACCCATCCCGATTACCCCAGTCACCTAATCAATCCATCTCATAGAAGGTCTTCCCATCCTGCACTGTCCCTCCACCCTCCCAAGCATGATGTCCCTCTCCAAGCACCCGTCCCTCCTGGCAACATGTCCAAAGTAAGTCAGACAAAGCCCCAGAATCCTTGCCTCCAAGGAGTAGCCTGGTTTAAACCTCTCCAAGATGAATCTGTTTTCCTGGCAGTCCATGGTACATTCAGTACTCTTCTCCAGCACCACAGCTCAAAAGCATCCACTCTCCTTCTGTCCTCCCTAGTCATTGTCCAACTCTCTGATGCATAAAAAGCGATTGCAAAGACCATGGCCTGTACCAGGCGCACCTTAGTCTCCAGAGAGACACCGTTGCTCCTGAATACTTTAGAGAGGTCCCTAACAGCAGACTTGTTAATTATCTTCTTGATGGGTCCATGTACTGTTGAAGGAGGAGACTGGGTCACTAGAACCTGCTGCTGATGGAGGTGCCATGGCAGCCGTTTACGCTGCTGTGACAGCTACTGTTGACGGAGCAGCAGTGTTGAGGATGGCCGCGTTGGTTGCTCATTGTTTTCTGTATGTCATAGGACTAGAATGAATCTGTTCTTTAGAAATGGCTCTCCAGGCCTCCTCATTGGTGAAAGACTCAATGAGGTCTGCTTTTGGATCACCCTTAAAAGTAATGTGGATGTTAATAGCTCCAAACTTGCTACAGTGTTCATGGAGCCTAGTAATGTTGTTCAGTTCCTGAGGGACTTTCTTGGCTTTTAATTTAGTGTTTATATACTGAATTTTTTTGCAAGGACATCCTGATTGGTCCTGATTGCTATTCCCCTGCTTTCTTAGCCAAGGCTTTCTTATTCTTTTTTTTTTTTTTTTTTTTTTTTTTTTTTTTTTTTGGTAAGTGGCCCATCTAAACTGCTCACAGCTCTTTTTTGGCCATCTGGTTCAAGAACTACTCTGGGTATGTTGCTATTCATTGAAATGGGGACTGGTGGTTCAGTCTGGATAACATCTTCAGCTCTTGGATTTGTATCCACATCTCCAGACGTTAGACCAATCAGGTTTAGGCATTGTGCCTGTGTTTTTTAAAATAACTGTCTGTGTAAGGGACATCCACTTTCTATATAACATGCCTCCGGAAACTCTATGAACTTTGATAAGTGTCATTAGCTGTAGAGGGGCTTCAGGCCTTTTGTTCATAGGGTCGCTATGAGTTGTGCTCGACTCTAAGGCGATCAGTAACAACAACTGAGATCCACCCGAACTGGTAATAAAAGAAGCTTCTGGGTTCTAACCATCGAGCTCATATGTGCCTGGGACCAGAGGGGTGAGGCTGGAGACTGAGGTATGGTACCCAGTGGAGGATCCCATGGGGCTTTGAGGTGGCACCAGATGAGCTGCGAACAGAGGAGGGAGTGCTCCCAACTGAAGTCGCTCAGACGCAGCGGCACTACGTTCATGGGGACACATGGGCTGCTGTTCTGTTACTGTGTAAAGGAGTTTCTAGGGCAAAGGAGGAGGTAGTCTTGTGCCCACTGGTGAGTGATTGGGCACTGCACTTGTTCCAGGCTTGTCAGGGTTGTTTATCACTTTGGCTGTGTGATGGATGGGTGATCTTGGGATGCAAAGCACAGCAGAAGGTGGAGGCTGACCATGTTCTTGGAGACAGGAAGTCTCATATTGTGACCAGGGCCAGGACCTGGGCCCCAGGCCTGGCATGGGAGGCATTAATATTCCAGGAGGTGGCAGAAGAGGAAGCCTGGGGGGAGGGGGTGGAAAAGGGTCGTGCTTGCTAGAGCAACGTCATCAACAGCCAGGGGGTCATTTCCATGATCACACTGGCACACATGTCCAAGCACACAAGGTCCTCTTTCATCATAGTCTCTGTGTCACCTCTGTGGTGCTGGGTTTGGGCCAAAGGGGTTGGAAGAGCTGTGATTGTTACAGTAATTAGATCAACTCTCAGTGGTGTTTTCAGGGGCTATCAAGATAACAATACTGGGAATAGACTGTGTCACACTGGAAAACCGTTGAGAAGAGTTTGGACATGGTGCTGACACAGGCGTACAGGAACTCTCCAACTCATTCCTTTCACTCTTAAACTTTGATCTTTCCCTGTGGTCAACATTCCTATTGGGATCTTGGTCTTGGTTGCACCCTCTACTTTGGCTTCAACTATGATTTAACTTTGGCTCTTACTCTGACTCTTACTCCAGCCTCTTCTCCATTCATATTTTTCTCAGTATGATTCATTTCACTTATAGGACTGGTCATTGTCTCTCCACTTGCCGTATTTTCCCTCACACGTCCTATGTTCACTACATTCTGAACCAGTCTTCTGGGGACTAGGATCTTCTTTATTCCCCCCCCCCGCCCCCCACCATCTTGTTCTTCTGTTGGGTCCTGAAATACCTCTTCTTTAATTTCTTCTTTTTCTTTGACTCATGTTTAAGTGCTTCCAAAGGTGGGAGGTAATTCTTCATATAAAAACAGATCAAGGAAATACTACTACATGGTTCAAAATCAAGAAAGGTGTGTGCCAGGAAGGCATTTTCTCTCCATACCTTATCGACCTTTTCAATGTGATAATAATAATGTTATTTAATAACTTCTACCTTCTGTTGGATCAACTACCTTTGGAATGGACATAGACATGGATCCCTTCCATTCAGTTAGCCAAGTAGTTATTTTCTAACATTCTTGTAAAAAATTATTTAGCACCTCCAGTGTTGCACTGAATTGTTGAAATGTTTCCATTGGTATTCTGTCAATTCCTGGAGCCTGTTTTTGTCAATTCTTAGGTGTGATTTTTATGTCTTCCTTCAGTACAGTCCGTTCTTGATTATGTGGTAAGTGGCTACAGTTCTAACCCAAAGGAATATGCTTCAAATCCACAGCTGATCCGTGGGAGAAAGATGGACAATCTCCTCCTGTGCAGTTTATATAACCTCTGACAACCCATTGGAAGGTTGGTCAGCTATGAGTTGGTTCTGTGTATTTAACATATACATATAACAATGCCAGCAACAACACGGGAAATGTTGGAATGTTAACCAGTTCTTTTTTTTATACAGGGACTCTCTCAGTGTATTCCTTCAATCTTCTTCTGACATCCTGTGTCATTCAATATTTTATTCATTGAAACAACACAGAGAGAGCTCTGTTGGCCTAGGGGATAGAAAGTTAGGCTACCAAGCCAAAGGAGGGTGTTTCTAATCTGCAGGCCTCAGGCCTGATTTTAATTATTTTTGGTCAAACATTCTTCTAAGTGTTATAGTTCTGGTCTGTCCATCTGCTGTACAGAGGTAACTCGTGGTTGCTGTGATGCTAAACACTGTGACACTGATGTGTCAAATGCGATAATGGTTACCCATGGTGGACAGTATTTGTGGAGCTTCTTGATTAAAAAAAGCTTGGAAGCAGGAGTGGCATCCACTTCAGAAATAGCTTGACTCCAGAAACCCAATGAACATGGAGAAACAATGAAAGTTATACAAGTGTCCAGGTCTTTCATTCATAAGGTCACTATAAGTCGTCTACTGCCTGACGGCACTTAACAACAACAACAACAACAACTATAGCAACTCAAGACTTGAATTTCTTTTTTATTCAGTTCTTTCAACATGACATATGCTGGAATTGTGTTCTTCCTTTCTTATTTTCTAACTCCAGGTCTTTGTACAGTTCATTGTAATATTTTACTTTGCCTTCCTGAGTGACCCTTGGCAATGTTGGTTCAGCTCTCTTAAGTCGTCTTTTTCTCTCTCTTTTATTTTAGCATCTCTACATTCTAGAGCCAATTTAAATTTTTTTAAAAAGGTTTAAAATCAAGAATTATGGTTGTATTCTTTCTCCATAGCTATTCAATCTGTGTTCTGAGAAAATCATTACAGAGGCTGGACTATACGCAGAGGAATCAGGATCGGACGAAGACTCAACAACATGCATTATGTAGATGACACTATCTTGTTTTCTGAAAGCAAGGAGGACTTGAAATGCTTTCTGCATAAGATCAAAGACTATAGCCTTCAGTATAGATTACATCTCAACAACAAGAAAACAAAATTCTCACTGCTGTGACAATAAGCACCATCAAAACACATAGAGAGAAGATGGAAATGTTTAATGATTTCATCTTAGTTGTTACAATCAGTACCCTTGGTACCAGCAGTCAAGATATCATTGGGAAAAGCTGCTCTCAAGGACTTCTCCAAGGTGCTCCGCAGCAATGGTGTCAGTTTAAAGACTGCTGCTGCTGCTGTTGTTGTTGTTGTTGTATGCCATCGAGTCAAGTATGACCTTTAGTGACCTCATGAACAACAGATCTGAACCCTGTCCAATCCTGTGCCTTCCTCACCCTCCCTGACACACTGGAGCCCATTATTGCAGTCACTGTGTCAATCCACCTGGCTGAGGATTTCCCTCTCTTTTGCTGACACTGCTTTTCTAAGCAGGATGTCTCTCTCCAAAGAATTACCTCTCCTAGCAACATGCCTGAAGTATGTGAGATGCAGCTTTATCATCTTTGTCTCCAAGGGGCATTCTGACTGCACTTATCCAAGACAGATGTTTGTCTTTTTGGCAACTCATGGGCTGGCTATTCAGTTCTTTTCTTAAACACAATAGCTCAAAGTTTTCAATTATTCTTTTATCATCCTTATTCATTGCCCAGAGGCATAGCAAGTGATCAGAAAGAACATGACCTGAATCAGACTCACCCAAGTCCTTTAAGTGACATAATTTCTCCTCAATAATTTGGAGATGTTCCTGACTGCAGAATTTTTCCAGTGCAATACATCTCCATATTCTGATTCCCTGACTGCAGGTACCAAGGGTTTGATTGTGGATCCAAGTAATATGAAGTTATTGACAGTTTTAATCATTTTTCCATCTATCATGATGTTGTCTAAATCCTCTAGACAGAGGTGCCTTATAGAATACTTCAGGACTGCCACTGGGGGATAGATTTGTTCTTCTGTTCGTCAATATTCAGAAATTGAGTGTGCTCTTCCCTTTTGTTTTCTCTAACTCCATCTTCTTGCATATCTCATTACAACTTTTTTTCTATCCTTTTGAGCTACCCTTTGAAATCTTCCCTTCAGCTCTTTTATCTCAGGATTCCTTGTCTTTTGGCCTGGTTTTGTTCCAATAAAAATTTCAGAGTCTCTTCTGACATCTATTTTGATATTTTCTTTGTTTTCTTTGTTTCCCTGTCTCTGAAGTGACCTTTAGCTCTCTTTGTGGATGATGCCCTTGATGTTATTCCACAACGTGTCTGATCTTCAGTTATTAGTGTTCACTGAATCAAATCTATTCTTAAGACTTTTTAAAATGAATTCAAGAAAAATTGATGGTCATATTTTGGTTCTCATGGACTTGTTTTCATTTCTTTCTTTACCTGGTAATTAACCGTGCCTGTGAGTAGTCTATGATCTTACAGTCAGCTCCTGGCTTGCTTTGGACTGCAGCTACTGAGATTCATCGAGGTCTCTTTGTACATATGCAGTGTGGCTTAGTGAGTCTGTTCAGAACAGCTTACCTGGGCCATTTCCTTTGACTTTACACACGGCTGGGAGGGAACATTAGATACAGTGTGTTAGTTTATCCACAAGTACACTAAGAAGATTCATCAAGTTTAGATCGAGCAGGTTCATCAGCAGAAATTGGGGAAATCTCATGTGACCCACTGTCACCAGCCCTGATCTATGGTATCTGCCACCATCAGCCTTTGTCCATTTGCAGCCTGCCCCAATCAATCAGTCACCTGTGCTTCACTGAGCTGGATCTGCCCAGAGTGTCAGCTTCATGGGAGAAGAGAGCGATAGTGGGTAGACTGAAGTAGCCAGAGGCCTGAGCTATCATATCTTTCAGGGTTAGTAGAGGAGACTGGGGGATGGAGGTGCTGTTAAGGTAGAGTGAAGCTAGAGGATAGAAGGGGATGCTGGGAGGGCAGAGGGAGGGGACAGACCAGGATGCATGCACTGAAGGGGGAGGAGGGACCAATATCAAATCTATTAGCTATAAAATCAGGGAAGTGTTTTCATCTGTTCTTTTGAGTAAAATGCTTGTCTGTCAGGTATTGTCATAAATCTGAGTATCCAAAGTAAGACGGAGTATGCTATAGGATTGTCCATGGACTTCTAAAATAGCATGCCTGAGAAAACCTTATGTGCACTTGAGCAAAACACTTAGACTAGCAGATATGTCACCAGAGGCTAAGCCCTACGATTGGGACTCACAGAGGAGGAGGAGCAGTTGTGAGCAGACAACAGTGATTGGAATGTGGAATGTGAGAAATGTGAATGTCAAAAAATTGGACATTGTTAAGGAAGAAATGGAATGCATATAGACATACTAGGTATTGGTGCCGGCTATACACATGCTGATGCCCAGTATGGGATTTAAAACAAACCACAGCCCTATCTCATACATCTGCACAGATTCTGATGTGTTTAAACCCACTTTTGCAGCTGCTTTGTCAAACCATCTCGAGGGACTTCTTTTTCAGTAACTTTCTACTTTACCAGCTAAGATGTCTCTCTGCTTGTAATGGGCCCCCTTAATAAAATACCTAAAGTAAGTGAGACAAAGCCTCACCATCTCTGTTTCTAAGGAACAACATCCTGAATGTACTTTATCTGTGACAGATCTATCCATTCTTCAGGTAAGTCATGGCATCTTCTTTGCCAACATCACAGTTTAACAGCATCAGTTGTTCTTTGGTCTTCTTTAGTCATTGGTCAGTTTTCACATGCATATCCAGTGATTGAAAATACCGTAACTTGGATTTAGTATTCTTCTATCTTTAATAACTCTTCTCAGTGACTTGGAGTGAGAACAGTTCCAGCTGACCTGCCAGTGAGGTTTTCGAGGGTATAAATCACAGGGGAGGAAATTGCCCATCTTCCTACTGCAGTTGCAGAACGAGGACGTGGACCTCCAGAGAAGGTTCCACCTTAGTTAGCTGCATAACTCCTAGCTTACATGAGCCATGTTTCCTTAGAGAATTCAGAAATACCTAATCTTTGGGGTGCTGATGATCAGAAATGCAGGGATGATGCGTTGGGTTAGAAAATGGGGAGCTGATGTGTTGCCTTAGACAAAGATCCCTCCAAATCGGACCAGGCAAGCTGTTCCCACCTACAGACAAGAGAACAAAATTTTAATCTGCTGAGGGATTGAACCAGGGATTCCAGATATAAATGGAAGCCAACGTGAGGTTGATCGCTGAACCTGACAAATATATACGCTTTTGAACATTGAAGACCAAGCATCCATTTAAGCAGCCTCCTTCCAGAAAGAATATGACCACTGAGCCTTATACACTCGGGCAGATTGGCTGGTTTTTCCTTGGATTTGAGGACACAGAAGAAAGGCATTTGTGTTGTAGGTCCTTGTGTTCATGTGCAAAGCGATGAAAATCCCCAATTTACAAGCTTTTGTCACCCATTCACCCCACTCCTATGCCAAGAGTGTCTCTCCATTTTTTTCTCCCCAGATATATTCTAAAGTATAGGTCTCTGAGTAGCTCAACTGGTTTGAGTTCACCATAACTCAAAAGCTTTGTGAATTAATCCCAACCAGCAATGTTATGAGAGAAAATTCTGGAAATCAACTTCGAGAAAGATATTCTTAGAAGAACCAGCCATCAGCGTTCACCCAAGAATAAAACCCAAGGCACAAAGATATAAGACAGCATGAAGGGGAATAAGAATTGCAGGAATGAGGTGGTGAAAACGTGATTTCCTTTTTAAGTTTTATAATTAGTGCTATAAAACAAAATATCTGTGAATACTTAAATGGCAAATCATTTTGCTTTCAAAATTTTCACTTGTAGCTAAAGTCTGAGAAACCCATATTCCACAAGTATATTGCCACCCAAGATTTTGAGATACGTAAAAAAGTGAGAAACCTGACAGCCTTTTGTCTGAAAAGAAGGAGAGAAATTGTAGTACCACATAACGTTTGATGTTAGGAAGATCATTTATAAATGAAAATTAATTAGTGAACAAGAGAACAAGATTTCTCCAGTAAAGGAGATAGAGATGCATGAGAAATACTATACAGCAAATTGGGCACTGCCATCAAGGCCAAGCACTCCATGGGTGGAGTTGTGGTTGTTGTTAGGGACCTTTGAGTCACTTATGGCCCATAGGGACCATATGAACAACACATTCAAGCCCTGTCCTAGCCTGTGCCATTCTCACAGTCTCTGACGCATCTGAGCCCATTGCTGTAGTCACTTGTGTTAATCTATCTGGTTGCGTGTCTTCCTCTCTTGTGGCAACCTCCACCTTTCCAAGCATCTGTGGAGTTAATGATGTTAATCTGTCCTCATCATGATGTCTCCCATGGTCAATGACCCACATAGGTGAGTTCTACTTAAAACCACTTAGACCGACACAAAATTGATTTGCCAAGGAGAAAAAGAATGAAGTTATAGGGACTATTTTAATATCTAGCCATATTCATATATATCCTGTAAATTTGCCAACCTGGCTATTTCCTTGAAATTAAAACAATTATTTTTGACATCTAATGACCATTGACAAGCATTCAATTCTCTGAGGGGGACAATGTGAAGTTAAGGTTAGTGGTGTGACTAATCCGACACTTAGGAAGCCCTCCTGCTATCATTATCATCTGCAGAGAGATGCACTGTGAAATCAAAGGTGGCATCTCCCTAGCAGTTCCATTCTACCAGCCTCTTCACAGAAGAAATAGAAACACTCTCTTCCTGTGTGATTTATAGTCTCCATTAACCCTCTGGCCTGTCAGTAGTGAGTCAGTTCTGTCTTAAAACGGATATTTATGATAACAACCGCGCTTTCAGATGGTGAACAGACACATGAAGAAATGTGCAAAATCCCCAGCTCTAAGAGAGATACAAATAAAAACAACTATGAGATATCATCTCACCCCAGTAAGAATAGCCAAATTCAACAAAATTCAACAGAGCAGCAAACAACAAATGCTGGAGAGGTTGTGGAGATATTTGAACCCTTATTCACTCTTGGTGGGAGTGTAAAATGGTGCAACCACTAGGGAAAGCTGTATGGTGCTTTCTCAAAAAGTTGGAAATTGAAATACCATTTAACCGAACAATTCCACTACTGGGAATATACCCTAAAGAAATCAGAACCACCACCCAAGCAGATATATGCACACCTATGCTTATTACTGCTTTGTTCACAGTAGCAAAGAGTTGGAAACAACTATTTACACAATGGAATACTATGCAGTATTGAATACCCAGGAACTAATGAAATACTATACAAAGTGGGTGACCCCAGGGAGCTCTGGTGGCCTAGTGGCAAGGAGCTGCAACTATAATCCCAGAGGCACACGGTTCGAATCCACCAGATGCTCTGCTGGGGAAGGAGGGACAATCTCCTCCTGTACCAGTCAGACCTGATTTGA
>NW_006400067.1:1536051-1563576 GCF_000299155.1 Elephantulus edwardii | reverse complement strand
AATGAATGAATGGAAATCCAAGTTTCCTATAATTTTTCATTAAAATATTAATTAAAATTGAAAAAGAAGTTAAAAAAATATCTTTTCTTGAACATCTTGTTGTAATTAAGCAGCTATTCATGGGATACACACATATGTGCATATACTCGAAGGTACATGCACACACACACACACGCACTGACATATATCCAATTGAATGTACACATGTGTATCCATATGAATACAAACATACCACATGCTTGCAAACTCACATAAGGATATCTTCATGTACAGAAATACTTAGGGAGGTGCATAGGAAAACACACAGAAACTTTTTAAAACATATTTTAATTGCAATTTTAAGGAAAGTTTACAGAAAGTTCGGGTTTTTATTCATTCACTGACACAGGGAGAAGGAGAACACATACATATTTTACAAAACCCTCAAATAACTTAAAATGGGGACGGGGAGCACTGTGGACCAGCCTGCCTCTGGGCTTTGGTGCTTTCCTCTAAGGATGCCAGAATCCTCTTCTTCGTGTTGGTGTAAGGTTGGGGCTGTTGCAAGCTGTCTTCTGTTCCAGATCCTCTCCCTTTCTTCAGAAGACAAGAATCAGGCTCATACTAGTGTACTGCTCTCCCTCTTGCTTACAGGCCTTGCTTTCAACCTCTGTAAAAAAACAAAAGAAATTCTGATTACATTGTAAACTTTCACCAGTGATGAGCCGGGGTAACTTAGACTGGTGCACTTTATCACGACCCAGAACAGTTGCAAATCTTAAATGAGCATGTGAATTATTCACAACGCCAAGGTCGAGAATGCCAGCTATAAATGATTAATCAGCTGATGTAAATATTTAAAAACCCTGGTGGGAAACACATTCTCTGAAAGCATTTCTGCAGCAGAGTGAATCAACACCAATTTTTTAAAGCAAAGGGTTGCGATCACATAACAACATTTATTCAAAACTTTGCACAATAGGGTCAAATGCATGGTTAGAAAGTCCGCTCCATTCTGCCCACATCAAATAGGACTGGACTTGAAACGCCACGGTCTCTAATCCAATGTATTTACCCTTTGCAGCGGCCAGATCGAGATGTGGTTCTTTAATCTATTTATCTTCTATTTTTAATCATAAATGTAACAAAATACTTACACAGACTCTTATCCCAAGATTTTATTCTTGTGAGCTCTTTAACGACAGAGAGAAGACAGAAAGCAATTTTGTTGTAGGTGATTTAGAGGGATGATTTGAGTCTACTTATGATTTCCATTTTTGAGCTAAGGAAACAAACAGAACTTCCTGTCTGTGACTTTTTCCACCCTGTAGAAGTTTCCAGGTAGCCCAAGAGGTTAAGGAATAAACCACGAGCCTCAAAATTGCCAGTTCAAATTCACCTTGCTGAAAAAAGGGATAGCAATCGGCTTGTGAAATGTGAAACCAACAAAAAACCGAGCAAACAATCCACTGGCTTCGAGGTGAACCCATTCATCAAGAGCCTGCACTGAGTGTCTGAGGCCACAGATCTTTACAGAAGACTGCCCATATTTTTTTTTTCCTGAGGAGCAGCCAGGGGATTTGAACCACCGATGTTTCAGTAGCACTAAGCCTCCAGCCTTCGAACTCCTATGAAGTATGATTCTACTCAATACACACAAGATTATTGTAAACAAGAATTGACTCAATGTGAAGGCTGTGTTGTTTGTCTTTCCCATATACTTTTCTTTTCTTCTGATTGTCCCACTTCCCGTTATTTCTGTCCATTAAATTGTTCTTACTCTTCAATATTTAACTTTTTGACGCTGTCATCTGTGAACGTTTCCTTGTACCGCCCAGTGGGAGTTAAGCCTTCTTTCCATATCATTTCTTTAATTTCCCTCAAAATGTTGACTTAGTGAAAGCGGAATCTTTCTCATTTCCATTCATTTGCACTTTTAGCATGCACAAGTTGCTTGATAAATATTTGCTGAACCCTTCAGAGTAGGTGATTGCATAAATGCGTGAACGTAATCCACAATTCCAGTTTTGCAGGCACTGGAATCCCATCTAAATTAAGCTTTGTCCTTATTTTTTTATCCAAAAAAAAGACATATCTTAAATATTAAGACACTGATGTTAGAGTCAGAATACATATGGTGGACTCTGAGTTTCCTCACAGGGCTGTTACAAGGTCCAACTGGAATAGTGGGAGAAAAATACTTAACACAACACTTTATCTATGATAGGTTTATGAGAAATTGTAAAAGGTTTTGTTTTAGTTTGTTATATTATTAATTTTAATGAAAGCTTACAGAGACTTAGGGTTTCCATTCATTCATTGTTACCCTTTCCTCCCTGCCCACCCACCCCCCAGTTCTCTCTTCTCTTTGAAAAGTAAAAAAAGTCTTTCATTGTTATACAATCCTTCCCCCCAAGTCCATTCCACTGTGCAGCCTTCATTCTGGACTCCTCTCAGGCAGAATATCATTACAAAGGCTAAAGAAGAAGAAAAGACCAAGAAGGATGTCAGATGAGACTCTGAGTATTGCATTAGAGCGCCGAGAAGCCAAAGCTAAAGGAAGAAATCAAGAAATCAAAGAACTGAACAGAAAATTTCAAAAGGCAGCTCAGGAAGACAAAGCAAGATACTATAATGAAATGTGCAGAGAGCTGGAATCAGAAAATCAAAAGGGCTGGACTCACTCAGCGTTTCTTAACCTGAAGGAGTTGAAAAACAAATTCAAGCCATGGGTGGCAATACTTAAAGATAGTTTGGGTAGAATGTTGAAAGATCCAGGAAGTATAAAAAGAAGATGGAAGGAGTACACAGAGTCATATATCAGAAGGAATTGGCTGATACAGAGGAATTTCATGAAATAACACATGAGCAAGAGCCTATGGTGATGAAGAAGGAAGTTCAAGTTGCTCTGAAGGAATTGGCAAAAAAACAAAGCTCCAGGAGTTGACTGCATACCAATTGATTTATTTCAACAGACGCTGCCCTGGATGTGCTCACAAAGTTGTGCCAGAAAATCTGGAGAACAACCACTTGGCCAACTGACTGGAAGAGATAGATATTTGTTCCCATTCCAAAAAAGGTGACCCAACAGAGTGTGGAAATTATTGAACAATTTCATTGATATCACATGCAAACAAGGTTCTGCTGAAAATTATCCAAAAATGTTTGGAACAATATGTCAACAGAGAACTGTCAGATATGCAGGCTGGACTTAGAAGAGGTCGTGGTACTAGGGATATTATAGCTAATGTTAGATGGATCTTGGCAGAAAGCAGAGAATACCAGAAGAATTACTGTGCTTTGTTGACTATGCAAAGGCTTTTGACTGTGTGGATCACAACAAGCTGTGGCTGTCTCTGAGAAGAATGGGAATCCCAGAACATTTGATTGTGCTAAGGTGGAACCTATATTTGGACCAAGAGGCAGTTTTCAGAACAGAGCAGGGAGACACTGGATGGTTCAAAAGCAAGAAAGGGGTCCATCAGGGATGTATTTTGTCTCCATACCTTTTGAATCTGTATGCAGAACAGATCATTGGAGACACTGGGCTGTATGAGGAGGAATGTGGCATCAGGATTGGTGGAAGAATCAACAACCTGCATTATGCAGATGACACAATCCTGGTTGCTGAAACTGAGGAGGACCTGAAGTGCTTGCTGCAGAAGGTCAAGGACTGCAATGTTCAATATGGATTGAAGCTCAATATCAAGAAAACAAAGATTCACCACTGGGCCAACTGGCAACATCAGTATGGATGGTGAAGAGATTGAGATAATTAACAGTTTTTGTTTACTTGGCTCCACAGTCAACACCCATGGTAACAGCAGCCAGGAAATCAGGAGAAGAATTACATTGGGAAAGTCAGCTGTGAGGGACCTCTCAAGAGTAATGAAGTGCAATGACGTCAGGCAGGAGACTAAGGTGCACCTAATCCAGGCTATAGTCTTTGCAATTACATGCTATGCATCAGAGAGTTGGACAGTGAATAGGGATGATAGAAAGAGAATTGATGCCTTTGAGCTGTGGTGCTGGAGAAGAGTGTTGAATATTGCATGGACTGCTAGGAGAACAAACAGGTTTGTCCTAGAGAGGGTGAAGCCAGAATATTCCCTGGAGTCAAGGATTCTGGAGCTTCGTCTGACATACTTTGGGCATGTTGCAAGGAGGGACTGGTCCTTGGAGAGGGACGTCATGTTTGGGAGAGTGGAGGGATGGCGCAGGAGAGAAAGACCCTCAATGAGATGGATTGGTTCTGTGAGTGGAGTGGGAATGAATGTGTTTAAGATGGCGAGGTTGGCACAGGATAGAACGGCATTTAGGGCTCTTGTATATAGGGTTGCTATGAGTCACAAACTACTCGATGGCACATAACAACAACAACATATCCCTTTTAAACAGTTCTCTCCCTCATCTTTTTCAATGCTGTATACATCATTTATCCCATCTTTCTCACTCTCCCCCAAAACCCGATGTCAGTTCTGTTTTACAACAGTGACTCCATGCAATATTTGTCTTTTTGTGGTATATCAATGACTGAATGGAGGGGGAAAAAAGACATTGTAACAGTTGTTGTTTATGTATTATTATTGTTTCTGTGACATCAATAAGGATAGATATTTATTGAGTCATCTCAAACCCCATTGCCTCTAGAGTCATTGATTCTTGTTCTTTCCTCCCTGAATTAAGTTCCCCTGTACAGCACTAAGGAGCTCTGGTGACAAAGGCTATAACGAGTCACACTGCTATTTCAAAGGCTTCTACAGTTCTCTGGGAGTTTGAATGTACCAGTGGCTCTGAGGGGAAACGTGTACAATCTCCTCCCATGTAATTTACAGCATTCCAACTGAACAGCAATGATTTTGAAAGTTTTTAATAACATGGGCCCAGTAATTTCAGTCCAATTGTCTTTGTTACGAAACAAACAACATCTCACCTGGATTCTTTAAATGATCATCTAAGTATCTTTGTTTGCGTAGCTTCTGGATTTTCACAGCAATTTTCTCACTCTTACAACACAAGCATTTTTTTCTTTATCTAAAATTGTAAATGGGGAGGGGGAAATACAGGACTCAAGAGCATTTGTCTCTGTTTCATCAAATAACTAAACAGAAGAGTAAGTACAAAGTTTTCCAAAGTCTGTAGTGAAAAAGCACAAGCAGCCCAGTGAATGAGCAAGTAGATCCTGTGTTTGAAACGATTCCTTTTCTTTGCCAGCTTGACAGCCTGAGAACTGTCTTCTATGTTTGTTATTGTTACAGGTCACTGAGTGTTCCCTGACTCATTGGCACTCAATGAACAACAGCTAAAACTTTGCCTTAGCCTTCGTCTTCCTTGCAATGTCCACAAGCATTTGTTGCCATCTCTCTGAAAATCTATCCCAAAAAGGGTCTTCTTTTCTTTCACTGAGCCTCTACTTTACCAAGCATCCTGTGCTCCTGTGCTTTCATTTCCTCACTGAAAATGGAAGCTAATAAGAGTCCCAAGCTTATGAGAATGCTTGCAGGATGAATTTAGAAAAACAATTGCAGCAGCTGCTGGTATGTGGTGCCTGCTACCCAAATAATAGCTGTAGTGATTATTAATGACTTGGATTCACAGGCAGGAGCTGTCAGTTTATGAACCAAGTGATCTGACTACCACACAATTCAAGGGTTTTTCATTTCCTTTGAATCTTTATCAAAATACTACTGAGAGGTCTTAAAAAGTCGACCTACTCTTCCATATACATAAAAAGTTAAAAAGAGGGTTTTACTAGAATTTACTGGAAAATTTCTTTTTTGCAATCTATATTTGAATATATTAATCATAGCTTCCCTAAGCAATTCAAAACTACCTTATGACTGTGGGAGAAAGACTTAAAGCACCTGCATCTGTAAAGACTAAACACAACTAAAAGGAAACCAGAATTTCCATTCAAAAATATATATGCACACCTACATTCATTGCTGCATTATTTACAATAGCAAGAAGATGGAAACAATCCAAGCGACCATCAACAAACAAATGGATAGAAAAACGATAATGTATTTACACAGTGGAATACTACACAGCACTGAAAAACAAAGAACTCATAAAACATCACATAACATGGGGAATCCTGGAGGACATCATGCTGAGTGAAATACCTCAGTCACAAAGGGACAAATATTGCATAGTACCACTATTATAAAGCAGGTCTGACATGGGAGGTTGGGAGAAAAATAGGATAAGAGTGGATAGATAATGACCATTGCATTGGAACAGATGAAGGAAAGAACTGTTTAGAAGAAATATGTGATTATGCAGTATATGTATGACAACAGCTCAGAATCAGAGGTGCATCATTGCAAAGAGGACTGGGGTGGGGAGGAGCTAAGTAATTGTGTAACAATGAATGAATATTTTTTATAAGTGATCTGGGGGAAAGGGAAGGGAGGGAGGGAAGTAAAAGGTACCTGAATGAATGAATGAATGAATGAATATCTAACTCCTCTGTGAACTTTCATTAAGATATACAATGAAAATGAAATTTTATTTAAAAGAAATGCTAAACCCAGTCTCATAAAGACAAATATTGTATAAGACCGTTATTATAGACTGAGTGTGAGGATCCAAGGACGGGAGGGGGTTGCTTAATCATAGGGTCACACAAGTTGATGGGTAGAGGCAGGGGTAGATCCAGTGTGAAAAACAATGTATATGGACTTTATGAACTTTGTAAGTAAACCAATATGAAATACACAAAAGAAAATAAATAATAAAAGAAAAAGATGGAACCCAAGAAAACCCCATGGTATATTCTGTATATTCTAGTCTTTCATATCTGATAACTATTGGTTAAAAATTGGCTGACCGGATGGCACCTAAAAACAGAAATCATGTGAATTTAGTATTCTATATCATAATGCATTTAGTTAAGCTTTAATATAAAATAAATCCCTATTATTTAATGAACTATGTACGTTTCCCACAAAATGTGACATAAAAATGAGGATTCAGAAGTGCCAAAATTTGCTAGCTATGTGGACAAACCAACCATCATATAACCCAGTAAAATTGTTTTAATCAGAATTACCTTCAGTTAGTTTGGAATTTAGCTTTTATCCAGGGCCAAACACAAAACAACTCTGTGGGAACTGTCTTTGAACAGAACATCAAACTGTTGGCTATGAATCTTTCTGAAACCCAGGGATTGAGCAGATTGTCCCATTACATTTCTTGCAGGGAGTGAGATAAAAAAATTATTTTGTTTTCTGGTGACCTGATGTGAAGAATAGATAGTTAGTGAAGACTTGGAGTGAAAAATGGTAAGACTTTAAAAAAAAAAAAAAAAGAAAAATGGTAAGACTTGTTCTCACATGATTTGTTCACGTTCTCAGAAGAGATTAGTTCTAGAAAAAGACATCATTTTGGGTAAAACAAAGGCCACAGGAAAAAATTAAGACCCTCAACAAGAAGGACGGATTCACTCTGCAGTTCCAACAGTGGGCGCAAATAAAGCTGCGACTTGAGGACGACACAGAAGTGAGCATGATTTTGTTTGGTTGTACACAGGATCACTATGAGTTACAAATGATTTGGTGGGAGACTGTCTCAGGATAGGTTGCTATGAGTTGTAGCTGATTTGATGGTTCATAATACCACCACTACCAGTGGAGAATAACTCATTCACAAACTCTTATTTTCATGTGACAGTTGTAAAATGTTAAAGAAAGACAGAAGTCTTGTGTTCAAACTGCTGTTTGCAAAGAATATAAAATAATATCGTTCATTTTCAGAACAGCTCAGCCTTGGAACAAATACAAAGGTAATACTTCTTAAAAGCAAGAACAGTGAAACTTCTGCTAATTAATGTGGATAAGTCATCAGAAAAGGCAGATTACTAAAAAAGGATAGACACTGTGTTTAGTAATCAAACATTGTTTGGCCAATTGGCAGCAACATGATAGATGGTGAAGAGATTAAGATTGTACAGCTTTAGTTTGCTTGGTTCCACAATTAACACTCTTGGTACCAGGAGCCAGGAAATTACAAGATTCATTGCATTGGGAAAATCTGCTGTCAGAGAGCTCTCCAAAGTACTGAAGAGCAACGATGTCAGTCTGGAGGCTAAGATGCGTCTGATACAGGCCATGGTCTTTGCAATTATTTGCTGTGCATTGAAAAGCTTGACAATGACTAGGGATGATAGAAGGAGAGTTGATGCCTTTGAGCTGTGGTGCTGGAGAAGAGTATTAAATATACTATGGACCGCCAGGAGAACAAACAAGTTTGTCCTCGAGAGGGTGAGACCAGGCTGCTCTTGGAGGCAAGGATTCTGAGGCTTCACCTAACATACTTCGGACATATTGCAAGGTGGGATCAGTCCTTGGAGAGGGATATTATGCTTGGGAGGTTGGAGAGACAGCACAGGAGAGGAAGACCCTCAATGAGATGGACTGATTGAGTGACTAGGGTAACGGAGGTAGGTGTGTCAGAGATAATAGATTGGCACAGGATAGAGCAGAGATAGGGTTGTTTACATAGGGTTGCTATGAGTCGCAGACTACTCGATGGCCACATAACAACACAACATGCTTGATAAAGGGGAGGGTCAGTGAAAACGAGGGCAACTTTCAAAGGGATGGATTCACAGTAAACACAACCTATAGCCTAAAACAAAGAAATGATTATAAAGAAAGCACAGTCCTGCTTTATACATAGGGTCACCACTACTCAGAGTTTATTTGAGGGCAACTAATGAGACAAATACTGTACTTTCATCACTGAGAATCTTTTTGTTATTAGTTATCCTCAGATCACCTCTGACATATAACATGCTCACTTACATCAGAACAAGATGCTACCCAACCCTGTGGCTTCCTCATAAACCCTTCTGTGTGTAAATCCTTTTTTGCAGCTACTGTGTCAGTCTATCCTATTGAGGGTCATGTTTTCTTCTCTGATCCTCTAATTACCAAAGAAGATGTCTTTCTCTATTCACTGGCCTCTAATTATAACATATGTGAAATGAAGTCTTAACCCTCCTTGCTTCTAAGGAGCACTCAGACTTCAACCCTTCCAAATCATAGTTGGTCTTTTGGTATTTTGTTTTGAAGTCCACAGTATATTATATTTATACACTTTAAGATGCCCCTCTGCTTCTTGATTTCTTGGCTTCAGTATTAGTTTTATTTCCATTGAACTTTGATCTTCATTTGGCATTGATTGATGGTAACAGAATCTAATTCTCAAAGTAAATGCCACCAGGTTTCTTTTTAACACTTAATCTTTTCAAACAATGAGCGTCTTTTTCGCTCATACACATTAGAGTTGACCTAGTCCAGATGCTCTTTAGTACATGGAGAATATAATTAAGAAGATTAACAGGTAAGGAGAATGTGGGATCACATTTAGGGTGTTGTTCCTGCTTCCATGTGCTAACAATGTAAAAAACATAGAATTCTAATAAATGTTATGTTCCAGCTTAAAATAGAGATTCTTGATTTCAAGATAATGGTTCTGGGCTTGAGAATAAATAACTAATAGCACTTGATGTATCTTAATACATCATGACTTTCAATGTGGTTAGCAGGTGGAAGCTTTGAATCAATAGTCTATGTCCACGTAGGGAAATCATACAACAGAATCGGCTTGGATGTAGTATGTGAAATGAGCATGGTTCAAAATTGTGAAGGGCGTACGCCAGGGGTGTGTCGTGTCTCCATGTCTTTTCAACCTGTATGCTGAACAGATTATCCAGAAGGCTGGGCTCTATGAGGAGAAATGTGGGGTCAGGGCTGGTGGAAGATCTGTCAACAATCTGTGTTATGCAGATCAACTGAGGAGGATTGAAGCACTTGCTGTAGAGGGTCAAGGACTGCAGCCTCCATTATGGATTGAGGCTCATTATCAAGAAGACAAAGATTCTCACCACTTGTTCAGTTGGCAGCATCAGGATGGATGGTGAAGAGATTGAGATTATTCACAGCTTTAGTTTGCTTGGCTCCACAGTCAACACTTTTGGCACCACTAGCCAGGAAATTAAAAGGCGCATTGTCATGGGAAAGTCTACTGTTAGGGACATATCCAAAGTACTGAAAAGCAATGGTGTCTCTCTGGAGACTAAGGTGCATCTGATACAGGCCATGGTCTTTGCTATCACTTGTTATGCATCAGAGAGTTGGACAATGACCAAGGAGGATAGAAGGAGAATTGATGCCGAGCTTTGGTGTTGGAGAAGACTCTTGGACTGCTAAGAAAACAAACAGATTCATCCTGGAAAGGGTTAAACTGGGAGACTCCTTGAAGGCAAGGATCTGAGGCTTCATCTAACATACTTTGGACATGTTCTAAGGAGAGACCGGTTCTTGGAGAAGGACATCATGCTTGGGAGGGTGGAGGGACAGTGCAGGAGGGGAAGGGCCTCTATGAGGTGGATTGACTCAGTGACTGGGGTAATCGGGAGGGGAGTATCAGAGACAGTGCGATTGGCACAGGGCAGAGCAGAGTTTAGGGCTGTTGTACATAGGGTCGCTATGAGTCATAAGCGACTTGATGGTACAGAACAACAACAACAACATACTGATAACCTTGATCCCCTTAAATAAGCTATGGTCCATAACCTTGATGATGCAGCACTTTTTACATAGTTTTGTTATCCACAGAAGATCTTTTTTACAGTCTTTATTTCTGTTATAAAAGGAACATGACCATTATGGAGCTAGGTTGTGGCTGTTAGATGCCATTACATGTGCTGTGACTCATAATGAACTTGTCCTGTACCATCCTTTCCACACATTGCTCAAACCCATTGTCACGTGTAAATTTACCTTTCTGAAGGTCTTTCTGACCCTGTACTTACCATAGCAATGTATCTTCCTACAAGAGCAATGTGCCCAAAGTATGTGAGATGCAGTTCTATCATCACTACTTCTAAGGCTCACTCTGGTTGCACTTCCTCCAAGACAGACGTGTTTAATCTTTGGCAGTCCGTGGCATAGTCAGTACTCTTTATCAATATCACAATTCAAAGGCAACAATTCTTCTGTAATCTTTCTTAGTCATTATCCAGTATTTCTACTGTACAGGATACAATTGAAAGTATCATGACTTTGATCAGGTGCACCTTAGTCATTACACTGGCATTCTTGCTCTTTCAGATTTATTTTAGTGCCATCAAGTCAACTATGATTGATAATGACCATGTGAACAAGAAATTAGAACCTTGTTCCTTCCTATTGTTGTTGTTGTTGTTATGTACCATAAAGTCACCTGAGACTCAAAGCAACCCTATGTACAATAACTCTGAACTCTGCCCTATCCTGAGCCACTCTTGCTGACTCTGACACACATAATCCCATTGCCCCAATTACAGTGTCAATCCAAGCATGACGTCCTTCTCTAAGGACTGGTCCCTCTTGGCTATGAGTCCAAAGTATGTAAGACAGACATTCAAAATCCTTGCCTCCAAGGAGAAACTTGGTTTTACCCTCTCTAATGTAGAGAGAACTATATTGGCCTAGTGGAAAGGAAGCTGTGCTAACAAGGCGAAGGTGGGTGATTTTCATCTGTGGCCCTCGACCAGGTTCAAATTGTCTTCCTGTCAAACATTCTTCTAGGTGGTATAGCACTGGTCTGTGTGTTGCTGTACAGAGGTAACTCGTAGTTGCTGTGATGCTGAAGCCTGTGACAGTGATGTGCCAATCGTGGTAATGGGTACCCATGGTGTACAGTGTTGGCTGGAGCTTCCCGACTAAATCAAGCCTGGAAGCAGGAGCGGCATCCACTTCCGAAATGGCTTGCTTCCAGAAACTCTGTGTACGAACAATGCTCAGGTTGTTCGTTCATAGGGTCGCTATAAGTCGTCTACGACTTGACAGCATTAAACAACAACAACAACAACAACAACAACATAGACTGTTTTCTCTCCTGGTTATCCATAGTATGTTAAATATTCTTCTTCAGCACCACAACTCAAAAGCATCAATTCTTCTATCATCCATAGTCTTGTCTAGTTCTCTGCAAAGAATCATTGGAGAAGCTAAGTGCTGATTGTGGAACAGACCATCATGCAAGTTCAAATAAAAGTTAAAAAAAAAGGTTAAGTCAAAGTTAAAAAAGTTTAAATCAAATCCACAGGAACCAAAATTTGACCTTGCATCTATCCCACCTGAATTCCAAAACCATCTCAGAAGTAGGCTTGAGGTCTTGAACACTAATGAATGAAGACAAGATAACTTGTGGGAGGATATCAAGAATATTACCCAAGAAGCATGCAAAAGGTCAATACAAAGAGGAGGAAGATAATACCAAGATGATATTATCCTCAAGGTAGATATATTTATATTCCTCCCTCATCAGAGGAAAATAACATTCACAAAATGTACCACATGAAATATTAAGTCTTCATGGCTGCCATCCAAGACACAACCATTGCTCTTCGCTCACCAGGCACCAAAGAGAAAGAAGGCAGCCAAATTAGAGAAGAAACTTGACTACTAAGTGGATAAAAACATCCCCACCACTGCACCAATTAAGTAACATCATGATTGATGGAGAAGAGATTGACACTTTCAATGAGTTCATCTTACTTGGATCCACAGTCAATGCACTTGCAGCAGTCGAGAGATCAGGAATGAATTGCACTGGGAAAGTCTACAGTCAGGAACCTCTCCAAATTATTGAGCAACAATATTGGTTTGAAGACTAAGGGGCACCTATTCAGATCATGGTCTTGTCAATCACTTGCTATGCTGCTGAAAGCTGGACAATAAATATGGATGACAGAAGGAGAATGACATCATTGAATTATGGTGTTGGAGGAGAGTACTGAATATCCCATGGAATGGCAAAAGAACATACAGATAAGTCTTGAAGAAGGTGCAGCGAGAGTGCTCCTTGGAGCCAAAAATGCTTCAACTTCACCTCATACACTTTGGGCATCTTGTTAGAAGATAATATTCATTGGAAAGGGGTATAAAGCTTGAGAAAATGGCAAAATAGAGAAAGACCTTGGACCAGAGGGATTGACACAGTAACTGTGCCAATGACTTCAAGTGTGTCAGAGATGGTGAGGATAGCTCATAACAGGAAAGGGCTCAGAAATGTTGCTCATAGTGTTGCTATGAGTTGTACTTGACTTGACACCACTTAATAACAAGCTGATAATATATTGAAGCTGTGATCTCCACTCCCCTGACACAGGGAGAGCTTGTGGGGCTTGGCCACCACTACTGATGGGTTTAAAAGAGAACACAATAGATGGTGCTGATTAGAATTTAAAAAAATAAAAAGTAATGCAGGACAAAACTCAAATTCCTTTTAAAATGTTTTGCTGCTGTGTCACATGGAATTTCTATGTTCAGCTTTTTGAGGAAGTGCCAAGCTGCCTTCCAGATTGGTTGCACTATTTTACAATCCCACCAACAATGTATAAGAGTTATTTTCTCACTACGTCCTCTCCAACATCTATTACTGCTGCCCTGTTAAACTTTGCCACTGTTACTGGAGTGGGATGGTACCTCATTGTGGTTTTGATTTGAATCTCTCTTATTGCAAGAGATCTGGAGCATTTCTTCATGTGTCTGTTTTCCATTCAAATATCTTCCTCTGTAAAAATTCTTTCCATGTCTTTTGCCCATTTTGTAATTGTGTTATCAGTGTTTTTCTTGTGGAGGCCCAGGAGTATTCTACAAACTTTTGTAATAACACTCTTTTCTGAGATGGTATTACCAAATGTTTGTTACCAGTTTGTAGGTTTTCCACTACTTGGAATATGTTGTTGTTGTTGTTGTTAAGTGCCATCGAGTCGCAGGCGACTCATAGCGACCCTATGAAGGAGAGTCCTTGACGCTTGGGTGCCTTTCACCCTCTCTCCAAGTTCATAGGGTTTCCGGAGGCAAGCTATTATGGAAGTGGACGCCACTCCTCCTTCCATGCTTGTTTAATTGGGGAGCTCCACCCCACTCTCAGTCTGCATTGGGTAGCCAAACATTAACACATTTGACACATCCTTGTCACAGTGTTCAGCCTCACAGCAACCACAAGTGACTGCGGTACGGCAACTTGTACACCAGGGATATACAACCTAGAGGAATGTCTGAACAAAAACAATGAAAGACTGGCCAGAGGGCCGCAAACTAAAAGTCACCCACCTTTGTCTTGGTCACATCGTTTTCTCTTCACTGAGCCAGCTGATCTCTCTCTCTCTCTTCCTCTCTCTGTTGATGTTATTGTTGTTAAGTGCCATCGAGTCGCAGGCGACTCATAGCGACCCTATGAAGGAGAGTCCTTGACGCTTGGGTGCCTTTCACCCTCTCTCCAAGTTCATAGGGTTTCCGGAGGCAAGCTATTATGGAAGTGGACACCACTCCTCCTTCCATGATTGAGAATACATACTGCAAAATATATAGAGTCGCCCCTCTCCAGAGACCGCCACAACACAACACAACACAACACAACACAACACGGAATATAAGAACTGAGGAACAAACTGAGATTTGTATAGCAGTGTTCATAGCAGCATTATTCACAATTGCAAGAACATGAAAACATCCCAAATGTCCAACCACAAACGAATGGATTGAGAAATTATGGTACACTCATACAATGGAATACTATGCAGCAGCACGCAAGAGCAATAACTTTGTAAATTATTATGTAACTTGGGAGGGACTCGAGAGCATTATGCTGAGTGAACTAACTCAGTCTCATAAGGATAAATATTCTATAAAACCATTATTTTCGAATGAGTATAAGGATCCAAGAGGGGCGAGAGGCTAGAAGCAGAGGGATGTGAATGTGCAGGGGGAGGGGAAGATTAATCATTGGGTTGAAAAATTTGATAGGGGAGGGTGAGGGAAATTTAAAGAATTTGTTTGAATTTGTATTTGACTTTTGTAAATAAACTAGTAGAAATAAATGTTTTGTTGCATTTTGAGTGAAAATTGACACTCAAATTGGTTTTCCATTCAATTATTCATATATTATTTTTGTTTGTTTTAGAAACTTAAATACAATGCTTACAATGTAATTGCCGTTTTTTTCCTTCATTTTCTTTTTTAATTCTTACCTCCATGAATTCTTCTGCTCTACTTTTTTCTTCCATGAGGGGTTTACTGTGACTACTAGAGCTTCTGTGCATTGGGTCAATATACATCGCAAGTGACCCAATGGCATATAATAACGTACTATGACAGATTTGGAAGCAGGAGTGGAATTCACTTCCTAAACAGCATGCCTCCCGAAGCCCTATGAACTTTGATAAACGTCAGTAGTTGTAGAGAAACTTCAAGCCTTTTGTTCATAGGTTGCTATGAGTTGTGATCAACTCAAAAACAATCAACAACAACATTCTGACACTAAGGAGTTTGTTACTCTAAAGATGGTTACCTAGCAGAGCTGTCTATTACCCAGCTAAAACTTGAGTCTCAGAAGTGAACTAAATAAAAATTCCTTTTCTTATGCTTTTTTGGATCTTTTTTCACTTTATTTTTTAAATTTTTTAATTATTATTAATTTTCATGACTTTGGATTTCCATTCATTCATTGTTGGACATTTCTCCCTGCCCACCCCTCCCCCCCAATACACTCTTCTCTTTGAAAAGTAAAAGAAAAGTTCCCCCATTGTTGTTTTACAATCCCTCCCCCCAGGTCCACTCCACTATGCAGCCTTCGTTCTGGACTCCTGTCATGACAATAATACCTACTCACACATCCCTTTTAAACAGGTTTTTCCCTCATCTGTTTCAATCCAGTATACATTATTTATCCAATCTTCTCAGTCCCCCACCAACCCTGATGTCAGTTCTGTTTTACAACAGTGGCACTATGCAGTATTTGTCCTTTTGTGACTGAGATGTTTCATTCAGCATAATGTCCTCCAGGGTCACCCATTTTGAATAATACTGCATGAGTTCCTTGTTTTTCAATGCAGCGTAGTATTTCATTGTGTGAGTATACCAGAGCTTCTCTATCCATTCGTTTGTTGATGGGCACTTAGGTTGTTTCCAACTCCTTGCTATTGTAAACAAAGCTGCCATAAGCATGGGTGTGCATATATCTGCCTGGGTGGCAGTTATGGTCTCTTTGGGATATATATATTCCCAGTAGTGGAATTGTTGGGTCAAATGGTATTTCTATATGCAACTTTTTGAGAAAGCGCCATACCGCCTTCCACAGTGGTTGCACCATTTTACACTTACACCAACAGTGAATAAAGGTTCCAGTTTCTCCACAACCTCGCCAGCATTTGTTGCTTGCTGTTCTGTTACATTTTGCTATTCTTATTGGGGTGTGATGATAGCTCATAGTTGTTTTAATTTGTACCTCTCTTAGAACTAGGGATTTTGAGCATTTCTTCATGCACTTGTTGGCCATCTGAATGTCTTCTTTGGTGAAGTGTCTATTCATATCCTGTGCCAATTAGAATACTTACCATTATCTTGTTGTGGTGCTCAAATATTTTATAAATTCTGGATATAAGTCCCTTATTTGATATGCCATTACCAAATACTTTTTCCCAGTCTGTGGCCTCCCTTTTCACCTTGTTGGAGACGTTTTTGGATGTGCATCGGGATTTGATTTGTAGAAAGTCCATTCATCTATTCTATCCTTTCCTGGTTGTAGATTTTTCAGGATACTTGGAAGACCGTTTATGTTGTGGATTACTAAAAAAATGATATTGGTTGGCTTACCAAGTTCATATAATAGTGTTTTACACTATTTTTCATTCACATTGTGCTTCATACAATTGTCCCCAAGCATTATGCTTTATAAACTGAATCACCATTGGACTATGCCCATCATTACCCTGTCTTTTCATGTCCCCATCTGATCCTTCCCATTTCCTTCACCCTCTCCCTCCATGCACCAAATTGTGCAACCATGTGGTTTCACCCCTACCCATTCTCACCTCTCAGCTCCTACCTCTTTTTCCTTTGGGTCTCATATCTGTTTTACTAGTTAGCCTTCTGTTTTTACAAAAATGGCCTTATGCAGTATTTATCCTAATGTCTAGACAAGCTCTGCCACCTCAGAGCAGAAGGCTTCCTGAGATTGCCCTGAAATACTCTTTTTTCTTTAAAAAAAAATCAATCATTTATATACACTGTGTTCATTCATATATATGTTGTTGCTGTTATATGCCATTGAGTTATGGTTAATTGACCCTTTGGTGAATTTCTGTTCTGTTTTGTTTGACTTTTCTTTTTACTCTTAAAAAACAGTTCCTTTGTATTCTTTGTACATTTAAAAGTCTTAACAATACATTTAATTATAAATCCAAGGAGTAACAAGTCAAATTTAAATAGAAACTTTTAATTGCTTTAGATTTATGTTAAAGGGGAATAAAACAAACAAAAAACCCCCAACCCAAACCAACAAAAAACCCAATTCTTCCATTTGCTGAAGGAAAATATTAAAAAAAACAGATCTAAAGTGTTAGGAAGGACTAAACTTTGTACTAATGGGTCTACCGTTCAGCCCCATGCCAGTTCTGCACAAGAAAATAGCTCATTTCATGTCCGCCCAGAGCTTGTGAATTTTAGTGAAACAAGTACAAAGGATACTTTGCTTTAACTATGAAAAGAAACCAAACTGTAAAATGATTTGGGGTAGGAAAAATCAGTCATGTCAATTAACTTACAAATTGGATTCTCTTCTTGGAGACTAAAAGGGAATCCAATGGCTTGGTTCTTTCCCAGGCACCTGCCCATTCTCTTTTTGCAATTCCTTCTTTCCCTCCAGGAAAATGCACAACAGTTTTGATCCCTGAAGCTTCCTGGGCTGTTGCATCATCTTCCTAGAAAACAAAGATTATCTGTCTCCTCCTCCTGCACCTCCGCTTTGGGACACTTGTAAATCTCTTGGTTTTATTTGCTAGTTGAAGTATCTCTATTGTCCTTTTGCCAATTTTATACTTATTTTATTTCCACTCTCTCCATATTCAAGGTCACAGCTATCCTCTTGTTTCCACAGTAGCAGTTCTATGCAGTATTTGAATCTTAAACCAAAATTTGCCCTTCAGATGACCTTTGACTTAAAATTAAGAATCTGACTTTTCAGATTGACACCTTAGTTAAAAGGCAAATGAAAACAAAACAAAACAAAAACCCCACATCTGATTAAATAAATAAAGGTGAACATTTGATCCAAAACAAAATTCCTAGATTAGAGGAGAAGGAAAGTACTAGAACATCATCAGAGAGAATGTTGGTATAATGTAAACAAGTACAACTGAGGTTATTAATTTATATGGGAACTATCAAGAGCAAACATCATTTTCTGTACAAACTTTCACAAAAAACAATAATAAAACTTTTTTTAAAAAAATGACAATACATATGTAAAGGACTTGACTTAAATGCATGCTTATTTTAGGTAAAGACTTTTTTCATATGTTCTGACCATATTGAAATTGGATTATTTGTCTTTTTCTTGTTAAGGTGTTATATTTTTCTCTGAATTTTAGATTGTTGTTATATGCCATCACTGTTACTGAATGCAGGAGGTTCCTTCTGCAGTCAATTGCTAATAAGACAGACAGATTGCAATATCCATAGCACTTTATTTCAGATCTGGGAGAAAGCAGTGCGATCCTTCTCAGTGTTAGATATGAATTTACTTGACAATACACTTTTGTTAGTAAAGTTACTGAATTTCTACATTTGAATAGCTCATATAAAGTTAGTAATAAACAGATAACTTATGAAATAGTTAACATATGACAGTGGGGAAAAGTTTGAAAAGATAAATGCTAATTCTAGAATGGTACATTTCCCTTCCTGGTAAACAGGTATCTTAAGATACAGTTTACATATGACTGAGAAAAAAAAAATTTCAAAGATAAATACTAACCTAGAACAGATGCATTTCCTTTCCTGGTTAATGGGCTGTTTACATGACTAAAGAAAGGAAAAAAGAATTCTAAGGTAAAGTACCTCGGTTTGCAGGCTGGAGAAAAGGGATAATTTATTAACTATAGTTTTAGAAACTCTGTGTGCTCAGTGTTCAGGGTGTTCGTTCATGGGGTCGCTATGAGTCGTCTATGACTCGACAGCATCAAACAACAATAACAATGACGACGACCAAGAGAGAGCTACGTTGGCCTAGTGGAAAGGAAGCTGTGCTACCAAGCCGAAGGTGGGTGATTGTCATCTGTGGCCCTCAGCCAGGTTCAAATTGTCTTCCTGTCAAACATTCTTCTAGGTGGTATAGCACTGGTCTGTGTGTTGCTGTACAGAGGTAACTCGTAGTTGCTGTGATGCTGAAGCCTGTGACAGTGATGTGCCAATCGTGGTAATGGGCACCCATGGTGTACAGTGTTGGCTGGAGCTTCTTGACTAAATCAAGCCTGGAAGCAGGAGCGGCATCCACTTCCAAAATGGCTTGCGTCCGGAAACTCTATGTACTAACAGCGCTCAGGCTGTTCGTTCATGGGGTCGCTATGAGTCGTCTACAACTCGACAGCATCAAACAGCAACAACAACATAGTTTTAGAACTGATAAATATTTGGAGAATTCTGAACTTATTAATGCCACCCTATCATCAACTCACTTGCAACTCATAGCAACCATATGTACAATAGCTCTGAAGCCTGCCCTGTCCTGAGCCAGTCTCACTGATTCCACACGTCCCAATTACCTCAGTTACTGTGTCAATCCATCTCATTCAGGATCTTCATCTTCTGCTGTCCCTCCACCCTTCGAAACATGATATCCTTCTCCAAGGATTGGTCCCTCCTGGCCACATGCCTAAAGTATGTGAGACAGAACATCAAAATCTTAGCCTCCAAGAAGAAACTTGTTTTCACTCTCTTCAATACAGACCTGTTTGTTCTCTTGGCAGTTCATGATATATTCAAGAGCTTTCTCTAGAATCAACTCAAAGGCGTCAATTCTTCTCTGCCTTCTTTAGTCATTGTCCAGCTCTCTGATGCATAGCATGTAATTGCAAAGACCATGCATAGATCAAGCACATTTTAGTCCCTACACTGACATCATTGCTCTTTAGCACTTTGGAGGGGTCACTTATAACAGATTTATCTAATGAAAGAGTTGAGTGACAGTGCAGGAGGGGAAGATCCTCTATGAGGTAGATTGATTCAGCAACTGGGGTAATCAGGATGGGCGTGTCAGAGGCAGTGCGATTGGCACAGGACAGAGCAGAGTTTAGAGCTTTTGTACATAGGGTGGCTGTAAGTCGCAAGTGACTCGACGACACGTAACAACAACAACAATTAGTCTTTTTACTTGCTAACTGGTGGTGCCAGGAGTGTTGATTGTGGAGCTGACCAAGCTGTAATTGTTAACATTCTTAATCTTGATTTTGAACCATTCATTGTTTCCTTGCTATCTTCTGGGAACTGTTTCTTGGTACAAGTGTATGTTTTGCATAAACATAATTAGCTGTTCTGAGATTCATATTCATCTCAAGGTTTAACATAATTTGTTGTGATCCACAGAGTCAAATGCCACTGCATAATCAATGAAACACAGATAGACATTCCTCTGATACTCTCTGCTTTTAGCAGAGATCCATCTGACATTGGCACTATGATAAACCCAGCTTGCATTTCTGGTAGTTCTCTGTCAATGTACCGTTTCAGTCACTTTTGGATAATTTTTAGAAGGACTTTGCTTGTGTGTGATACTAGTGATATCACTTGATAATTTCCACCCTTTGTCTGGTCACCCTTCTTTGGAATGGGAATAATTATGAGTCTTCCAGTCAGTTGGTCAGGTAATTGTCTCCAGATTTCTTGGCACAACCTGGTGAGTATGTCCAGGGTAGCATCTGTTTGTTAAAACATGTCACTCAGTATTCCATCAATTCCTGGTGCCTGGTTTTTTGGTTTTTTTTGTTTGTTTGTTTGGGGTTTTTTTTCCAATTTCTTCAGAGCAGCTTGAAATTCCTCATTAATCACCATTGCTTCTTGATCATATGTGGTGTTGTTATGTGCTGTAGAGTCGTCTGCTACTCATAGCAACCCTTTGTACAACAGCCCTAAATCCTGCTCTGTCCTGTGCCAATTACAATGTGTCCTACACACCCACCTCCATTACCCCAGTCACTGAATCAATCTCCCTCATAGACAGTCTTCCTCTCCTGTGCTGTCCCTCCAAGCATGACATTCTTCTCCAAGGACTGGTCCCTCCTTGCAACATGTTCAGTGTATGTCAGATGAAGTTTCAGAATCCTTGTCTCCAAGAAGCAGCCCGGTTTAACCCTTTCCGGGATGAACCTCTTAGTTTTCTTAGCAATCCATGGTATATTCAATACTCTTCTCTAGCACCACAGCTCAAAGACATCAATTCTCCTTCTATCATCCCTAATCATTGTCCAACTCTCTGATGCATAGCAAGTGATAGCAAAGACCATGGCCTGTATCAGATGCATCACTCTCCAAAGTGACACCATTGCTCTTCAGCACGCTGGAGAGGTTCCTGACAACAGACTTTCTGATTGTGATACGTCTTTTAATTTCCTGGCTGCTGGTGTCAAGAGTGTTGACTATGGAGCCAAGCAAACTACAGCTGTTAACAATATCAATCTCTTCAATATCCATCCTGATGCTGCCAACCGGCCCAGTAGTGAGTATCTTTGTTTTCTTGATATTGAGACTCAATCCATATTAAAGGCTGCAGTCTTTAACCTTCTGCAGCAAGCACCTCAGGTCCTCCTCTTCAGCTCCAGCGAGCAGAGTTGTGTCATCTACATAATGCAGATTGTTGATGAATCTTCCACCAATCATGATGTCACACTTATCCTCATACAGCTCAGCCTCCCTGATAATCTGTTCTGCATATAGGCTGAAAAGATATGGAGATAGGACACATCCCTGGCATACACCTTTCCCAATTTTGAACCATGTAGTGTTTCCTTGCTCTGTTCTGATGACTGCCTCCTGGTCTATGTATAAGTTTTGCATTATCACAATCAATTTTTCTGGGATTCCCATTCTTCTCGGAGTCAACCACAGTTTGTTGTGATCCACACAGTCAAACACCTTTGCGTAATCAATGAAACACAGGTAGACATTCCTCTGGCACTCCCTGTTTTCAGCCAAGATCTATCTAACATTACAATATCCCTAGTACCATGACCCTTTCTAAACCCAGCCTACACTTCTGGCAGTTCTCTGTTGATGTGCTATTCCATTCATTTTTGGTTAATCTTCAGCAGAATCTTGCTTGCATGTGAAATCAATGATATTGTTCTATGGTTTCCACACTCTGTTGGGTCACCCTTCTTTGGAATGGGAACAAATATAGATCTCTTCCAGTCAGTTGGCCAACTGATTGTCCTCCAGATTTCTTAGCTCATCTTGGTGAGCACATGTAGGGCAACATCTGTTAGTTGAACTATGTCAATATGATCATATGTTGTTTCATGAAATATCGTTAGTCAATTTCTTTTGCTACAGTGACTCTGTGTACTCCTTCCATCTTTTTTTTAACTTCCTGGATCATTCAATATCCTTAAGTATTGCAACTCCAGCTTGAATTTGTTTTTCAGTTCCTTCAGCTTAAGAAATGCAGAGCGAGTTTTAGATACAGGTCAGTTATCAGATGTATCACTGAGAAATAACTTTCCTCCAGTCTGTAGGCTTTCTTTTCTTTAATTGGGGAAATAGTTTGCGGCTTACATGGCAAATAAACACGTTTTTAAGAGACTAAAGAAAGTTTTGCACATAGATAGAAACAATTGTGGAGTATTAACTTTGGTGAAGGGTTGTCCATGGGGGGAGAGGGAAAAAGACTAAAGATTAGTGAAGAGATGGGGAGATGGGTGAAGAGAAAGGGAGGGGGTAGCAAAGTTTTGATTAGATAAGTTTTGATTAATGGCTGTTGCTGCTCCTGGGGAGAAGGATGGACAATCTCCTCCCACGGGATAAATTGCTTCTGAAAACCCACTGAAGGGTCAGCTCAGGGTTGGTTCTGATTCAGTGCTATCGACAGCAACAAGAGCTCGAACCTGGTCTGTCTTACTGTCATAGAGGAGGACTGAAGTCTCCCAGGAAACAGGATGGAAATCGCTGTGCTGGCACCAGCACAATAGTAACTCTGGCAGAAGCCTAAAGGTAATCAAATAGGAAATAGCCCTTTCCCAGCCAATCACACAAGTTCCTAGGAAGGACAGGACTATGACCAACTCTCATGAGATGGAGAGTCAACAAAAGAAAGCAGTGGACCCTGGGTGACACTCAGTTCTTACTCTCCTTTTCTGCAGACATGCTGTAAGGCCTAGTTTCACCCCTGCATTCCCAGGGGTCCTTACCCCAACTTCCCTCTTCTTTCCTCTGTCTTCTTAGTTTAATAAGCCTTTTTACTTGTTTTGTTTAATTGCCACTGTGTGTGTGCCCATTCATTTAAGCACAGTTACCCCAACTCACCCCCTTGCAGGAAATAATTAGCCAGTGGTGAAAAAATAAAAGAGAACTCTGATTTTAGTGTTATAAAATTGTATTTAATGTCATAGGACAAGGTGTATGTGTGTATGTATAAAAACCAACAAAAACAAAAGAAATGTAAGTAAAATGAAGAAACGTTTAAGAGCACAAGAGTGTGTAGAAAGTTGCAAATCAAAAGAGCAATGAAATAACAACTCACCCCAGCTACAATAGCACACAATTCAACCGGACAGCAGTTACCCGTAGTGTTTGGTGGAGCTTCTCGACTAAAACAAGCTTGGAAGCAAGAGTGGCACCCACTTCCAAAATGGCTTGCCTCTGGAAACTCTATGAACAGTGCTCAGGTCTTTTGTTCATAGGGCCTCTATGATTGGTCTATGACTCGACGGCACCTAACAACAGCTAACAACCTGCAATTAACAACTAACAACAGTAACAACATACTGCTGATGGCATTAAAAATGATACATCCATTATGGAAAGCAGACTTATGATTCCTGAAAAAGTTGCAAACAGAAGTGCCTAGTAAACCGGCTATTCTACTACTGGGAATATTCTTATATACTTAGGAATATAGAATATATTCTCAGTAGGGGAATACACAGTCAAAGTTTCCTATGGGAAGGAATTAAGACATGAGAATTTTCAAAGTTTCTAAGAGGCCACTTTAGAGAGTAAGTATTAATTCACTTCAACAGATAGGGAAACACGATCTGTTCATGCGTATTGAGACACCCAAGAAATGTGAGAATAATGTATTGTTGTTGTTGTTTGTTGAGTTAGAATTTGCCCACAACTGACCCTGCAGCAGGTTTTCAAAGTGCCCTGGAGGAGAGTGTCCATTCTTTGCTGTGCAGCAACTGGTGGATTGGAATCATGTACATTTTGTTTGGCATCACAATCCTTTACCACTAGGTCACCGGAGTGCTCAAGGGTAACCTAGGCAGTGGTTCTCTTTACAGCACATCAGCTAAGAAGTGCAGTATAAGTTAGTGCCCTCGCGTGGTGAAAATGGTTTACTTGCTCAGCTGTCAACTAAAAGGTTGGAAATCTGAGTTCACCCAGAGTCCCCTGGAAAGAACGATCTGGTGCCTCAGACATATTGCAGATGCAAGTCCAGACTATTGCAGCAAAGCAAACACGGCGGTAGAGTAAGTCATGGATTGCTTTGGTTCCTGCGGCCTACTGACAAGGAGCTGCACTGCAATGCTGAAGGCACATGGTTTGAGACCACTAAGTGCTCCGTGAGAGAAGATGGGCAATCTCTTCCACTGTGACTAACTGCCTCTGAAAACCCGCCAGAGAGTCAGCTTTGAGTCAGTTCCAAATCTATGGTAAACAACAGAGCAATATACGTAGAAGCTGTGTTAATACTGTGTTGTAGTCTATAAAGTGGACAACTGTTGCTGATTGCCTTCGAGTCAAGCACGACTCTTAGTGAAGATATGAACAAGTGGCTTGAAGCCCCTCTACAACTTTCGACATCTATCAAAGTTCATAGAGTTTCTGGGGCCATGTTGTTTAGGAAGTTATGAAATAGTGTGAGAAGTACCGAAATGTGACAGAGACACACAAAGTGAGCAAATTCTAGTGGAAAAGTAGTGTTGATAAAGTCACTCGGTGCAGCTGTTGTTAAACCTTTTCCAGCTCATAGGGACCCCATGTAAGATTGAAATCTTGTAGGATCCTGCCTCGCCTTCACAATCTCCGCTGGGTACACGTTCATCGTTGTGGTATCTGTGCCAATTCACCTCGTTGAGGATCTCCCTTTTCTTTGACAACTATCTACCCTACTAAGGCTAATGTTTGTGTTCATGCACTAGGCCATCCTGACAACATGCCCAACATATGTGAGATGAAGTTTCACAATCTTTACTTACAAGCAGCGCTTTGGCTGCACACCTTCTAAGAGAAATTTGCTTGGTTTTCTGTTGTTGTTGTTTTTGTTGTTGTTGTTATTAGATGCCATTGGATACAGGACAGTCACAGAAATCCTATGAACACCAGGTCTGAACCTTAGCCTATCCTGTGCCATTCTCATTCTTTCAGACATACTTAATCACATTGCTGCAGTTACTGGCTCAATCCATCTGGTGGAGGGTCTTCCTCTCTTTAATTGACACTCCATCTTTCCAAGCTTGATGTCCCTTTCCAAAGAAGAACCTCTTCTAACAAAATTTCCAGTGTATGAGATGAAGCTTTGTCATCTTTGCCTCCAAGGACCACTCTGGCCGCACGTTCCCTAAGACATGTATCTCTGTGTTCTCTGGCCTTCTGTGAGCTGTTCAGTACTCTTCTGCAACACCACAACTCAAAGCCATAAGTTCTTTTGTCGTTGTTTTTGTTATAGGCAATACTCCTCACCGACACCACCATTCAAAGGGATGAATTCTTTATCAGGCTTCTTGAGTCATTGTCCAACTTTCCCACGCATACAAAGCAATGTCCCAAACTTGAAAAAAAAAATAAGTGGAGCACAATAAAGTGAAGCCATGAACAACTAGGTGTGTCTATTGTGTTGTTGTTGTTGTTGACATGTGCCATCAAGTCGCCTGTGACTCAGAGTGGTCCTAAGAACAACAGCACTAAATCCTGCTCTCTCCTGCACCAATCTTATTGCCTCTGACACCCCTACCCCTACGACCTCAGTCACTATATCAATCCATCTCATCAAGGGTCTTTCTTGTACTGTCCCTCCACCTTCCCAAGCATGATTTCAAAGGACTGATCTTGCCTTGCAACATGTCCAAAGTATGTCAGATGAATCTTCAGAATCCTTGTTTCCTAGACATCAAAAGCAAGTCATGAAAAATCAATGAGTCAAAGTCAACTCCTTGGCTAATCATTAAATACCACAAAGGATCCAGTATCAACATGGCTATTAGAGACAGCTGCACAGCCTCAAGGCAATGACCAAACTGCTCTCCCATTCATGAGTTCACCTGTAAGAGCACAAACAAGGTCTGAGGACATCGTTTATTAGTTTTCATTTTCATCCTTCTGTCAATGCAAAGTCCTAATGGTATCTTTCTTGACTAAAAAAGTATCAAAGTCAGTAAGCAAATGAGTATTGCTGTGGAGACTTCTGCCCTCTCTCACGTCATCCACATGTTTTTCTTTCAGATCCAATTCTGTAAATTAAAGCTCAGTCTTCTAGATGTTGAAGCAAAATAACGTCTTAAACCTGTCTCTTCTCATTCTCTCCCTCTCATATCAAGACAATCTAGATTGTGTCATGTCTGTATCCAAAGAGCATTTGGACTCTGGTGGCCATTGACATCCACTCTGCAACCACCTGTCTGGGTCACCAACGTCTCCTGGTGGATCTCTCCTTGAATTAGTACCTTACTGATATTATAACAAAGTATCACACACAAGGATTTTACTGTCTCATAGTTTGAAAGTCAGAAGTTTAAAAAAGAAATCAATGCGTCTGCAATTTCTGAGGAGATTCTGCTCTGTGCCTCTCTCCCCATTCTGGTGATGGTGATCTGGTGATCCTTGGTAATCACTCCTCTCTTTCCCTCCACCCTCCCATGCCACTCTTTCGTCTGAGTTACTTTCTTTCCTAGGGACAACACTTACACTGGATTGTTATTGTGTACCATAGAGTCGAAGCTGGCCCATCGCTGACCCTCCAGTTAGTCGCACAGGAGAAGATTGCCCATCCTTCTCCTGTGGAGCAGCTGGTGACCTCTAATCATGGGCCTTCAGGATTGAAGTGCAGCTTTTTGCAGCTAGACCCACCTCTTTACACCAGAACTTCAGGTTAATGGATAACAAAGACTATTTCCAAACAAAGTCACGTTCACAGCTATCCAGAGTTAGGATTTGAGGACATCTTTGATGAGGAAAGAATGTAATCTGTATCAACTTTGGCAGTTTTCACCTTTGCACTCATAACAACAGACTCTCAACACAGTAAGGATTCTCTACCTTTTAAAATAACTGTGAGATATCTCACACCAGTAAGAAAATCAAAATTCAAAAGAACAGCAAACGTCAAATGCTGATGAGGTTGTGGAGAAATTGGAACCCTTATTTGCTGTTGGGGGCAGTGTAAAATAGTGCAACCACTATGGAAGGCTGTATGGTGATTTCTCAAAAAGTTGCAAATAAAAATACCATTTGACCCAGCAATTCCACTACTGGGAATTTACCCTAAAGAAATCAT
>NW_006400067.1:1530578-1534831 GCF_000299155.1 Elephantulus edwardii | reverse complement strand
GACAGAGCAGAGTTTAGGGCTGTTGTACATAGGGTCGCTATGAGTCGCAGGCGACTCGACGGCACATAACAACAACAACAAGTCTCTGTAAACTTTCATTAAAATTTAAAAAAATTATAAAAAGAATTCTCTCCCTTAAAGTGTACATTAGATCATGTCATCTTCTGGAATCCTGTCCCACAATTTCCCATGAAAATTGAGGTCCCACACAATCAGGCCTACTGCAGCTTTCACTTCTACAGTTCTTCATCTCTTCCTCGTCTAATCTTCAGATTTACAGGTACTTGTATGTTCCATACTCTACGTCCACTCAGAGCTCTTATTGGTTTGTGTTGTTTGTGCAGTTTTTTTTTTCTAAATTCAATTATTGTTGTACACTATCCTCCTCCTTCTCCCTATCCTCTCTCATAGTCCACTTGGCAATGTTCCTCTTGTTCCAGATTGTTGCCATGTAATCGTGTATTCCTTTCGAACAGTTCTTCCCTTCATTCCTCTACAGTGTTCATTATCTATCCACTCTTTTTCTATTCTCCCACTAAGCCCCCATTCGGTCGTATTTTATAACAGTTATGTTATGCAGTATTTGTCCTTTTGTTCTTGAGATAGTTCACTCAGCATAATGTCTTCCAGGCTCACACATGTTGTATAATGTGTTACGAGTTTATTCTGTGTAATAGTTTTTGATCCATTCATTTACTGATAGGCACTTGGGTTAGTTCCCTCTCTTTGTTATTGTGAATAGTGCACAAATAACAGAGCTCTTAGACCTGGTGTCTCTTTACGTGGAACATTCTATCTATGTAAGATGACTTCTGAGCTAATTTATCACTGCCCCAATGAGATCTTCCTCTCCTTAGCTATCTTCTTTCCACTGTTTTGTTTTGTGGTAACTGTCAATAACTGAAATACTCTCCCCTCATTTCTGTTTTTCTTGTTGCTGTTATTGTAAGTAATATCTGCAGTCCAAACAGGAGTACCTAGTGCACAGTGGGTATTTAAGAAATGTGTGTCAATTGAATGAATAGAGACAGAGATTTTTCTTAATAGTTCTCAGTCCTTGGGCAACTATTTAGAGACATGACCATCAAAGGCAGCAGGCAACACCAGCAGAGTAAGGCACTGGCACATCTCTCCTGTATTCAGTAATTCTTTTCTATCTCTTTCTTACACTGCACTTTCCTCAAAGGAGAACACGATTTAGTGAAGCCAAGGCAAGCAAAGATCAGAGGGGTGTGGACTGAGGGCAGTGGAGGCTACTGTTCTGTAATTTCCTTGACTCTGATATAAAGACTAGAAATCGTACCCCATAAAGTTCATCCCTGAATAATGGTTCTTTGTGGGTTTGGATAAGTGCCATAAAAAATGGACCTTTCAGCAAGTTTTATATCCATTTTAAAGGAACTTTAATTGTATTTTTTGAAAATAATCACTTTGAGTTCTAAGCATCATAAAATCAAACACCGTCGAAATAATTCCAAGGCTCTGACATATTTATTGACCAAGAAAGAGTTATTCAGGTCAAGCTCTGTTTGATATTGCCAGAAACATGTTCTATGATCGTGTGTTTGCATATATATAGCTTGGAGATGAGCAGCACATTCTGCAAAGGAGTTTTACAGTTATGGTGAGAGATCGAAGGCTTAAAATATATGGCTGTTATTTTTGCATTGAATGTTTACTGTTCATGCTGAATCCCATTGTCATTACTGAAATTCTGTGTACATAGCTGTAAAGTGATCTAAACTCTCCTCTGCTGGGGATAGAATTAGATTTTATATCAATACTTATAGATTGAAGATAGCAAAGAAATGACATTTGTTTTCAAGCCTACATACAGTTAACAAAAAGTGGAGGAAAACATCATTTTCTTTTATTCTAAAAGAGGAAATAACAGATGCTTAGCTGTGCCTTTGAAACTGCTGTTTCTTAATTAATCACCAGACTCATCACTACACTTGTCTACTTTTGTGAACATAAAGGTGAGAAATTAACTTTGATGCACCTTCAATTATTTTTGTAATAATCAAATATTTGCATTATTCAAGCTATTCCAGAGAAATAGAATCAGAAAGATATATTAAGTGAAATATTTATGGTAAAAATTTACCTCATGAAATCATGAGCTGGTAAGTTTAAATCTATAGCTAAAATTATCAAGGGGATGGTTTCCAAAGAGGTGAAGGATCCTCTTCGAGTAGGAACAAGAAAGTTCGGACTCAGGCATAAGACTTTGATGGAACACTGCTACAAGAAAGACACTGAGACCGGGAAAGAGCAAGAGAAAGAAACAGAGAAACAGAGATTTATTAGAAGTTCAGAACAGACTATGAATGGGCACGTCAGGGATGTGTCCTGTCCCCATACCATTTAATTCTATATGCAGAACAGATCATTCAAGAGGCTGAACTTTGTGAACAGAAAAAGATGGAGTTTTCCCAGACCCATTCTATGAAGAAAACATATCCTTTATATGAAAGTCTGGTAAAGTTACCACCAAAATAGAAAACAACAGGCCAATATCTCTCATGAACATAGATGCAAGAATCCTGGGCAGGAGAATACAACAATACATTTAAATAAATAAATGAATAATTCACCATGACAAAGTGGGTTTTATAATACATATGCAAGGATGATTCAACATAAGAAAAACAATCAGTGTAATTTATCACATTAACAAAACAAAGAACAAGAACCACATGATCTTATCAATTGATGCAGAAAAGGCCTTTGACAAAATCTAACATCTTTTCCTGATTAAAACACTCAATAAAATAGGAATAGAAGGTAATTTCCTCAACATAGTAAAAAGTATATATGCAAACCCAAGAGCCAACATCATTGGCAATGAAAGAAATCAAAGGCATTCCCTTTGAGAATAAGAACTAGGCAAGGATGTCCACTATCACCTTTCCTATTCAAAATTGTATTGAAAGTCTTAGTGATAGTAATAAACCAAGAGAAGGAAATAAGAAGTATCCAAATTGGCAGAGAGGAGGTAAAATTATTTTTATATACAGATGTTATGAAAGTATACTTAGAAAACCCTAAAGACTTAGTTAGAAAACTACTGAGCATAGTAGATGAATAAAGTAGCAGGATACAAGATCAACATACAAAAATCAATTGGATTTCTCAACAGTAACAAAGAGAATACAAAAGTGGAGCTAAGAAAAACAATATCCATCACAATAGCTAAGCACAAGATTAAATACTTGGGAGTAAACTTAACTATAAGTACAAAATACATATTCAAAGAAAATTACAAAATATCACTATAAGAAACAAAAGAGACCTGGAGAAATGGAAGAATATACCATGCTTAGGAATAAGAAGACTCAATATTGAGAAAATGAAAGTTCTACCAAAGGCAATCTATAAGTTCAATGCAATTCCAATACAAATACCAATTCCCTACTTCAATGAGATGGAAAAGGAAATTTCCAGTTTCATCTGGAATGGAAAGAGACCTGAAATAAGCAAAGAACTCCTGAAAAAGAGAAACAAGGTAGGAAGCACCTCACTCTCCAATCTCAAATCCTACTACACAGCCATGATGGTGAAGACAGTATGGTACTGGTACAGTGATACAAACATAGATCAATGCAGTAGAACTGAGAACTCAGGAATCAGCTCAACTATCAATGTTCAATTTATTTTTTACAAGGATTCAAAATCAGTTATGTGAAGAAACAGCAGCCTCTTTAACAAATTTTTTGGCAAAGTTGGAAAACTATCTTTAGAAAACTCAAACAAGGCAACACCTTAGATCATACACAAAACACAACACAAAGTGAATCAAAGCCTAGGATAAAAAAAGTAAAGACCATAAACTGCATCAGAGAAAAGGTTAGAAGAACTCTAGAAGCTCTAGTCTACAACATGAACAGTCTCTCAAGCGTCCTGAAAAACCTACAACCAGGATATAATAAAATAAATTAATGGGACGTACATAAAAAAACTTCTCCAACAAGGTAAAATGAAAAGCCACAGACTGGGAAAAAGTATTTTGTAATAACATGTCTGATGAAGGACTTAAATCAAGGGAATTATATAAAATACTTGAGCACCACAACAAGATAAAGGTAAACAACCCAGTTGCAAAATGAGCACAGGATATGAACAATTTACCAAAGAAGACATTCATAAAACAACTGTGAGATATCATCTCACCCTAGTCAAAATAGCAAAATTTAACAGAACAGCAAGCAACAAATGCTGGTGAGGTTGTGGAGAAACTGGAACCCTTATTC
>NW_006400067.1:1520424-1527638 GCF_000299155.1 Elephantulus edwardii | reverse complement strand
TAGGGATCAGGGAAAAATAGGAAAAGAAGTGATAAATCATGAACATTCTATTGAAACAGATGAGGGAAAGAACTGTTTAAAATGACTATATGATTAGGTATTATTTGCATGACAACAGTCTATAATAAAAGGTGCATATCAAATTGGACTTGGGGGTGGAGTAAAGGAGGAAATTGGACAACAATGAAAGAATCTTTTTAAAAAGAAAGTAAACTGGGGGTTTAGGAGGGTAGAAATGTACAAAAATGAAAAAAAAAGGATTAAATAAAGGACACTCTTCATCATGGGAAAAAAAAAAAAAGAAAACAAAGATCCTCACCACTGGGACAATTGTCAACTTCATTAGAGATGGAGAAGAGATTGAAATAAAAAGATCAATTGCATTGTGACATTCTGTTCTCGGGGACCTCTCTAGAGTACTGAAGATCAACGATGTCTGTATGGAGGCTAAGGTGCACTTAATCCAGGCCATGGTTTTGTAATTACTTGCTGTGTGTCTGAAAGCTGGTTAATGACTAAGAATGACAGAAGAAGAATTGATGCCTTTGAGTTGTGGTGCTGAAGAAAATTGTTGAACATACTGTGGACTTTCAGGACTATATGAACAGATCAGCCCTGGAGAGGGTGAAACCAAGCTGCTTCCTTGAAGCTCCATCTCACATACTTTGGGCACATGGTCAGGAGAGACCAGTCCTTGGAAAAGAATATCATGCTTGTAAGGGTGGAAAAAGAATGCTGAAGAGGAAGAGCTAGGATAAGATGGATTAACTCAATGATTGAAGAAGTTGGATTGGGTCTATTGGAGATGATGAGATTGACTGAGGATAGGGCAGTGTTCAGAGTGCTATATAGAGTTGCTATGAGTCATAGGCAACTCTAAGGCACATAACAAAATCAGTATCTCCTTAGCACTAAGGCATCATAGATAGATAGATAGATAGATAGATAGATAGATAGATAGATAGATAGATAGATAGATGATAGAGATAAAGAGAGATGATAGAGACATAGAGTTAGATATGAAATAGAGATAGACACATACCTGTATCTGTATATATCTCTATATACATATATATTTGTATTGTTTTATGATACATATTTGTGTTGTTTGATGACCTAGTGTCAAGAAGCTGTGCCGTAATCTTGAAGGCATGTGGTCCAAGGCCACCAGGTACTCAGCATGAGAAGGATGGGTAATCTCCTCCCATGATTTTAACTGCCTCTGAAAAACCACCAGAATGTCAGCTCTGGGTCAATTCCACCATACATGAGAAATCAACTCAAAGTGGATCAGATATCTGGAAGTAAAGCCCAAAACCATAAAGATCATAAGAGACAAAGTAAGACCAATCTTAGGTCTAGTCCACAGTATAAAAAGGCTGACAAATACAGCCAAAATGCACACCAGGAGAAGATAGAATTGATGATTGGAACCTTCTAAAGAATAATTCCTGCGTGCAACAGAACAGCAAGTAGTAAATGTTGGAGAGAATATAGAGAGGTAGGAACTCTTATACACTATTGATGGGATTGGAAAATGGTGCAATCATTCTGGAAGGCAGTTTGGCGCTTCCTCAAAACAGGACTGACATTGGGGTTGGGGAGAGACTGAAAAAGATGGGATAAATTATATATACTACATTGAAACGGATGGGTGAAAAACTGCTTAAGAGGGATATATGATTAGTTTAGGTATTATTATCATGACAGGAATCTAGAACAAAGACTGCATAGTGGAGTGGACTTGGGGGGAGGGATTGTATAACAATGAAAGAATTTTTCTTTTATTTTTCAAAGAGAAGAGTGAACTGGGAGGGCGGGATGGGCAGGGAGAAAAGTGCAACAATGAATGAATGGAAATCCAATTTCTCTGTAAATTTTCATGAAAATCAATTTAAAAAGGGGAAAAAAGCTGAACATAGAAATTCAACATGACTCAGCTATTCCACTGTTTGAAGTATACCCTGAGAAAATTAGAACTGAGGCACAAATGGGTATTTGTACACCAGTGTTCATAGCAGTGTTGTTTACTTTTGCAAGAACATGGCAGCAACCTAAATGTTCAGCTACAATCAAATTAATTGAGGAATTATAGTACATTCATATAACGGAATACCATCTAGCATGCAGGAGCAACGATTTTGAAAATCACTACCTAACTTGGCAGGGACTGGAAAGTGTTGTGTTAAGTGAACTAATTCAGTACCATAACAACAAATCCTGTGTAAGACCATTTTTGTAGAAATAGAAAGAGAACTAGTAAAAATTCTGATTGATTAACACTTAAACTAATGAAAAGAGAAACTGAAACTTGGATCTGAGATTTGGTGATAAAGATGTAGTTATCTAATGTCTCCTGTGTGTAGGAAATAGAGACATAAAAGAAGTAGAAAATATCTCCTTCTGCTCCCTCCCTGATCTTTTCTCGTTAACATCTGTGCACACCATCCTCTCTGGTACAGTTTGCTGCAGAGAGATTCACAGGAGAGAGAATTCACTGTGGACGGTTGTCTCTTACTCCATCTAAAAACATTTGAGTAAGTTGCTGTGAAGGAAAGTGTTACTTGGGTAGCAACAGTATCCAAGTAGCCTTTGTCCTTAGTTTCAGAAGAATAACCCATGGGCTACTGGAATGCCTTGTTACGTGATTCCAGGCTGCACCTGAGAATTTGTGCTGGTGAGTAAAGATTGATCAGACCAGAAAAGATTCATCTGGAAACAAAATACCATCTAGCCTGAAAAGGCATGGTTTAGTTTTGTATGAAAGACTATTGTTCCTGTTATGTACTGTTTGTTGAGTCAGAGCCAACCCACAGCTGATCCTCCGGCAGGTTTTCAGAAGCGGGATATGGACTATCTTTCTTTTGTGGAGCAGCTGGTATATTCCAATTGTTTTCCTTAGGGATTGCAGTGCAGCTTCTTAGCACTAGGCCACCGGAGCTCCCTGACCCATCTCAAGCCAGAACACGAAGTCTCATAGAGCTTCCTGGTTGGTGAAAGGAAGGTGACAGGCCCTTTTTCAGTCAGGTAATGAGAATGTTCTCAGAACTCAGGTTTACATTTCTTGCTCATGACAATTCTGATGGTTGTCCTTTGGCAATACTAAATTGTAAGAAATCTCAGAGAATTATTGGACCAAAGAAGAAGGAGGAGCCAATGGGTGAAAATGAGGGTGTAGGTGTCCCACCTGCAGCTGGAATTTGCCTAGTTAACATGTGAAGAATGGGGCTGTTTTAACTTATAATATCTGTCCTGTCCTAACTCTGGTTACCTTAAAAGTGTGCACCAAGTGAAAGACTGGTGTCAGAAATGATTGAGAAGTGAAAAGGTGCACATTGGATCAATATCCACATTTTAGTGATTGACATCTCACCCAGAATTATCTAAAACATTATCATCAGAGCTATACGAGTTGGTGTGCCTGCCCGTTTGGTAGCTCTGAGGCTGAGTGGGACTTCCAAGGCAGACTCTGGTCCAATAAACCATGTTGTACTTGAACACAGCTGGTTCTTCCTAAAGTGTGACCAAGAAAACTGATCCAAGATCCTCAGAAATACCTTGCATAGGCCCCACCAAGCACCTGCTAGCCACACTGGCCCTGGAGAGGCTGTTTGCGTAAGAACTGCAAACGGAGGTTCTAAGGCCCTATAAGGATGCTTTTCTTACTCTTTCATCATCCTCCCACAGTTAAAGCACACTGCAACCCTTGGCAGAATTGAAAAGGACCCTGAACTCAGATCTTACCTACGTAAATACACATTTACAGAAAGCTGACAATATAATCTAGGAAAGTAAAGAGAAGGCCTCACAACTGCTCATTTTTCCTATCATATTCTAAAATTTTATTAGCATTTCCATGATCAATATACATTGTTTCATGCATAGACATTGTTCATAAAGTCCTTTAGTTAAATTCTATTTCATTTATAGAGTGAGTATTTTTTCCTCCCTTACAATTATCCCACCAATAGCTGTTTAGGTGAAAGTATATAAGCCAACTACTTCATGCTTCATGTCAATATTCCCCTTTTAAATAGTCAAGTACTGATTTGCCCATCCCTATCAAACTAGTGCACTTAGGGAATAAGCATGTCCCTTTTGCTGAAGGATACACTCTGTTCAACTTGGAAACTTTGAGCATTTGCATCCATAAGCAAAGGCCAATCCAGAGCAAGCCATCAGGTTGTAGAAATCACCCCTACTTCACAGCATGGATCATTTCTTCATCTGTTTGGTTTCTGGTCAACCCATGCTCAGTCATCTGTGGCTAGGTTTAAGCGGATATCAGCTGTAAGCTCAGGAGTTCACACTTCTCCCTGTGTTATAGGCCTGTTGGTCTCATCACTGAACTCTAGCCCTTACAAGAGGCCAAGTCAGATCAACTGGCCAGGGGTCCCCACAACGTCCTGCTCCTCAAGCCACCAACCCTTCCTTGCTCATCCACACATCTGTGCATGCTATGAGGACAGCACTGAAGGAACATGACCAAGCTAAGCCTGTTTATTCATTGTTATTTTCCTCCTCTGTGGATCCAAGTGATCTATATGAGTGAGCAAACTCCAACCTCAAGTTTTGGAGATGGGATCTGATGGGCACCAACTTTACCGTTACTCAGAAGCCTGACAACTTGTTTCAGTTATAAAACAATAATCTTTCTTACTTTCCTTTTTTTCTTTCTCTCTTCCTGTTTGTCCTTCTTTCAAATGTGAATCTCTTCAATCAAAAGTCCAATGTGGGTCCACAAATCCACTGAAATGAAAATTTACTCAGAGTATTGGAGGGGACTTTATCTTTCCTCTTGATCTAGCCCTGACTGCCACTGACAGATTCTATTTTTCAAAAGCTTGTCTCCAGGACATGTCTTCACTTTTAGCACTCCAAATTAAGAACTAGCCAAAGGCAGAATTACAGAATTACATGCTTTTTTAAATCTACAATATCCAGTGTTTAGAAGAGAAAAATAGGTCAAGTAAAGTGTGTCTGATGGAAGCCTTGGTCTCCTCAATTGCTTGCTATGCATCTGAAAGCTAGGCAATGACTTAGGATGACAGAATAAATTATGCCTTTGAATTGTCGTGCTAGAGAAGAGCATTGACCATTCCATGGACTGCCAAGAGAATAAATATGCCTGTGCTAGAGAAAGTGAAACCAGAATGCTCCATGGAGACATGGACAGTGAAACTCCATTTCATAGACTTTGGGCATGTTTCCAGAGAGCCTGTCCTTGAAGAAGGACTTTATGCTTGGAAAGGTGGAAGATCAGTACAAGAAAGAAGTACTCTCAACAAGATGCCTTGACACAGTGACTGTGGTAGCGGGATCAAGTGTGTCAGAAACTATAAGCTTGGCTGAGGATAGGAAAAAGTTCAGAGCTGTTTTTCATAGGGTCTCCCATGACTCAAAGGCACACAGTAATAGCAACAATAACCTTTAAGAATAATTCCGTGGTGTAGTGTGTTACATGTTGCACTGCGAATTAAAACATTGTATTTCCAGACAGCTAGCAACTCTGTGAAAAAAGATGGACAGTCTCCTACCAAAAAGTTTTACATTCTCAGAACCTGATAAAGGGGTTCCATGAGACTGAATCTATTTGACGGCAATGGGTGTTTTCATTTTTATAATCAGTCTTTAGACAAACATAGGCCAGGAAATAACGTGGGCTGGGAATCAATCACTATCAGTGTTTAACCTTACTACTCTTCATCACTCAGTGACAGTAGAGTCACAGAAATCCTGTTCTGCTGTGTTAGCACCCAATTTGGCAATTTGTGAGAAGTCTTCAAGCCATCAGTTTCAATTAGCTAAGTTTTCTGGATGTTGTAAACTAATTAAGAGCTTCAGAAAATGAGATAAATAAGGACCTGGGTTTGTTGACAAGTTAAAAATGGAGCAAAGAAGCACCATATAACATGGATGAACCTGGAGGACATTGTTTTTGTGTTATTAGGTGCCATCAATTCAGCTACACACAACAGGGACTCTTTGAATGACAGATTTGACCCTTGCCTCATTGTGAGTCATTCTCAGTCTCATATACTTGAGCCCTTTGTTAAAATCACTGTTTCAATCTTTTTGTTGAGGGTCTTCCTCCCATTCTCTGACCTTCTTTTTTCCCCAGCATGATATCTTTTCCCAATGACTGGCCCCTCTTCACCACATGCCCAAAGCATGTGAGAACTTTCAACATCCTAATTTCTAAGGAGCACTATGGTTGCGTTTTGTCCAGGACAGATCTGTTTATTCTTTTTTAATTCATAGGTTATTCCACACCCTTTTGAAGCATCACAATTTTGTAAACAACTTCTCAGATGCAAAAAGAAAAATACTGCATGAGTTAAGTGTTGTGGTGGTGGTGTACCATCGAGTCAGAACCAACCTATAGCTGACCCTCCAGGGGTTTTAAGAGACAGTTAAATTGCACAGGAGGAGATGCCCATCCTTCTCCCATGGAGCAGCTAGTAGCCTCGAACCACGTGCCTTTGGGATAGAAGTGCAGCTTCTTGCAACTAGTCCACCCGAGCTCCCTATAAGTGCACTATTAAAAAAAGAACAGAAAAAAGAACCTAATTCATTGCTGGTTGCTCAAGACTCAGGGGATGAAAATGAAAAACAAATAATACATCGTCAGTTTTTGTTAGGTACCAACAAGTTGAGTATGATTCATCCAACCTTATGAAGCCTGACCTAATCCTACAGCATCCTCACAATCTCCGTCCACTGTTGCGTTCACTTGGTCAATCCATCTCAGTGAGATTCTTTCTCTCCTTTGTTGATTTTCCACCTTGCTAAGCCTGATGTCATTGTCCAAGTACTCTCCTCTCCTGATAGCATGTCCAAAGAGTGTGAGAAAATCATTGCTTCTAAGGAACATTCTGGCTGCTAGTCTTCCTAGATGGATTTGTTTGTTCTTTTAACCAACATGGAATTATCCTAAACTGGCTCCATTCACCAAAGACTGTAGAACCACTCAAGCCCTTCCTCTCACAGTCAGAAGAGAGAATTTTCATAGTGAATGTTGTTTTTCCACTGATGTCCTGTTTAATGCTACTTGATGTCCTCTTTTATCTTTTCAGTTTTTGTTTCCTTCTTAGATTTTCCTCTTCTTTTTAAAAATATTTTCTCACATACTTTGTTTATTCTTTTGTTCTTTTTTGTTCTTCCTCTCTCCTTTATCAGTCAATTGTTTAGATTCACACTCAACACTCACAGTA
>NW_006400067.1:1518893-1520324 GCF_000299155.1 Elephantulus edwardii | reverse complement strand
TTTCACTGTGGAAGGCTGGTCCACTTCAGGAGACAGTGTCACAGACAAGAGCCACAGATAGGCAAGGGAGTAGAGAGGAATCTCCACTCACTTGCTTTAAGTGTGGATTTGAAGGACACATGGCCAAGGGTGGTCCACATCAGGTCCTCGTGGCTGACAGGACTGACAGTTCCCAGCTCCCTGCTGGAAACAAAGGAGGATGCGTCAATGATTTAGATCCTCCCAAAAGAGCTGTGGGTGAGCATTAACATTACTGGTAAGTATATTCATTTTCTCCTGGACACAAGAGCCTACTATTTGGTCCTAAAAGCCTTCTGAGGTCCCAACTCTTCTATTTCTTAGTTGTTGGAATTGATGGAAAAACTCATAAGCAGTTCCTCACTTCACCTCTGCCTTGCATGCGGACTTCCAACCTGTAAAACAACCCAGCGGTAGATGGAATTTTGTCCAGGACTTAAGAACAATAAATGATGTAGTTGAGCCTCTACCTCTTGTGGTTCCTAACCTTTATACTATAATAGACAAAGTGCTAGTCAATATGCCTTTTATTTTAAGAACTACTTTCCCTCTGTAACTTGATTTTTGCCACTGTTAAAACCTCTACTTGGAATATTATTTCTTTTAATTTTTGACTCATGTACTTTTAACTTGTTAGTTTGTGTCTTCTAGGCTACAACAGTTCCATGATGCATCTTCAAGGATATGAACATGTATGGCTAAGCACAATTGCTAACAGTGCATCTAAATTCCAAAATCAATCTCCACAATAGTCTACGTGTTTCCTATTGCCAAAGAGGCCCTTTAGAGTAGTGAGAGAAGTTCTTCATCCTGAAACCTATAGTTTCCCTTTTCAGCAGGAAGTAGCTAAGAGAATATGTCATCCCCTTTTCCTTATGAATCCAGGTGAAATCTCTCTGAGGGAGGAGTGATAGGGGATGGCAAAGGACACACTGACAAAGGAGATTAATCTGAACTGGTTTTGACAAGCACTGTGACAATGGGACAATTAAAACAGTCTTTCAAGGGGGGAAAAAAGAGGAACGAACTGGGGGGTGGAGAAAAAATAGTGCAACAATGAATGAATGGAAATCCAAAATCTCTGTAAATGTTCATTAGAACTAATAAAATTTAATTAAAAAAAAGAAGACATTCAGATGACAAACAAATACATGAAGAAATGTTCAAAATTCCTAGCTCTAAGAGAGATGCAAATAAAAACAACTATGAGATATCATCTCACTCCAGTAATGTTCACAATAGCAATGTTCAACAAAGCAGCAAACAATAAATGCTGGCAAGGTTGTAGAAAAAATGGAACCCTTATTTACTGTTGGTGGAAATGTATTATGGTGCAACCACTATAGAAAGCAGTATGGTGCTTTCTCAAAAAGTTGAATATAGAAATATCATTTGACCTAGCAATTGCACTAC
>NW_006400067.1:1512998-1516494 GCF_000299155.1 Elephantulus edwardii | reverse complement strand
TGAACTTCTTCCTTCATCACCATAGGCTCTTGCTCAAATGCTATTTCATTAAATTCTTCTGTATCTGCCAGTTCCTTTCTATACAATGACTCAGCATATTCCTTCCATCTTCTTTTGATACCTCCTGGATCATTTAACATTCTGCCCAAAGCATCCTAGACTGTAGCAACTCGAGGTTATGTTGCACTGGGAAAATTTGCTGTCTCTTTAAAATGCTAAAGACCAAAGATATTAGTTTAAAAGCTAAAGTGTGACTAATCCAAGACACAATATTTTAAATAATTTCCTATGCATCTGAATAACGATGACCATTGATGAATTGATGTCTTTGAATTATGATATTTGAAAAATGTATTGACTATATTTCAAGAGGAGTCAAAAGAAGAAATACACCTGTCTTAGAGAAAGTGCTACCTAGGTTTTCCTTGGAGGCATGAATAGTGACGCATGGTCTCTTACACTTCATGTTAAGTCCAGGCGGGGGTGGGGAGAAGGGGGAAAATGAAGAATTCAAAGAATTACACAAGTCAACAAGAAAAGGGAATGGCCCTGCCCACCTGGCCGAACTAAGGGAAGGACCATAAATCACAATGGAATGTCTCTCCCTAGAGACTCTGTTACCAAAACCTTACTAAAATGTTCACGGTGTGACTTCCCCATTCTGTATCTTCAGAATGCAGAACCTCATCCGGGAGCTCCCCTTTTCCTTCACTTTAATAAAGCTGCATTCTCATTCTCTCTGATTCCTTCCTTAAGTCCACTAACTTAACACCTTGAGCTTGTTCTTATTAGAGGAGACCAATTTTTGGAAAAAGACATCATGCTGGGAAAGGAGAGGATCAGAGAAAAAGAGGGACAAGAAGATAGATTGACCCCATGACTGTAACAACTGGCTTAAGCATAGATGTTCAAGAGGAGACGACACAAGTTAGGACAAGGTTTCAATTTGTTGTTCATAGGGTCACTATAAGTCATTATGATTGGATGGCAACTAATCATAAAAACAACATCTGTTAGAATCCAGTGTCTATACCCAACCATACCTGTTGGACTCACTGTCCCATTTATTGGACAAGAGACACAACCATCTGCAGCACCACAAGCAGAGGTCAATACCTACACAACCTACACACACTACCAAATGCACCTGGAGCCACAGTGTGAGTGAATAAGGCTGTGCCATTGTTAGAATTCATTAAAACAAAAGAAAAAATCAAGGTGAAGTAAGTTAACATAGAATTATCAGATTAATACAGTAACACCACAGTTTCATTTCTCAGAGATAAGAAAATGTAAACCACACACACACACACACACACACACACACACACACACACACACTGATCTATAATCAAGATCCACAGAAGCTGTTGTTGCTGTTGTTAGAGGCCATCAAGTTGACCAGGACTGATAACTGATCTATAAACAAGAGACCTGAGCCTTTTGCTATCCTGCATCATCCTGTGATCTCCAACATATTTGACTCTGTTGTTATGACCACTATTTAAATTCATCTTGTTGAAGTCTTTTTCTGACCCCCTACCTTCCGCAACATGATGTATTTCTCCAAGAACTACCACCTTCTGGAAACCTCAGTCAATAAAACAAATAATCTATTGCAGTGGATAAATCAGCTATAGAGAATATCTGGAAAGTTTTCAAAAGGAAGCATGCTCCTTTGAGGAGTGTAAAGAGTCTGAACTTGTCGTGCTATTTTCAGTCATTTCCTATGTGTGCAAGAACTGCACCTTGAATAAGGCAAACTGAAAAATAATTTGTGCTTTTGACTTATGTTGCAGACAAAGAGTACTGAATACATCATGGGCTGCCTGAAGAATGAGAAAAATCTCTTGTAAGCAGTACAGCCAGACTTCTTAGAAACTAAGATAGGGAGCCTCCATTACACTTACTTTGAATATGTCTTCTTGAGGGCCTGTTCCCTGGGGTAGGACATTGTGCTTGAAAGCATCAGTGGACTAGACTGTATAGGTGGATAGAAGAGGATTCATATCTGCTGTTCATAGAACCACCATCAACAACACAGCATCCTCTTAGGCTGTTCTCGTAATTTCTGGCTCATTTGAGCCCATTGCTCTAATCATTGTGTCAATCTATCTCAGTTAGTCTGTGTCAGTCTTCCTCTCTTTTTCTGACCCTCCAGCTTGATATCTCTTTCCAAGGAATAATCTCTCTTAGCAATATGCTCAAAATATGTAAAATAAAACTTCATCACACTTGCCTTTAAGGAGTACTCTGATTTCACTTTTTTCTAAGACATATCTGTTTATTCTTTTAGTCTATGGGATATCCAGTACTCTTCACCAATACCACAACTCAAAGTCATCAATTCTTCTGTTATCTTTGTTCACAAGCCCGCTCTCAGATGCATAACAGGTGATTAGAAAGACCGTGGCTTGAACTAGGTGCTTCTTTGTCTTCAAACTGGCATCATCACTCCTCAGGAGTTAGAAGTTGCTGACAGCAGACTTCCCCAATGTTATTATGTCTGCAGATCTCCTGACTGCTGGTACCATTGTTGCTGATTGTGGATCCATGCAATATTCAGTCCTAGAAAACTTCAATCACTTCTCCAACTCTCATGATTCAATGGTGAAGATTTTTGTTTACAAAAATCACATTGAGATATAATCTATATATGCATTTATTTTTCTATGGTCTTTATATAGTTGTTCTTACATGCAATTTATAGTCTTCTTTCATCACAGACTGGAATTGTCTTGGATGCTGCTGTTCTACTAGTTAAACAGTATGCCAAGGAAATGCTTGCTGAAACATCCAGTGGGAATACATCATAAAATCTGGCACAGTAAAAACAGACATAGGTGGGCTCTCATCTGAGACATACAACAGGGAGAAGGAGTTTTTTGGCATCCAAGGCAGGTGTCTGATGCTTCAGGAAATTGAGACATCACAGTGTGTGTGTCTTCCCTAGCTACCATTTGAACCCAAAGGAGGTAGACACAGTGGAAACGGAATCAGGCTTATGCAGCTGAGAAATAATTATTGAAATAAGTTATAGGGGAACAAACCTGACACATTCAATTACTTCAATATTATTCTCTGCAGCTGAAAGTGTCAGAGTACACTTTTTGTTAAAAATGAAACTGTTAATAATCAAACATACATCTTCTAATTTTAAAAGAACTTCTAATTAAAAAACAGAAAGCAGCTTTTGGATTATTTCCTCAAAGAAGGAGCTCCAGTGGTAAAACAAATTAAGTGTTGGTCTACTTAACACAAAATTGATGGTTTGAATCCATCAGTCACTCAAGGGGAGAAAGAAGAAGTATAAGGTAGTCCTTTCCTGAAAAGACTTATTGTTGTTGTTGTTGTTATTATGAGCCCTAGAGTTGTGTGCGACTCATAGCAATCCTATATACAACAGCACTAAACCGTGCCTTATCCTGTGTCAATCTCACTGTCTCTGACATACCTATCCCCATTACCCCAGTCACTGGATCAATTAATCTCATAG
>NW_006400067.1:1509969-1512477 GCF_000299155.1 Elephantulus edwardii | reverse complement strand
TCAGTTCTTCAGCAAGCAGGGTTGTGTCATCTGCATAATGCAGATTGCTATTACTTGTTATGCATCAGAGAATTGGACAATGACCAAGGAGGATAAAAGGAGAATTGATGCCTTTGAGCTGTGGTGCTGGAGAAGTGTATTGAGAGTACTATGGACTGCTAGGAAAACAAGCAGATTCATCCTGGAAAGGGTTAAACTGGGTAGATCCTTGGAGGCAAGGATTTTGAGGCTCTGTCTGACATACTTTGGACATGTTGCAACGAGGGACCGGTCCTTGGAGAGGGACATCATGCTTGGAAGGGGAGGGACAGTGTGGGAGGGGAAGGCCCTCTATTAGGTGGATTGATTCAGTGACTGGGATAATTGGGATGGGAATGTCAGCGACAGTTCAATTGGAACAGGACAGAACAGAGTTTAGGGCTGTTGTACATAGGGTTGCTATGAGTCGCAGGCGACTCGATGCCACATAACAACAACCACCTCCAATCCTGATGCCACACTTTTCCTCATAGAGCCCAGCCTCCTGGATAATCTGTTTCACAAATAAATTGAAAAGTTTTAGAGATAGGACACATCTTTGACACACAACCTTCCCAATTTTGAACCATGCAGTTTTTCCTTTCTGTATTCTGATGACTGCCTCCTAGTCCAAACATAAGTTTTACATTAGCATTGTCAAGTGTTCTGGAATTCCCATTTTTCTAAGACACATAGCCTCAGAAATCCAGTTGGAAGATTACCACAAGTCACAGTTGACCCAATGGAAATGGGATTTCTTTTTAATGGTTTAATTTGTTCTGTCCTCAAAACAAACACCAAAAGTTCTTACTTGTGATGAACTGTCTTTTGAGTGTTTCTAAGTGCTTAATCTGTATGCAGAATGGATCATTCAAGAGGCAGGGCTTTATGAGGATGAGTGTGGCATCAAGATTGGAAGACTCATTAACCTATGATACACAGATGACACAACCTTGCTTGTTGAAATTGAAAAAGACCTGAATCACCTGCTGCAAAAAGTCAAGGACTGTAGTCTTCAACATGGATTGAGGCTCAATATCGAGAAGACAACGATTCTCACCACTGGGTCAATTGGCAGCACCATAATAGATGGAGAAAGATTGAAGTTGTTAGCAATTACAGCTTGCTCGGATCCACAATCAACACTCTTAACACCAGAAGTCAGGAAATAAAAAAACTAATTGCATTGGGAAAATCTGCTGTCATGGACCTCTCCAGAGTACTGAAGAGCAATATTGTCAGTCTAGAGGCAAAGGTACACCTAATCCAGACCTTGGTCTTTTCAATAACTTGTTATGTTTCAGGGAGTTGGACAATGACTAAGAATGAAGAAGAAGAAGAAGAAATGCCTTCAATTTGTGGTGCTGGAGAACAGTCTTGAACATGCCATGGACTGCCAAGAAAACAAATAGGTCTGTCTTGGAGAGGGTGAAACCAAGTTTCTGCTTGGAGGCTAGGATTTTGAAGCTATAAAACTAGACGAAGGTTAAACTAGGTGGATTGACACAGTGACTATCACAATGGACTTGAGCATGACAAAGATCTTGTGGATGGCACAGGATAGGGTAAGGTTAGTTGTGCTACCTATTCACAGAGTCGCACTGCCAACCCAAAGTAATGCAGTTACAATCCTCCAGCTTTTCTGAATGAGAAAGATGGGAAATCTCCCATGTAAGTTACAGCATCTGAACACCTTCCAGAAGGTTACCTATCATGCAGTTCTGACTTGAGAGTACATAACAGTGGTAGTCTAGTAGCAAAAAGCTATGCTGCAATCCTGAAGGCACGCAGTTAGATGTCACCAACCACTTCATAGGAGAAGCATGGACAACCTCCCTCCAAAAATCCACTGGAGGGTCAGTTATGGGTCAATTATGATTCTACAGTACTAATAAAAAGTATATAATAATAAGACACATATGTTGTTATGTGCCTGCCATTGAGTCATCTGTGACCCATAGCGACACTATGTACAGTAGCTCTGAACCATGCCCTTGTCCTAAGCCAGTCTCACTAATTCTGACACACCAGCCCCCCATTGCCACAGTTATTGTATCAATCAGCCTTATCCTATTTGGTAATTTTCACCTTCAGTTGGATCACCTTTCTTGGGAATGGGAACAAATATGGACCTCTTCCAATCTGTTGACCAGACAGCTGTCCTCCAAATTTCCTGGTATAGACTGGTGAGTGCACCCAGGGATGCATTTGTTAACTAAAACAAAATCAATTTGTATTCCATCGATTCCTAGAGCCTTATTTTTTGCCAATTCCTTCAATGCAGCTTCTACTTCCTCCTTCACTACCATTGGCTCCTGTTCATAAGGGACTTCCTGAAATTTTTCAGTGTTGATGAGTTCTTTCTGGTACAGTAACTCTGTGTGTTCCCTCCATCTTCTTTTGATGCTTTCTGGGTCATTGAATATTTTGTCCATAGCATCTTTCAATATTGCAGCATGAGGCTTAAATTGTTTTCAGTTCTCTCAGCTT
>NW_006400067.1:1506077-1507599 GCF_000299155.1 Elephantulus edwardii | reverse complement strand
AGAGAGAGAGAGAGAGAGCGCTTGTTGAGAGCCACTGAGTTGAAACCAACTCTTAGTCTCATGGAAGGAGATGGATCATCTTTCTCCCATCGAGCAGCTGGCGATTCACGCTGTGTGCCTTCAAGTTGGCAGCACAGCTCCTTGGACAAAGTATGACCAGAGGTTCCTTTGTGGCAAGGATGACAAAACTTCATCTCACATCCTTTGAGCCTGTTGTTAGGAGAGGTTATTCCTAGGAAAGGGGCATCACGCTTGAAAAGGTGGAGGGTCAGCGAAAGAGAGGAAGACCGTCAGTGAGATTGATGGTGACAGCAGTCATGTGTTTGATTATGTCAGAGATGATGAGGATGACAGCAGATAGAAGAGGGTTCAGATTATAAGTTGTACTCAACTCAATGGCACATGACAACAACAACAACATGTATATATATACCTCCCTCCCAAAAAAGCTCTGCCAAGTCAATCCCAATGGACAGTATCTTACATAACATAACATACCATAACATAACATAACTACATCATAGTGTGCCTCAGGCTGTCAATATTTAGAACAAACTGCTTACCTTTCTTCCATGGAGCAACCGGTAGTCTTATACTATTAACCTTTCAATTAGCAACCAAACACTGACTCCACTATGCCACCAAGACTGCCACTGGTGTACATACCTGCAGGTATTACAATGGCAGCAGTCACAGACACAACTTAATTAGAGGGACTTAAACATGGAAAATGAATCCTGGTCCTGCCATGATTAAGAGCTAAACTCCTAAGCAAAATGTCAGTGGTTCGAACTCACCTGGTAGCTTCCTGGGAAGAAGCCCTGGATATCTACTCCCGTGTACTTGCAGCTGAGATAACCTTATAGGCAGTTGCACTCTGCCATCTAAAGTTCTCATGGCGTAGTCAACGTGGAGTTGAGCTGCTAATCCAAAGCTGATACCAATCTGGTGTTTTTAATCCACCAGTAGCTTCAAGGAAGGAAGACGAGCAGTCTCCTCCTGTGATAGACAGCATCTGAATACCTATTGGAAGGTCAGCTGTAAGTCGATTCTGACTTAACAGCAATGAGTGAGTAATTGACTCTGTCATATGAGCTGCAGCCTTCAATACGGATTGAAGCTCAACATCAAGAAGACAAAGATTCTCACCACTGGGTCAGTTGGCAGCATCAGTATGGATGGTGAAGAGATTGAGATAGTTAACACTTTTAGTTTACTTGACTCCACACTCAACACTCTTGGTAACAGCAGCCAGGAAATCAGGAGACAAATTGCATTGGGAAAGTCAGCTGTGAGGGACCTCTCGAGAGTACTGAAGTGCAACGATGTCAGGCTGGAGACTAAGGTGTGCCTGATCCAGGCTATCATCTTTGCAATTACGTGCTATACATCGGAGAGTTGGACAGTGAATAGAGATTATATAAAGAGAATTGATGCCTTTGAGTTGTGGTGCTTGAGAAGAATGTTGGATACACCATGGACTGCTAGGAGAACAAACAGGTTTGTCCTGGAGAGGGTTAAG
>NW_006400067.1:1494702-1505482 GCF_000299155.1 Elephantulus edwardii | reverse complement strand
CAGCATTACTCACCATCACAAGAACATAGACACAGCCCAAATGTCCAACCACAAACGAATGGATTGAGAAATTATCATACATTCACACAATGAAATACTCTGTAGCTACTGTGAAGCACGCAGGAGCAATAACTTTGTAAATTATTACCTAACTTGTGAGGGACTAGAGAGCACTGCTGAGTGAACTAACTCAGTCCCGCAAGGATAAATATTGCAAAAAAAAAAACAAACCCGTTATTGTAGAATGAGTGTAAGAATCTAGGAGGGGTGGGAGAGCCTGGAAGCAAAAGGATGTGGATGTGCAGGGGAAAGAGGGGATTAATCATTGGGTTGTACAATTTGATGGGTGGAGGGGTGAGGAAAATTGAAAGAATTTGTTCAAATTTATATTTTAATTTTGTAAAAAAACTAGTTGTTGTTGTTGTTAAGTGCTGTAGAGTCGCAGGCGACTCATAGCAACCCTATGAAGGAGAGTCCTCGACGCTTGGGTGCTAGTAGCGAAAACAATTAACTTGAAGCCATGAACAAGAATTTATAGGAAACGTTTAACATTTTCCTCCCCTGCATTTGAGGTGATCTATTATTTCTAGTTTATTTCAGGAAATTGTTGTCTGTTACTATGGAGTTGACTCTTTTTCCCCCCAGCTGCTACTACCACTACTACTACTACTACTACTATTATTATTATTATTATTAAGATTTTAATGAAAGCTTATAAAGAAGTTGGATTTCAATTCATTCATTGCAGAGCTGACTCTAAACTGAGGGTGACTCCATGCACGATGGAACAATATGAGTCCGTGTTCCATCCCAATGATAGGCTGCAGGATGGACCCTGTGACCCACAGTGTTTGCCTATGCTCATTTTCAAAGTTCATCATACTCAAAGCTCCACTGAAACCTTCTCAGCACCACAGGGACAAGCAAACCTTTGCTGAGAGATGAATGTTGACTGTGAATGAAGCACATTGGCCAGAAATGAACTGATGCTCATCTGAGGCCCAGTGCTATCAGGCATCATCTGATTCACTTCAGTGTCAAAGAAGAAAAGTCAACATCAACCCACAGTAACGACAGAGACTTGGTACCATGACTGGAATGTATGATCTCCAGTAACTTTGAACTTGCGCTATGCCACTTTTGTTGGTGCTTCATTGGCCAAAGTAAGTTAAAGGTCACGTCCGAAGCGAAGGAGTGAGAAAATGCACTGTGATAAAACCAAAGAGAGAATGGATACATTGAGAATCAATGACACAACATACACCATTTCAATGACACGTATTTGACCAGGCTGTTTTACAAAAAGCTTTACAGACAAAGCTAATTTATACCTGTAATTATTTTCCATTAGAATCATTATACTTAATTTTGCCAACAATTTATTACCTTTTAATCTATACTAAGAACCTCTATTATACATTTTCCAATTCTGAAGGGTTAGCTGAAACAAGACATTATTTAAAGAATGTCTCATTCCGTTTTGTACAATTACTGTCTCTTAAAATGAGGGTTAGTGATAGATTAAGAAAAAGAGAAGAGTTTCCCCATAAGCTTATTAAAAATAGTACTTTAATGAGACTTAAATCTATTGCTTTTTGTCCTCGGTAATTTCCCTAGGGGAATGATTTTGCTTTGAAGAGATGATTTTCATGAAGCTGCCTACTTTTGAAATAATAGTCCTAAGAATTTTCACCTGGTGCCCTGACACAGAATAATGAGACCATTCCTAGGCACAGTTGGTTTTCTGTTGGAAAACCATCGCAAGTTTATAATCGTGAGTAGAATTGCTGAGTATTCATGTTCAGGATTATCTAGTGTAATTTTTCCTGAGGTTCTACAGTATTTTTTTCAGAATATTTAATATTTATTTGGGTACTTAGACTGAGGATCATGGGAGCCACATGTAAGAAATCAAATGAAACCTTGCACTGGGCAAATCTTCTGTCAAGAACCTCTGTAAAATACCAAAGAGAAACGGGACTACTTTAAAGACTGGCACGTGTCTGACCGAAAAATGTTCTTTTCATTTGTTTCAAATGTATGTGAAATGTTCATAGTGAAGAAAGAACAGAGAGGCATTAATATCTTTAAGTTGTGGAGTGGGCTAAGAACATTGAGTATACCATGGACTTTAATAAAACGGAAAAGATCTGGTTTCTTTTAAACTTTTATTGAGATTTTATTGTAAGTTTATATGAATGGATTTCCATTCATTCATTATTGCACATTTTCTTCCCTGCACCCTCCACCACCACCAGTTTGCTTTTTTCTTTGGAAAAAAAAAATTCTTTCATTTTTATACAGTACCCCCCTCCTAGTCCACTTTACTATGCAACTCTTGCTCTGGACTCTTGTCATACCAATAATACCTAATCATATATTCCTTTTATACAGTTCTCTCCCTCATCTGTTTCAATGCTGTGTACATTATTTATCCCCTCTTTTCTTATTTCTCTCCAACCCCCATGACAGTCCTGTTTTATTACAGTGGCATTTTACAGTATTTGTCCTTTTGTGATTGAGATATTTCACTCAGCATAATGTCTTCCAAGGTCACCCATTTTGTATAATATTTCACTTTGTGATTGGGTTGTTCATATTTATCTTGTTATGATGCTTGAATATTCTATAAATTCTATATCTAATTCCCTTATCTGACATGTCATTACCAAATAATTTTGTTTTAAAGAACATATTCTTACAATTTCCCTCACCACAATCCCCACCCCCACCCCCATCAAATTGTGCAACTCCATAAGTTAAATGGATTTACACAGTTACCTTTTCAGTTTGTATGCAGAGCTGATCATTCAGGAGGCTGGACTTTATGAGGAGGAATGTGGCATCAGGATTGGAGGAAGACTCATCAACAACCGATAATTTGCAGATGACACAATTTTACTTGCTGATACTGAGGAAGGCTTAAAGAATCTATGCAGATGGCAAAACCTTGCCTGCTGAAACTGAGAAGAACTTGAATCATTTTCTGCATAAAGTCAAGGATTGGAGTCTTCAATATGGATTGAAGCTCAACATCAAGAAGACAAAGATTCTCACCACTGGGCTAATTGGCATCACCACCATAGATGGAGAAGAGATTGAGATTGCTAACAATCACAGCTTGTTTGGCTCCACAATCAACACTCTTAACACCAGCAGTCAGGAAATCAGAATATAAATTGCATTAGGAAAATCCACTGTCAGAGACCTCTCCAAAGGGCTAAAGAGCAATGATGGCAGTATAAAGACAGAGGTGCACCTAATCCAGGCCATGGTCTTAGTAACCAGTTGTTGTGCATCAGAAAGCAGGAAAATGATTATGGATGATAGAAGAAGAATTGATGCCTTTCAGTTGTGATACTGGAGAAGAGTAATGAGCATACCATGGACCATCAAGAGAATGAACCGGTATGCTTGCAGAGGATGAAACCAAGTTTCTCCTTGGAGGCAAATATTTTGAAGCTTCATCTCACATACTTTGGGCACATAGTCAGGAGGGAACAGTCCTTGGAGAAGGACATCATGCTTGGAAAGGGGGAGGGGCAGCACAGGAAAGGAAGATACTGGATAAGATGGATTGCCACAGTAACTGGGATAATTAGGGTAAGTGTGTTGGCATCCGTCATACTGGCTCAGGATAAGGCAGGCTTCATAGCTATTACACATAGAGTCACTATGAGTCACAGGCAACTCAATGGCACATGACAACAGCAACTACAGCTAGGAGTTTGAACATAGTAGAACTTTTGGGACCACACAGGATTGGCTAGGGCTTCCTCTGTTTCCTCTGATTAACTATGACTCAGAGCTGACTCAAAGATATCTGCCAACAATTGTTTTCTTGCAGGCTGTTTCACAGATTTTTATCAATTCTATAAATCCAATCAAATCATTTGAAACTGTTCATACTTTCTGCTACACAAAGGCATTTCATCTACCTCATGACTTCAGTGTTTTATAAATACATAGTCAGCACACAAAGAGAAATGATGATAGTGCTGAGGTAGGTCCTTGTTCAATTTGGTCAATTTTCTCTTGAACTGAAAAGAAAAGATTCAGTGTTTAAATTTAACTTTCATCATCTTGATTTATGATGTTTCTGTGGCCCTAAAGACAAGGAATTCATGAGATTATAAATGGTAGCATCCACAGTGACATAAAAAAATGCTGTTTACGATGTGGGGCATCTAGGGAAATCTGAAGATCGACTACCACGTTATATTTTGCAAACTAATATGCAACCAGATTAATTAAAAAGAGGTGGCCGTGCTAAAATCATCACAAAACTTAATGCAAGGGTAGTTTCAACTCTCAGATGATTTTACCCTTTGGTTTTGGATCTCAGGAGAGATTGCCATGGTCCTTCCTTCCAAAATAACATTGCAATTCACAGCTTACATGCCAAATTCTAAGAGACAAGGTGCTTCTCTTTATAAAGTGGCTCATAATAGAAGTAGAATATTATCTTCAGGAGCCAACAAGACCTTGGGGATACTCGGTAATATTTTATTTACCAACCTGTCACATTTGATACAAAACAATCCTATCAGAATGGACCCCTTCACTGCCCACCACATTGGAGGTGGCAGAGGTTAACATTCCGGAATTCTGAGCATCCATTCAGGGTGAGAGAGCACAGTTTGGGCGGTGGGCAGGGGGCAGGTGTTGACATATAAAGAAAGGTGGTGTGACTTCTCTGATGAGACTTGTAGCTGACTGTTGGGCATTGTGTGGGTTATTTCTACTGAAATAGTGTTTCTCCTTTTATACCTGGAGAAAATAAAAGAGGCGCATATCCAGGCATATGTTCACATTATTGAAAAAAATCACTTAAAGCATGTGTCACAGATGGTGAGGTTGGCTCCGGATGGGGCAAGATTCACAGCTTTTCTTCATAAGGTCGCTATGTGTCTTAGTCTACTTGTAACAATAACGACACACAATATTGACATAATTTTTATTTGCACTGGAAAGTAAAATAATTTATGTAACTTAATTTACTGTGATGTTCTGTTTACTACAGTGGTCTGGAAGCAAATATCCTGAATATATTTTTTTGTTCTTCTACATGGCTATTCTTTTTTGTTATCTTGACTTGGATACAATAGTTCATTTACGCTATGTTTCAGTCATGTACACTGATTGTGTTTTACTCACAGAGTATTGCATGCAATTGTTCATATAAACTGTCTTTCTTACAACCAATCACTAGTGATCTAACCTGTTACGTGCCTCTGTTATTTTCTGAGTTAGGCATTTTATCCTGAAGACATGATTAAAATAAACTAGGTGTAGAGAGAAAGAGGGAGTCGAAAGAGAGTTAGTTCTAATACTGGCAATGATTTCATTGGAGGACCATGTTATCAGGAGAGCTCTCTCTCTGGAGGATAAAAAAATATTGTGTTTGGAACAGTGGATAATCAAATAATAAAATGGATTAATGCAGTGTTTGCAACAATGGGTTTAAACACCACAGAGATTGGAAAGGATGTTCAGAATTCACGAATGTTAACAAGGAGTACTTTATGCAAGACTACTTAGACTTCTGCCACCTCCAATGTGGTGGGCAGTGAAGGGTATCCATTCTATTAGGATTGTTTTGTATCAAATGCGACAGGTTGGTAAATAAAATATTACTGGGTATTCCCAAGGTCTTGTTGGCTCCGGAAGATTATATTCTACTTCTTCGAAGAGTCACGTTATAAAGAGAAGCACCTTTTAGCTTAGAATTTGACATTTAAACTGTAAATTGTGATGGTGGTATACAGGGAACACTGAGACTGAGACAATGTGAGGGGACGTAACAACAATAACAACAACAACAACAGCAACAGCACTAATTCCTGAAACAAAAATGCAAAACCACCGGTTTGTGAACTTTGCGGCTCTCGAGACTTTATTAGGTCCTAAACTTTGAAGGAGTTCTTCAGGTTGCAAGTGCAAACAAATCCCCATGACATTTGGGCGATTCAGCGCTGATTCTGTAGGGCTTCAGGGACAATTAAGAATGACTTTTCCATAAGTTGCCACGTGATACTGACCAGCAGATTCTGACAGCTTCTATGATTTCCATTTGAGTTCATTCCACTTAAATGAAAAGCAAAACTTCATCATCCTTCCCTCGAAGGAGCCCTTTGGGGGAACCTTTTCTGAGATATAATGGTTTGTTCTTTTGACAGATCATGTCATATTCAGTACTTTTCTCCAACACCATAACTCAAAGACATCACTTCTTCTGTTAAACGTATTTATTACCCAGTGCTCAGATGCACTGAAATTGGAAAAGACCATGGTTTGGATCAAGTGCATCTTAGTCTTCAAACTGATGTTATTGCGCTTTAGTATTTTGTAGAAGTCTCTGATGGAAGATTTGCCTATAACAATACATCTTCGGATATCCTGACTTGCTAGTTCCAAGGGCACTGATTATAGATCTAAGCAAGATGAAATCACCCACAGTTTCAATCCTTTCTCCATCTATCATGATGTTGTCTGTTGTTCCTGTGGCAAAGACCTTTGTAGTTACGATGGGGAGTCCGTATTGAAGGTTGTAGTCTTTGATCCTCTGTAGCAAATAGCTCAGGTCCTCATTTTCAGCAAACAACATTTTATTATCTGCATAATGCAGGTTGTTGATGAGTTATTCTTCAGTCCTGATGTCACATTCCTTTTCATAGTGTCTGGCTTCATGATTTATTTTTTCAGCATAGAGATTGAATAAATATGGAGAGAGAATATATCTATGGCTCACACCCTTCCTGATTTTAAACCATACAGTGTTGCTTTAATCTGTTTGGACAACAACTTTATTGTTCTAGGTATAGATTTCTCATGAGCACAGTTAATGTTCCAGGATTCCCTTTATTCTCAATGGTAGCAGTAGTGTTGTTGTGATACACTCAGGCAAATGCTTTTGCAAAGTCAATAAAACAGATACACATTCTTCTGATAGTCTCTGTTTCAGTTAGGTTCTATCTGACATCAACAATGAAATCTCTGGTGCCACCGTCTCTTCTAAACCCAACTTAAACTTCTGGAATTTCCTTGTCAATGTACTGTTACAGCCATTTTTTTATGATCTTCAGTAATATTTTGCTTGCATGTGTTATTAATGTTATTGTTTGATAGTTTCCATCTTCGGTTGGATCATTTTTGAGGCAATGGGAAAAAAGATGAATCTCTCCCAGTCAATTGGCCAGGCACCTGTCCTCCAATTTCCTGGCATGCCCTGGCAAACACGTCTAGGATTGCACTTGTTACCTGAAACATGCCAATCAACGTTCCATCTATTCCTGGGTCTTTATTTTTTGCCAATGAAGCTTGAACATCTTCCCTTGTTACCATGGGCTTTTGTTCATATGGAACTTCCTGAAATTTTTCAGTGTCTTTCAATTCTTTTTGGTACAGTGACTCTGTGTATTCCTTCCATCTTCTTTTGGAGTATCTTGTATCATTCGAGATTTTGCACATGCAATTTTTCAGTATTACAACTCAAGGCTTGAATGTTCCCCAGCTCTTTCAGCTTGAGAAATCCTGAGCAAATTCTTTCCTTATTGTTCTCTGACTCCAGTTCTTTGCACATTTCAATATAATCCTTTGTTTTGTCTTCTCAAGCAGCCCTTTGAAATCTCTCATGCATCTCTTTTACTTTGGCATCTCTTCAGTTTGCCTTGGCTTCTTGATGCTCTAATGCAATTTTTGTAGTTTCCTCTGATGTTCATTTTGTTGCTTTGGGATTTGGTTTGGCTTGTTTTTCTCCTCTGTCATTTTAATGGCCATTTTCTCTCTTTATGTATGAATAATCCTTAATTTCATCCCACAGTTCCTCTGATCTTCAATCATGATCATTGGTGGTCAGTGCCATAAGCTTGTCCTTAAATTGATTTTTTAATCCAGATAGGATAGACTCAAGGTTTTATTTTTCTTCTTATGGATCTGTTTTAATCTTCTTCATTGTCAATTGGACATGAGTAATTGATAGTCTATTCCACACTCACTACCTGGCCTGGTTCTGACTAATGATTCTGAGATTTTCTACTAATTCTTTCTACAGATGTGGTAGATCTGATTCCTGTGCAGTGTGTTATTTGAAGTCTATGTGTAAAGTCACATTTTGTGTTTCTTAAAAAAAAAAAGAATTTGCTATAAATAAATAATTGAATGTACAATATTCAGTCATCCACTCTCCTGCCTCATTTCTGTCACTACGTCTGTAGTTTCCAACTACCATTGGTAAGGAACTGTCCTGTGAACCCAAAGACATGTGGTTTGAATGCACTTGCCTCTGGAAACTCTATGACCTTGGAGAGACGATGAAAGTTATACAAGTGTTCAGGTCTTTCATTCATTGGGTCATTATGAGTCGCCTACGACTCGACTGACTTAACAACAACAACAACAAGGGAGCTCTGTTGGCCTAGTAGGTAGAAAGTGATGCTACCAAGCTAAAAAGGGGTGATTTTAATCTGCATCCCTCAGGCCTGATTTTAATTGCTTTATTTCAAATATTCTTCTAGGTCATATAGCCCTCGTCTGTCCACTTGTTGTACGGAGGTAACTTGTGGTTGCTGTGATGTTAAACACTGTGACACTGATATGTCAAATGCTATAATGGTTACCCATGGTGGACAGTGTTTGGTGGAGCTCCCTGATTAAAACAAGCTTGGAAGCAGGAGTGATATATACCTCTGAAATAACTTGCCTCTGGAAACTTTATGAATTTGGAGGAATTATGAAAGTTATACAAGTGTTCACATCTTTCATTCATAGGGTCACTATGAGTCGCCTGCAACTTGATGGCACCTAAAAACAACAACAACTGTTCCACAGAAGAAGGTGAACAATCTCTTCCCAGGGGATTTACTGCCTCTGAAAACCCACTAGAGGATTAGCTATGGGTCAATTCCGACTCTATGGTAAGCGTAGAAAAAGCAACAAGTGGTATCCACTGACTTTTCTCCTTTGAGCCCTGTGACTTGCACTTGTAGCTCCCTCATCAAGCATTCATAAAGGCTGAAGGAAACGAGCTAGCAGCTTGCTTTATGTTGTGTTCAGCAGGTGGAACACGATCAGACTATCACCTGTCCTCTCTATCCGTGTTACTATGCTTCTGGAAACATTAAGGAGGGGCTTGTGGACCTGAGGGTGACTTTGTTATATTATGAATTACATTGTGTTTTGCCAAAAAAAAAAAAAGAGAGATACGGAGGTCCTAACTCCCGTTCCTATTGAGTGTGACCCTGTATGGAGAGGGTTTTTTTGTTACGTTTATTAAGTCATACTAGTAAAGGGAGGATCTTAATTCCAATCCCTTCTGAACGACATTTATAAAAAGTGAAAACAAACATAGAGAAACACACACATAGAGGGAAAAGAATGTGTGAGACCACCTACCAGCAAATAAATACCAAGACATCCAGGGCTTTCCTTGGGTCAACAAGGAAGATCTTCCCCCTAAATTTGAACTTCTAGCTTCCAAAACTACTGTTGTTGTTATTGTTGTTTGCCTTCAAGTGAGAGCTGAGTGGTTGCTGACCCTCCAGTGGTTTTTCAGGGGCAGGAAATCTCACCAGAGGAGATTACCTGTCCTTCTCCCAAGGCGTAACTAACTGGTGTGCTCAAACTGCATGCTCTTGGGATTGCAGTGGGATCACAGGTTGGCAGGGAGAGCTAATTTGCAGTCTATGGACCATAAGCTCATGGATGAGGCACATGAGATACTACACTTTCTCTGGGGCAGAGGCTGTTACACCTTAACACATTCACATCTGCTGGCTATCTTGTTGCCAGTTCCATGTCCAACGTTATTATTTTGCTACAAAAATCAGACTATATCCTCAGGCAACTGACTCACCTCCTAGAACATTAGAAATTCCCTCAAACGGCTGAGCGTCTGCCCTTTTGTGTCTTTGGGAGGACAACTTCAGAATTGATGGTGACACTCTGGTCTCTTTGATATGACTTTGAGAAGTACATGGATCTCATCAGAACACCACCTATCAATCTTTCACCTGCCAGACTAATTTCACAAGTGGATGAGCTCATTATTTTATAACATTTTTTTTAATCCTAACTCTTAGGGAGTGATGTTTACTCCTAAACTCTGGAAAATGTATCTATTTTGAAAGCATACACACTGACCACCCAAGAACACAACCAGCCAAATACTCTTATGTTTTGTATAGAAAAATCATAGTTAGAAAGCTGTCTTGGTAAACTTAATATCTATCAAACTGTATTCCAATGAAGCAATTTCTAAGGTGGTTTCACATGTATATTTCCAAAGTTGCTTTTGAAATTATTAAAAATTGCTCTTCCCAAGGAGAGAAGCAGAGGTGAGAATCTTAGAAGTCATAAAATTAATCTTCTTTCTCCCTATCACAGATGAAAAATAGGAGCCCGGAAAACTTAAGTGACCCATGCACGGTTATCCAATTCAGATCTCATCTTAATGTATTTTAAATTATATATGTGAATATTTACCTGGATGGAAGCTTAGCACTGAATGAAGCTAGATGTGGCTGTTAATTTATAAAGAGAGGATATCACTGGATCTATCTAATTTTATAAACCCACACCACCTCACTCCAGTAAGAGTGGCAAAGTTTAATAGGGAAGCAAGTAATAGATGTTGGAGAGGATGTGGCGAGAAAGGAACTCCTATACACTGTTGGTGGGATTGTTAAATGGTACAATCATTCTGGAAGGCAGTTTGGTGCTTCCTCAAAAAGCTGAACGTAGAAATTTCATATAACCCGGCTATTCCATTGTTTGGAATATA
>NW_006400067.1:1491323-1493497 GCF_000299155.1 Elephantulus edwardii | reverse complement strand
AAAAAAATGTTTGTTTTAAAAAAACAAAACCCAAAGAAAACAAAGAAACAAACCCCCAAAACTAGTGATTCCAAGAAGGGTGAATGAGAGGTCCGTTCTTTGCTGTATGTAGAAGGTCTGGAACATGGTGCCCCCTGTGGTGAGGCTCAAGAAAAGGTCTTCCAATTTGATTGACATTTGGTGGGAAATGAATAAAAGAAGTGGAAAAGAAAGTAGTTCATGGTCAAGAAACTCCTCCAGCCAATCAATCAGATGTTGCCAAGATGACTTCAATTTGTGACGACCCCAGTTGTGTGGAGTAGAACTGGGCCCCATAGAGTTGTCGATGTCTGATTTGAGGGGCTTAGACAACCTTGTCTTCCTGTACGAGATCCGCAGGGGCAACTCCAGTCTCCCACTTTTCAGTTAGCAGCCAAGGATGCTAACCCTTGATAGTACCCAGACATCACAGAAGAACGTAATTCTCAAAATGATACCTTCTCAGCAAGAAACCCATTCCTTTGTCAGAATATAAGGACATTCTTTGCACATTGAAAAATAAATACCTTGGAGTAAAATGTATACACTTTCTAGTCAAAGGAAGCTTTGGTGGCCTAGTGCATAAATAGCTGTACTGTCAATCCAAAGGCATGTGATTCAAATCTAGTAGTTTCTCCATGGGAGAAAGATTGGCAGTCTCCTCAGGTATGGTTTACTGCTTCTGAGAAACCACTGAAGGGTCAGCTTTGAGTTGATTGCACTCGACGGTAGTGCGTTGAGTTGTTGAGTTTCCCCAATTAACCTAATCCCTCTAGGTTTTGTCTTGAGTTCTTGGCATTGGCAATTTAGCAGGCTAATTAATGTGTGCATAAGTGGATATACTTTCCCATAACCTATTTCTTCTAGCAAGATAGTACTTGTCAATTGTAAAAGGAAAATGCGATGGTTGGCAAGTAGTTCTTTGGTCAGTTGAAAAGAGTCAAACGCTATCTTGAAAAAATAAAGCATGTGTTTACTCAGCACAAAATGAGCAAAAAATGGCATTCTGAGTTTTTCCCGGAGTTCAAGGAGAGGATCTGTTCATGAGAATGAAATGTCCAGTGGGAAGATTTGGTCCAAGTTTTATTGACATTGGAAGACATCTGAGGAACTAATAGAAGCAGACGGAGTGACTTCACTGCTGACAAAATAAGAACAAACTACAATAATCTCACAAACCATTAAATCTAGATGTTTAATGTATTTTCACATTAGCTGGAAAAATCAGAAGTTTTACTAATGTCCCAGAAATGATTTAGGTCTGCTGTAAATGAATACTAGAAACTTTGAGATATAGGTTTTCAGAATGAGGAGAAATTGTAGGAAAACAGCCAAGCTGAATTTGCTAACACAATAAATGTGCAGTAATAGAATGAAAATAACTTGTGGAAATGCAAAGCTGGCCTAAGCATCTCGGGGAAAAGCCACATAATCATTATTGTGGACTTAAGTGTTATGGTAAAACTTTTTAACAAATTGAAGAGTTGTATAATCAGAGTTAAGGTTCCAGGAGCAATTTATCAGTAGTCCCAATGAAGATCAAGTTTGAAGAACTGTCTCCTTGGCAGTTATCCAGGCGAGTGCCCCCTACAGGCTCAAAGAAGAATGCACCCTCAGACTGGAGCAGGTTCTTTCTTTATCCAGACTGAGAGCCTTCCAGGTCCTCTCACACCTGCTCTTACGACTTTCCTGGCGGTTACTGGGTATATGCAGTCACGGAGGCCTCCTGGAGAACTTCATTAAAAGTTCAGATGGCAGCAGCCAAGCTGAATTTGTAAAAGATTCACCATCACGACATCCCTGACCCCAGGGAGTATCTTGCTTAGTGCTCCGCTGGGTCAGGGCCAGTAAATTAGCAGCTTGGAGCTGGAGAGCTGCATCAGGCGCTGAGTTTGTTCGGAGGGAGGAGTGACAACTTCTGTTCTCAGCCTCCATGCTGAAGTACGTGTCTATGTGAGAGGCGAAGGGTGTGTGCTGGACTGAGGCAGGCAGAATACATTTGAATAAGTGTTGAAATATATGAGCATATTTAAGAGCTTAGGCAAATTTGATTTATTGCTATGTTAGTCTGAAAATCTGAGGAGGACCTGAAGTGCTTGCTGCAGAAGGTCAAGGACTGCAGCCTTCAGTATGGATTGAGGCTCAATATCAAAAAG
>NW_006400067.1:1486243-1487770 GCF_000299155.1 Elephantulus edwardii | reverse complement strand
TAAAAGTTGGTAAAAATCTTCTATCTCCTCTTCTTTGGCTCTGGTTGTTGGTGCATATATTTGAATGATAGTGGTATTCACTGGACTTCCTTGACACTCTACCTATATACGTGAAATATCTCCATATGTCTGAGGTTTCGAAATCACTGAGTGTAGCAGCACTAACAGAAGCATTGCAGTGTGCCCATCGATGAGATGTATTGGCCCATTACCACCACAATGGGCTCCACCATAGCAGTGTTTGTGGGGATGTAAAGGACCAGGTGGTGTTTAATTCTGTGTGAAGCAAGATCTCTGAGAGTTGGGAAAATCTCAATGACACTTATCAACAACACAGAAATAATACCTTTGCCTTTTCATTTTACCTGGATTGTTAGTGGCTGATTATAATTTGTTGATTATTTTATTATTTTACATTTTGGATGGAATTTTTACTTAGTGGCTGAAGATTTTGTTTTCCCCTGTAAATATTTTTAAATTCCTTTCCTGTTTTGGGCTCAACAGTTGGAAAAAGAGCCAGACACTCTTAAATTGTGTTTAAGTTTTGTTAAGTAAAATGAATGACCTTCTTAGACTCAGGGGCCACAAATTAAAATGTTTCTACATAATTTGGGAGAGACTTGAGAGCATTACTCTGAGTGACCTAATTCAGTCTCATAAGGACAAATACTGCATAAGACCATTATTGTAAAAGCAGGAGAATAAATAGTAAAATATGTGTGGTGTCCAGGAAGAGAAGAGGTGGAAGCAGAGAGGTGAGGAAAGATGGAGAGGTCACACAATTTGGTGGATAGAGGGAGGAGGTGAAGGAAATGGGGACAAATTAGCAGGGATCTAAAAAATAGGGTAATGTTGGACAGAGATCTATTATTAACTTTACAGAACAAAATGAATTGGTACAACCACTGTGGAAGGCAGTGTGACGCTTTCTCAAAAAGTTGCAAAAAGAGATACCATTTGACCCAGCAATTCCACTACAGGGATTATACCCCAAAGAAACCATAACTGACATCCAAGCAGATATATGCACACCCATGTTTATCGCAGCTTTGTTCACAATAGCAAGGAGTTGGAAACAACCTAAGTTCCCATCAACAAACGAACGAATAGAGAAACTGTGGTATATTCACACAATGGAATACCACACTGCATTGAAAAACAAGAAACTCATGCAATCTTATTCAAAATATTATTCAAAATGGGTGAACCTGGAGGACATTATGCTGAGTGAAGTATCTCAAAAGTCACAAAAAGACAAATACTGCATGGTTGCGGGAAGACTGAGAAGGATGGGTTCAATAATGTATATTGCATTGAAACAGATGAGGGAGAAAACTGTTTAAAAGGGATATGTGATTAGGTATTATTGTCATGACAAGAGTCCAGAACAAAGGCTAAATAATGGAGTTGACCTGGTGGGAGGGATTGTAAAATAATTAAAGAATTTTTCATTTTCTTTTCAAAGAGATGAGTGTACTAGGGAGGATGGGTGGGCAGGAAGAAAAGTGCAACAATGAATGAATGGAA
>NW_006400067.1:1478324-1485503 GCF_000299155.1 Elephantulus edwardii | reverse complement strand
ATGGTACATTCAGTACTCTTCTCCAGCACCACAGCTCAAAGGCATCAATATAAAAGAAAATTGAAAAAAATTAAAGAACTTCCCTTAAAGTCCTGAAGAGCAATGATGCTGTCACTTTAAAGATTGAAATGTGCCTGTCCAGAGCAACTGGATTCTTCAATTGCTTCATCAGCGTGTGAAAATGTGACAATGAGTAAGGGAGAACATTGACTCAAATGGTAATGTTGGTACAGATTAATATACCAAGAACTGACACAAGAACTAACAAATTGGCTGGAAAGAAGCACAATGAGAGTGCTTCTTTCCAGCCTCTAAGAAAATGCTTGGGACCTGGTAGCAGGAGGGACCAGTCCTGGAAAAGGAGGCTGTGCTTGAACAGGTGGGAAGTTCATTGAAAGAGAGGAAAACACCAACAGGATTAATTGACACAGTGACAACAACAATGGGCTTAAGCACAGTGCAGACAGTGAGCGGTCCAGAACTGGTCAGAACTATCAGTTGTTACACAGAGCTGCAATGAGTTGGAGTCAACGAGGTGGCACCTCGAAATGTCGAAAATGGGGGCAGTCAAAGATGTCTTTAACCAAAGGGCGACGTCACTTCACTACAGAGGTAGGGCTCTGCTGTCTCTTCCACCCAATATCCCCAAATCAACACAGTTTTGACACTCTGACTTTTGAGAATTAAAGTGTCACTTGGATCTTTATGGTGGCATGTCTGGCCTTTTAGCTAACTCGATACTTTGCTAAAAGAGCACCCATGTTATTCTCCTTGGATAGAAGTTTAAGTCTGCCCCTTATTTTTCACTCCCCTTCTCAAAAAAAAACCAACCAAACAAACAAACAAACAAAAAAACACCAAAAAACAAAAACCCAAGCAACCAAAATAAAACAAAAACTAAAAACCACCACAACAAAAAACCAAAACAAAACCAAACAGATATCTGAGTCTCAGGATAGTTTTACCATTAAATGTCATCAGCAGGGTCTCACAAACTATTCAGTATGGGAAATGCAGGCTGAATACAGGGCAGCAACTAAAAACAACCTCATAAACTGCTCATGTCAGAAAGGTGTGGCATTTATTCAGAACCTGGAGATACTGCACTCCGGCTGGCAGCCCTCCCAACCTCATGTCTTCTCTATAACCTTCAATTGCAGGGACAGGGTGCAGTAAAAGGGTAGGAAACAGGGGAATTGACTCCTGGGGTGAGGGTTTCATGTCATTTAGAGGTATGTCTTGAGGAAGCCCCCTCTTGGTGGAGTTTGTTAGAGTGGATCTGTAGGTGTGAGTACTGTCAACCATCCCAGAGTGGTGAGAAAATGAGGAAGAAACGGTCCTCTAGGGGGGAAGGTTTCTAATCTGAGAGGAATTAGAATGAGAGAGTGAAGCAGTTCCCCAACTGCCCTCGCTCCTGGTTTCTCTGCTCTCCAGAAGACTAGAGGATGAATGTTTTGCTGTCTGTCAGAGCAGGTCCAGGACCCATGGACAGATCATTACAATCCCTCCCCACCTTCCACCCATCTCTTCTCAGACCTTCCTCCTAAGCTTGAGGAGGAAAGGAGTGCTGGCTTTGAAGACAAGTCCATGTAACATACGCATCTCTGTCTATTTAGAAGGGACTTTTTTTGGGAATGGAGTGGTGGCTTGCCAGGGTGCAAAATGGTCCCATCAATGGGTTCCAGAAGCTATTAGTAGTGGACACATACATCCCAGCTGTCAAACTCGGGAAGCATAGATCTTTCAGAATGCACCAAGATGCTGAGCCCAGAACCCCAGACATTTTATGAAAGAAATGAATTTCTTTTTTAAAATTTAACATTTAAAAGATTTTATTATTATTATTATTATTATTATTATTATTATTATTATTACTGTTAATGAAAATGTACAGAGATTTTGGAATTTCTTGATTCACTTTGTGTTTGCTGTTTTTATGTCTCTTTGGGTCTCTCCCTGGTGAACAGTGACTATGTCAGTTTTACTGAAGTTAAAAGGCATTGTACTGTAAGTGGGTGAATGACTCAGAATAAAAGCCACATCAGGCAGCCTTCTTTACTGACAGTGCTGGAATGTCTAGCTTAGAAGACTGTACCTCTCTACCTCTCCTGAGAGTAAGTGTAGTGGTCTCCAAGGATGTGGAGAACAGTTTTCTCTCTTCTGAATTGTTTCTGCTGTCAAGTATAACTCATAGCGACCCTTTGACCAGCAGATCCGTATCCTGTCCTATCCTGTGCAGTCCTTTATCATCTCTAACATACTGGGTCTCATTGCCACAGTCACTGTGTCAATCCATCTTGGTAAGGATCTTACTCTCTTTCACTGACCCGCCAACTTTCTAAGTACAATACCTCTTTCCAAGGAAGAGCTCCTACTAACAACATGTCCAAAGTATGTGAGACAAAACTTCACCATCCTTTCCTCTAAGGAGCACTCAGGTTGCACCTTCACCAGAACGTATCTGTTTGTTCTTTGGCAGCCCCTGGGACACTCAGCGCTCTTCTCCAACACCACAATTCAAATATATCCATCCTCTGTCATTTGTATTCATTGTCCAGCAATGACTGCAGATGACTGGGAAACCATGGCGTGAATCAGGTGCTTCTCATTCTGAAGGCTGGCATCATCGCTTTGCAGTACTTTGGAAAGAGCCTTGACTGAAGACTTTCTCAGTGTTATATGCCTTTTGATGTCTTGATTAGTGGTCCTGATGGTGCTGGTTATGGGTCCAAGCAAGAAGAAATCATTGGCAGCTATCATCTTTTCTCCATTCATCATGATATCGCCTACTGGCTCAAGGATCTTTGTTTTCTTGACTTTGAGACATACACCATATTGAAGGCTCTAGTTTTTGTTCTTCCACAACAAGCGTTTCAAGTATCTCCCAGAAAGTGTAAAGTCACATGGCTGCCACTGAGTCAGTCAGTCATTGGCTCTTGGGGGCCCATGAGTTGATGGGGTGGAGTGTTGCCAGGCTCTATGGCTTCTCCATGACCCGTCACTGACTGAACTGCTGAGATCCATAAGATTTTCACAAGTATCTCTCCAAGCCTTTCTTCCTAGGAGGTCTCATTCTGTAAGCTGTACTGAAAGCTATTTGGCAATACACCAGCCTCCATTAACAGGTGTGTGGTGACCGCGTGAAGCACATTGGCTGAGACCTAAACATGAGTATCCCACAAGGGACATAACAATCAATGCTGGACCACTAATACCTCCAAAGTCACAGGGAAAATATTTTATTTTATTTTATTTTATTTTATTTTTTCGTGAACGGTATTCACTTCAAATTTGCATAAAATTTAAGAGCATTTAAATTCTGTTCGGGGACAGGCTTTGAAATATTTCATTTCTGTATGTGCAGAATGTTTTAGACAACGTACATGTTGGAAGGAATTTGCAAGAGCTGAAACTAAAGGTGGTTGTTGTTGTTAAGTGCCGTCGAGTCACAGGCGATTCATAGCAACCCTATGAAGGCGAGTCCTCGACGCTTGGGTACCTTTCATCCTCTCTCCAGGTTCATAGGGTTTCCAGAGGCAAGCTATTATGGAAGTGGATGCCACTCCTCCTTCCTCGCTTGTTTAATCGGGGAGCTCCACCCCACTCTCTGTCCGCGTAGCCAACCATTAACGCATTTGACACATCCCTGTCACAATGTTCAGCCTCACAGAAACCACAAGTGACCGCAGGACGGCAACTTGTACACCAGGGCTATACGACCTAGAGGAATGTCTGAACAAAAACAATGAAAGACTGGCCTGAGAGCCACGGATTAAAAGTCACCCACCTTTGTCTTGGTCACACCATTTGAAACTAAAGGTAGTTGGTCTAAATCCCATTAGCGATGGCCCTGAATGAATTAGTGACGGCTTTTCTACCTGGAATAAATGACTCTTGGTTAACTCCCCACTGAAAGACATCGATGTGCTAATTTCCCAAGACTTTTGGGGAGTCAGTCATGCTGAAGGGTCTCCGAGGCTCAGGCGGATTTCATGGCAGAGTTTCATGTCAATGATGTTCATGGTTAGGAGACAAGCAGGGGGTCCTGGGGGATCCACATATGCCAATCTCAGATTGCTTCTTCTCCTTCATTTAATTCTTACAACTGAAGATATATTTGCTATATGACAGATTCCTCATAGCTCTATCACAACTATCTAAATAAACATCACAAAGCAGTCTTATCATTAGCCTGGTTTAAAGGTATCCTTTAATCATTTTGCATGTCTGTTTTTCCGGTCTTCTCAAAAGCTCAAGAGAGCCCCGGTGCATAGACTGTAAGAAGTCACGCTGCTAACCTGAAGGACCCATTTCTCTGGCAGTCTGAGTCCAGGAGCCACATTACAGGTGAGAGATGGCTAATCTTCCCTGTATGATTTACAACCTGAGAAACCCCATGGAGGGTCTTCTATGAGGCAGGATTGATTCAGCCACAACCACAGAGAGATCACAAGCTAAAAACTCACAGGTCCCAGAAGTACCTTTTAAAAAAATTATATAGCATATTCTTTGCGTTTAATTTCCCCGCCCCCATTCATTCATTGTTGAACATTTTCCTCCCTAGTCATCCCTTCTTCTCAGGTCATTTTTCTCTTTGAAGAAAAAAAAATCTTTTATTGTTATACAATCCCCCTCCCCCAGTCCACAGTCCACTTTAATATGCATTTCTTTTTCTTTAATCTTGCCATGAAAATGAAATCTAATCCTATATTCCTTTAAAAAATTCTCTCCCTCGTCTGCTTAAATGCAGTATACATTATTTGTCCCCTCTTTTCTTAGGTTCCCCCCAACCCCAATGTCAGTTTCATTTTACAAAAGTGGCACTATGCAGCATTTGTCCTTTTGCGATGGAGCTATTTCACTCAGAAGTACGTTTTTTAGTAAGTTCCAGTGGAGGATTTTTAAAGCTTCGTCAGTGATGCCTAAATTGTTATTTTATTATTCACAAATTTGACTTTGCTGGAGAAGATTCTTGAACATGCCATGGACTGCCAAGAAAACAAATAGGTCTGTCTTGGAGAGGGTGAAACCAAGTCTCTCCTTGGAGGCTAGGATTTTGAAGCTCTGCTTCACTTACTTTGGGCATATAGCCAGGATAGTTCGGTCTTTGGAGAAGGATATCATGCTCAGAAGGGTGGACAGAGAGTGCAGGAGAGGAAGACCTTGGATGAGATGGATTGATACAGTAACTGAGGCAATTGGGGTTGGTGTGTCAGAATTAATGAGACTGGTTCAGGACAGGGAAGGGTTCAGAGCTGCCATACATAGGGTTGCTATGCATCACAGATGACTCAACCAGTAACATTTTATAACAGGTTTGGAAGCAGGAGTGGCATCCACTTCCTAAATAACATGCCTCTGGAAACTCTATGAACTTTAATAAATGTCAGTAGCTATAGAGGGACTTCAGGCCTTTTGTTCATAGGGTCGTTATAAGTTGTGCTTGACTTAAATATCTCAGTCATAAAAGGAAAAACACTGCATAATGTCACTGCTGTAGAATGGACTGATATCAGGGTTGAGGTAAGAATGAGAAAAACTGGATAAATTATGTGTACTGCATTGAAACAGATGAGGGAGAGAACGGTTTAAAAGCAATATATTATAGAGCATTATGATTATCATAAGAGTCCAGAATGAAGGTTGCAGAGTGGAGTATACTCGGGGGGCACGGTGGGGTACAGGGGTGCAGGGGGATTATATACCAGTGAAGAAATTTTTCTTTTACTTTTCAAAGAGAAAAGTGAACTGGGGACTGGGGGGAGCGGAGAGAAAAGTGCAACAATGAATGAATTTGTTGTTGTTGTTGTTGTTGTCATGTGCCATCGAGTCATTTGTGACTCATAGCGACCCTATGTATAACAGCCCTAAACCCTGCTCTATCCTGTGCCAATCGCACTGCCTCTGACACCCCCATCCCGATTACCCCAGTCACTGAATCAATCCATCTCATAGAGGGTCTTCCCCTCTTGCGCCGTCTCTCCACCCTCCCAAGCATGATGTCCCTCTCCAAGGACCTGTCCCTCCTTGCAACATGCCCAAAATATGTCAGACGAAGCCCTAGAATCCTTGCCTCCAAGGAGCAGCTTGGTTTAACCCTCTCCAGGATAAATCTGTTTTGTTTTCTTGGAAGTTTATGGTACATTCAATACTCTTCTCCAGCACCACAGCTCAAAGGCGTCAATTCTCCTTCTGTCCTCCCTAGTCATTGTCCAACTCTCTGATGGATAACAAGCGATTGCAAAGACCATGACCTGTATCAGGCACACCTTAGTCTCTAGAGAGACATCGTTGCTCTTCAGTAATTTAGAGAGGTCATTAACAGCAGACTTCCCCGTCGCAATACGTTTTTTGATTTCCTGACTGCTGGTGCCAAGAGTGTTGACCATGGAGCCAAGCAAACTGAAGCTGTGAACAATCTCAATGAATGAATGGAAATCCAAAATATCTGTAAATGTTCATTGAAATAAAAAAAAAATCAATAACAACAACAACAAAGCACTGACAAGACCAGAAAAGAACTCTGCGTTTGGTTATAGAAAATAAGTTTTTAATTCTGTGCTTGTCTGTGCTAGGGAACAGAAAAAAATTGAAAGGTAGGTAGAAAGCCTCAGAGAACTGCCATGTCAAGGCCATATGGCCACAGGTAAGCAGAGGAAGGTGTGTGGGCCTCACTGGATGTCTGAATATCACCCGAGGAATGAAAGAGTGGGAACAGAGGGGTGAATACGGTTAGAAGTGAAACCATAGTGTTGCACAATTTGGTGGGTGGAGGGAAGGGGTCAAGAAAATGAGAAGGATCCCGTGGGGACCTGAAAAGACAGGGTAAAGATAGGCAAGGTCCAATAGGGATTAATTTTATAAAGCCTAATTCTTGGGAATTGTTATATCAAGCATAATTCAAATGATGAATAATGTGAAACACAATGTATACAATGTTTGTAAGAAAGCCAATATAAAATAAAGTAGATACCTATGGCATTTTTACCACTCAGTGAACTTTCACCCCTCAGGGCTTCTGTTCATTGCTGTTGTTGTTAAGTGCCGTCAAGTCGCTTGCGACTCATAGCGACCCTATATACAACAGCCCTAAACTCCGCTCTGTCCTTTGCCAATCACACTGTCTCTGACACTCCCATCCCAATTATCCCAGTCACTGACTCAATCCACCTCATAGAG
>NW_006400067.1:1461709-1477464 GCF_000299155.1 Elephantulus edwardii | reverse complement strand
CATTAGAACGATCAAGTGTTCTGGGATTCCCATTCTTCTCAGAGTCAGCCATAGTTTGTTATGATCTACACAGTCAAATGCCTTTTCATAGTACTATTCTCAAAGTCTGGATTCACATTTCCACACTTATTAAAAATTCACTCATTATTAAAAACCCAGTTAGTTCAAAAGCCGTCATGCTGGGGAAACCACCAGAGTCCCTCCAAGGGGATGGCTCATCTCTGGCTAGGCCTTGGATGAACGCCCTTTAGACGATCACCCCAGGGTCCTGCGGCGGGCCAGGACTCTAATCTACAGATTCCAGTAAATGAGCAACTTGAGATTCCAAAAAGCCTCGCATGCTTTCTTTTGGAAAGAAAGAATCAATTACTGCTGGTTACTTAATTAAATGAATCCATAGAGGTTTTTGTTGCTTGGTGTGCTTATGGAAGTCGGACAACGAGAAAGGAAGACTGACAAAGGATTGATGTGTTTCAATTTGAGGTGTTGGGAAGTGATGTCAAATAGGCCAGGGGCTGCCAAAATAGCTGACAAATCTGTCCTGGAAGAAGGCAGATGAGAATGGAGAAACTCCATCTCACATATTTGGGGCATGTTATTAGGAGGGATCAATTCCTGGAGAAGGAAACTATGTTTGGTCACAGAGAGGCCCAGTGTGAAAGAGGGACGCTGTCCACGACAGAGTGATAAGATGGTACAATGTGCTGACACACACGTCCCTGTGGGGAGGAGGTAGGAGAGAAAGTTTCATTCTGTTTTCTATAGAGTCCCTATGAGTTCAAACCTACTTGACAGCTCCTGGCAACAACCAGACTTCATTCACTAAGTCAGGTGATTCCATTGGAGCATGACTTCTCCAATAAGGATCATATGTTATTTATTATTGTCCTTTTACTAATTGCTCCCCCCTCCCCATCAAATACTCAACCTTGAACATAATTCATGTCTCACAGTTGTTGTGGTTTTATATTTTAAAACATATTCTAATCAAAAGATTAATTGCATTGGGAAAAATCTGCTGTCAGAACCTCTTGAGAGTACTGAAGAGCAACGATGTCAGTCTAGAGACTAAGGTATGCCTGATCCGAGCCATGGTCTTTGCAATTAATTTACTATCCATCAGAAAGGCGGGCAATAACTAAGGATAGCATAAGAAGCAGCTATGTCTTTGAGTTGTGGTGCTACAAAAGAGGACTGGACTGATAAGAGAACAAATAGATCTGTCCTGTTGTTGTTGTTGTTATGTGCCGTCAAGTTGTTTGCGACTCAAAGCGACCCTATGTACAACAGCACTAAACCCTGCTCTATCCTGTGCCAATCACACTGCCTCTGACACATCCATCCCAATTACCCCAGTCACTGAATCAATCCATCTCATAGAGGGTCTTCCCCTCATGCACCGTCCTTCCACCCTCCCAAGCATGATGTCCCTCTCCAAGGACCTGTCCCTCTCTGCAACATGCCCAAAGTATGTCAGACGAAGCCCCAGAATCCTTGCCTCCAAGGAGTTGCTTGGTTTAATCCTCTCCAGAATAAATCTCTTTGTTTTCTTGGCAATCCATGGTACAGTCAGTACTCTTCTCCAGCACCACAGCTCAAAGGCATCAATTGTCCTTCTGTCCTCCCTAGTCATTGTCCAACTCTCTGATGCATAACAAGTGATTACAAAGACTATGGCCTGCAGGCACACCCTAGTCTCCAGAGAGACACCATTGCTTTTGACTATGTTAGAGAGGTCCCTAACAACAGACTTTCCAGTCGCAATACGTTTTTTTATTTCCTGGCTGCTGGTGCCAAGAGTGTTGACCGTGGAGTTGAGCAAACTGAAGCTGTGAACAATCTCAATCTCTTCACCATCCATCCTAATGCTACCAATTGGTCCAGTGTTGGGAATCTTTGTCTTCTTGACATTGAGCCTTAGTCCATACTGAAGGCTGCAGTCCTTGACCCTCTGCAGCAAGTGCATGAGGTCCTCCTCAGTTTCAGCAAGCAGGGTTGTGTCATCTGCATAACGCAGATTGTTAATAGATCTTCCACCAATCCTGATGCCACAATTCTCCTCATAGAGCCCAGCCTCCCGGATAATCTGCTGTGCATACAGGTTGAAAAGGTCAAAATCGGTCGGGAGGTGCTGAGGGGACACAGAGAGCCGCTGGGCAGAACGAGAGCCTGGAAGCCAAGGGCTGGCGGAAGTCGGCCCAAACAATAGAGAAGCGACTTGCTCCGAAAGCTTCTGTCACACTCCAGGTACAGAGATCTGTCCTAGAGAGGGTGAAAACTGCTTGCTCCTTGGAGGCAAGGATTTTGAAACTCTATCTCACATCTCTTTGGGAATATTGCCAAGGAGGGACCAATACTTGGAGAAGAGCATCATGCTTGGAAGGATGGAGGGACAGCGCAGGAGAGGAAGACAGTGAATGAGATGGGTTGACACAGTGACTGGGGTAATGGGGGTAGATGTGTTGGAGACAGTGAGAATGGCTCAGTATAGGGCAGGGGTCACACCAATTGTACATAGGATCTCTATGAGTTGCAGGTGACTCGATGGAATATAGCAACAATTATAAATCACATTGCACAAAGATCTACTTTTTTTAACACAGTATTCTGTATTGCTCACTCATTTGTAGCAAACAATACAATGAGCCGTCTATAAAGTGTCCACACCTAACCCCCTCTAACCTGTCCTCATGGTAGCTACTAAAACAAACCCTTTGTAGATGTGATTCAAGCTACCTGGAGACACAATTTAATTCTGATTCTTTAAAAACAGGGAACATTTTAGGGCCTGGTCAGAGACAGATACAGCAGCAGAAGATCAGAGAGATGCAGTGTGAAAAGTCAGCCTGATTTTGAAGATGGACAAAGGCACACAACACTTTGATTTAGTTCAGCAGGTATGGTTTGGATTTCTGTTCTGAACAGCAAAATAGTAAATGCAAGCTATTTAGGACACTACCTACCGTTGTGCTAATTTGTTACGACAGCTACATGAAACTCAGAATGCAGGCTTATTTGCAGTTTTAGTGATGATGGAGTCAGATTCTGACTGCTGGCAACCCGAGACACAACAGAAGAAAATTGATATCATCTTCATGGTCAGTTGTAGACCAGGTCACCGTGGTTAATAGGGTTTTCTCAAGCAGATCTCCAGTCCTTTCTTTCTAGTCTCTTTTATTCTGGAAGGTCCTCGTGAATAGGCCCAACATCACAACTGCATGCAACCCTCAGCTGGCTGACAGGTGGTGGCGCTCTCACCGTGCACTGGCTGGGAATCCAACCTGGGTCTCCTGCACGGAAGGCTAGTGTTTCACTGAGCAGCTACTGCACCCTCCTGTCAGGAAGTCATTGGTTTCCGTCATTATGAACCGCAACACACGTTACCTCAGTGCTCACTCTCTTCCTGCACCAAGGACAGCATAGCCTTTAACACGCAGAGGAGCGTAGCTGTGACCAGGATTGTTATACAGTCTTCTGCAACGTGTCTTCCATTAACTTTAAAGTATGAATAACGGTGCCGTGAGCACAGAGCTACAAACTCAGGACTTCCTCGGGCTTGCTAGACTGAACCACTCGGTCCTGATGTCCACATCATGCTTTCTTGTTGCCATTTCTCATAATCTGCCAAGTCGTGAACAACACAGCGAGAGTGGACTGAGTGGTATTTCTCTTTTAATATCCAATACTTTATGACAATAAGTAGGGGCATCTTTCCATTCAATATCTCTCTCCCTTTCCCTCTCCCTCTTCCCCTTTCTCTTCCTCCCTTTCTCTCTGTCTCTCTCTCTCTCTGTCTCTGTCTCTCTCTCTCTCTCTCTCTCTCTCTCACACACACACACACACACCCCTACACTTAGACCTCTCTCTCTCTCTCTCTCACACACACACACACATACACTTAGACGCATAAGTATACACACATACATGCTGCATTCACATATACACACACATCATGTAACACATTAATTCAAACACAACATATCCAGGTACCCCGTACTCTCATACATACTCACATATCACATTCACACAGTACTACACAACTATACGCACGATATATATGACTGGCAGGATTATTTAGCCGACTAGTATAGCTGTTTCTTGTTCAAGATGAAGGTCCATTCATTATCAACACTACCATCAAGACACCATAGAATCCTGTCCTGTCTTTTCATTCAAACTTTTCACATTTTAATTTAATTTTGTTGTTGTTAGGTGCTGTCGGGTCAATACTACTCATAGCACGTCTATGAATGACAGATCTGAACCCTGTCTTGTTCTGTGCCATCTTTATTATCTCTGATATACCTGATGCCATTGGTACAATAACTGTCAATCCACTCATCGACGGTCTTCCTCTTTTTCACTGACCCTTTGCCTTTCCAAGTGTGCTGTTCTCCAAGGACTAGCTTCCCTTAACAACATACCCAAAGAATGTGGTACAAAGTGTCATCATCTTTGCCTCCAGGAGCACTCTGGCTGCACTTTCTCCAAGAAGTATGTTTGTTATTTTGGTTGTTGTTGTTATGTGCCGTCGAGTCACTTGCGACTCATAGCGACCCTATGTACAACAGCCCTAAACCCTGCTCTATCCTGTGCCAATCTCACTGCGTCTGACACACCCTTCCTGATTACCCCAGTTACTGAATCAATCCACCTCATAGAGGGCCTTCCCCTCCTGTGCCGTCCCTCCACCCTTCCAAGCATGATGTCCCTCTCCAAAGACCTCTCCCTCCTTACAACATGTCCTAAGTATGTCAGACGAAGCCTCAGAATCCTTGCCTCCAAGAAGCAGCCTGGTTTAACCCTCTCCAGGCTGAATCTGTTTGTTTTCTTGGCAATCCAGTGTACATTCAATACTCTTTTCCAGCACCACAGCTCAAAGGTATCAATTCTCCTTCTGTCCTCCTTAGTTATTGTCCAACTCTCTGATGCATAACAAGTGATTGCAAAGACCATAGCCTGTGTCAGACTCACCTTAGTCTCCAGAGTGACACCATTGCTCTTCAGTACCCTGGAGAGGTCCCTAACAGCAGACTTTCCCATCAAAATATGTTTTTTTATTTCCTGGCTACTGGTGCCAAGAGTGTTGACCGTGGAGCCAAGCAGACTAAAGCTGTTAACAATCTCAATCTCTTTACCATCCATACTGTTGCTACCAATTGGTCCAGTGGTGAGAATCTTTGTCTTCTTGACATTGAGCTTCAATCCATACTGAAGGCTTCAGTTATTTCGGTAGTCCATGGAATATTCACTACTCTTCTCCAACACTGCAGCTCAAGGGCATAAGCTCTATTCTCATTTTTTCATTATCCAGCTCTCAGAGATATAACAAGTGATTTAAAAAACCAGAGCCTGAATCACATGCACGTCCGTCTTTAAACTGACATCGTTGCTCCTCAGCAATTGGGAGAAGTCCCTGACTGCAGACTTGGTCCACTTCAAGTCATCTCCTTATCTCCTGACTGACAGAGAGAGACAGGTGCTGATTGTGGATCCAAATAATAAAAGATCATTGATAACTTTAATCTTTTCTCCATCTATCATGATGTTGCTTACTGGTCCAGTGGTGGGGATTTACTGGTTTTGATTTGTAAATTGTTGCCATTGGCAGGTGTCATTGAGTGGAGTACAATGCATAGCGACTCTATGAACAAAAGATCTGAGCTCTGTTCTGTCCTGTGCTGTCCTCACACTTCTCGACCCACAAAAGCCCATTGTGGCAAGTTTTGTTGTTGTTGTTCTGTGCTGTTAAGTCAACTATGACTCATAGAAACCCTGTGTACATCAGCCCTAAACCTTGTTCTATTCTGTGTCAATCTTCTTGTCTCTGACACACCTATCCACGTTACACCAGTCACGGAATCAATCCATCTCATCGAGGGTCTTCCTCTCTTGTGCTCTCCCTCTACCTTTCCAAGCGTGATGTCCCTCTCCAAGGACTGGTACCGCCTAGCAACATAGCCAAAATATGTCAGATAAAGTTTCAGAATCCTTGCCTCTAAGGAGCAGCCTAGTCTCACCCTCTCTAGGATGAACTTATTTATTCTCCTTGAAGTCCATGGTATATTCAATACTCTTCTCCAGCACCACAGCTCAAAGGCATCAATTCTCATTCTACCATCCCTAGTCATTGTCCAGCTCTCTGATGCATAGCAAGTGATTGTAAGACTATGGTCTGGACCAGACATACCTTAACCTCCTGACTGACATCATTGCTCATCTTGGGATAGGTCTCTGAGAGCAGAATTTTCCAATGCAATTCCTCTTTTAATTTCCTGGTTTCTGTTACCAAAAGTGTTGACTGTGGAGCCAAGCAAACTAAAGCTGTTAACAATCTCAATCTCTTCACTATCTATCATGATATTGCCAAGTTGTAATACTTAAGGATGCTTTCAGCAGAATATTAAATTATCCAGGAAGCATTAAAAGAAGATGAAAAGAATATTAAGGGTTATTGATTATACCAAAAGGAATTGGCAGACAGAAGAATTTCATGAAACAACATATGAGCAAGATCCTTTGGTGATGAAAGAAGAAATCCAAGCTGATTTAAAAGAATTGGGGGGGGGAGCCCCAGGAATTGATGGCATATCAATTGACATATTTCAAAAAACAGACACTGCCCTGGATTTGCTCACCAAATTGTGTGACAAGAGATCTAGAGGATAACCACCTGGCCAACTGACTAGATGAGATCTATATTTGTTCTCATTCCAAAGAAAGGTGACCCAAAAGCATACAGAAATTATCGAGCAATATTGTTGATATCCCATGAAAGCAAGATTCTGCTGAAAATTATTTTTTAAGAAAATGACTGGAACAGCACATCAGCAGAGAACTGTCTGAAGTGCAAGCTGGGTTTAGAAGAGGCCATGGTACTAGGGATATTATAGCTAATGTTAGATAAATCTCAGCTGAAAGCAGAGAGTACCAGAGGAATGTCTATCTGTGTTTCATTGACTATGAAAAGGCATTTGACTGTGTGGATCATAACAAACTGTGGCTGACTCTGAGAAGAATGGGAATCCCAGAACACTTGATTGTGCTAATGCGAAACCTCTACTTGGACTAAGAGGCAGTCGTCAGAACAGAGCAGGGAAACACTGCATGGTTCAAAATTGGGAAAGGTGTGCATCAAGGATATGTTCTATCTCTACATCTTTTCAATCTATATGCGGAACAGATTATCCAGGAGGCTAGGCTCTATGAGGAAAAGTGGCATCAGAGTTGGAGAAAGATACACTAACAATCTGCGTTATGCAGATGACACAATCCTGCTTGCTGAAACTGAGGAGGGCCTGAAACACCGGCTACAGAGGGTCAAGGACTGCAGCCTACAATATGGATTGAGACTTGATGTCAAGAAATCAGATTCTCACCACTGGGCTGATTGGCTGCATCATTATTGTGGCACTAGTAAAAATAACAGGAGCTAAGCAGTAACAACAGAACCCATCAATGGAAGAGACTTCGGGGACCAGGCACTGGGAGAGTCCTCATTTGTAAGCCTTCATCACAGTGCCGCTGTGCCTGCGGCTGGGACAGGACTGTCTGAGAGCGCATGGGGCAGGAGGCTGAGGACAGGAAGAGGTGCTATCTGTCAGGCAGCCTAGTCTGCTCTGAGGCACAGGTGGTGCGTGACTGGTTTTTCATTGTCCTACTTTCTTCTAAAGTCCCTGCATGTGGAGGCAAACCTTCACCTTTTTTTGTTTAACGGGTAAATATGTCAAACCAAATGCCAAAAAGTCTGTCTCTTTGAGTGGTTTCAAACTCAACCAACATAATCCACAGAACACAATAGAGTTGCTTCAGGGAGTCTCCACCTTGTAGACAACCCGTCTTTCACCTGGTGGTGCCTGTTGGTTGTGAACTGCCCACCTTTTGGTCAGCAGGTGACTGTCCAATCATTCCCAAATTAGTCTACAAGCGTATCTAAGACCCTCAAAATAAATGCAACACTTGGTCTGTATCCTCCACTTTCTGTCTTACAGTATTCATTTCACATTATTTGCGGTCAATTTGAGGATTACAATGTAGGAATGCATTTCAGTCATTTACTATAAAATGTATACACTTTAAGCAAAGTGCCTCTGTGAATAAGCATGAGAAAAAAATTATGAGGAAGGTTTTAGGTTGTTAACAGCTAAGGGCATTTTTATTTCAGATTATTTGCTGTCAATATATTAACACACATAAGCATATGTAGTCACTCACGTACATGAAAGCATGTCTGTACCTGAAGTGGACTTTTAATTCAGAATATTTGATTTGGAAATATATTAAATGCAGATGCATATAAAAGCACACTCGTGTGATTTACAACCTCTGGAAACATATTGAAGGGTCACCTCTGAGTGGATCAGTTTCAACTTGACTCATTGCACGTATAAAGGACACTTTTATTTCGGAATATTTTACTTGAACGTGGACACATATATCAGAATGCCTGTATATATTTTCTGTGACTGATCCAGATATCAGAAAACAGCACTGAATGAACTCTCATTTTGCTTTGTCTGTTGGGGTTCAGTGGATTTGTATGTTGAGCCTGGAAGCTGAGAGCAGGACTCTAGCTGTATTAGCAAGCGTACAGCAGAGGATAAATTTCACCCCTGACCTGGGTCTGTTGGGAGCTTCTAGGCGTTTTCCTATGAAATGAGGTGCTGGATCATCTCCATGGTGAGCCCAATTTGCCTTCACGTCCCTGCAAAGCGTGTAATAGCATTCACTCATGCTAGATCAATGGTCCGATTTGTTTTATTGTGCAGAAGTAATGAGATAAATAATAGGCGATATTCCAGGCTGCTGGAATATAGCTCAGTAGGTGTGCTGAGGACATCTTAGCTGACTTGGGGAGTTTGTTCCTGTGCTCACAGGACCCTTGCTTACTGGGGGTCTGAGATGGCTCCTGCTCTAATTAGGGCACCCAGAGCACCCCCAAGCTGAAGACCATATGGTGGGATTTGTTCTGAGATGAGATCTGTGAACACACTAGCATCAGCAACCGAGGCCGTGAGTTGAAAACCAGGGGCGCAAGAATCCGTGTTCCCGTGTTGACTGTCTTCACCCCGGTAATCGAGCTGGAGATGGTCAACTTGTCCTGTCAGGGGACTTCTGAAATGCTAACAGACTCCTCTGGGTGGGAGCTCACTTTGCAGATGGGCCATCAATTGCATGTCAAGAGAACAACGTCACCTTGAGGCACCGTGGAAAGGTTCCATGTTCAGGGTCCTAGTACCCAGAACCTCTGAGACTGGTATGAATGACCACAGAATCTCTGCACGGTGTGTGCTGGCCACAGGGATCTGGAGGACTGGTGGCTCAGGAATGTGAGGTTTTCTAGGATTTCTGCATTGCTGCTGCTGCTGTTGTTGTTGTTAGGTATCATCAACTCAGCTACAACCGACAGTGACCCTGTGAAGAGCAGACTGAACCCATGTCCTACCCTGCACCCTTCCCATGACCTCCGCCTGCTATTGCGGTCACTGTGACAGTCCGTCTTGGTGAGAGTCTTGTAGACCATTGACACATTCTTGTCTGGGTCTTGATTGTGTTTCCTCAAACAAGCATGCCATTACTCTCTCCAATGATTATCACGTGTGGTGGTGTTAAAACATATTGATTGGGAATAGGAAGTGGCAGGAGAGAAAATGTGCCGCAGTGCAGGAAACCATATTGAAAACAGTGAAGCAAACAACAAACCCTTGATGTGGAACAGACTCCCACCCCGGACAATCCTACCCGGACCACGCCATGGGATTTTTGCTTGACTGCTCTGTATGGAAACAGATTGATAACCCTCGGTGCCACAATACCATTGTTGTTGTTGTTGTGAGGTGCCATTGAGTTGAATATGGCTCATAGCTACCCTATGAGCAACCTATTTAAACCCTGTCCTACCCTGTGCCATCCTCAGAATCTCTGACATACAAGACCCCGTTGCTGTAGTCACGGAGTCAAGCTGCTTGAGGGTCTTCCTCTCCTTCATTATCCCCCCACCTTTCCAAGCATGATGTCTTACTCCAAAGAATTGCTTTTTCTAGCAACATGGCCAAAGTATGAGAGACAAAACTTTGCCATCCTTGCCTCCCAAAATCACTATGGTGACACTTTCTCCAAGACCTATCTTTTTTGGCAGTCCATGGCATACTCAGTGCTCTTCTCCAACACCACAGTTCAAAGGCATCCGATCTCCTGTCGTCCTTACTCATTGTCAATCTCTCCGATGCATAGCAAGCGATTGTACAGACTATGATCTGAATCAAGCACACCTTAGTCCTCAAACAAACATCATTGCTCCTCAATCATTTGGAGAGATCCCTGACTGTACACTTGCCCAGTGCAATATGTCTCCTAAGCTCCTGACCACTGGTACCAAGTGTATTGAGTGTGGAAATAAGTAAGATGAAGTCGTTGACAGTTTCAATCTTTGCTCTGTCTATTCTGATGTTGTTTATCAGTCGAGTGGAGAGAATGTTTGTTTTCTTGATGTTGAGATGAAGTCCATAGTGAGGGGTTCAGAGTTTGATCTTCTGCAGTAAGTCTTTCAAGTCATCTTCACTTTCAGAAAACACAGGAGTGTCATCTGTATAACAAAAGTCATTGATGAGTCTTCCTTCAGTCCTGATGCTACATTCTTCATGTTGTTGTTGTTGTTATGTGCCGTCGAGTCGCCTGTGACTCATAGCGACCCTATGTACAACAGCCCTAAACTCCGCTCTGTCCTGTGCCAATCGCACTGTCTCTGACACTCCCATCCCAATTATCCCAGTCACTGAATCAATCCACCTCATAATGGGCCTTCCTCTCCTGCGCCGTCCCTTCACCCTCCCAAGCATGATGTCCCTCTCTAAGGACCGGTCTCTCCTCACAACATGTCCAAAGTAAGTTAGACGGAGTCTCAGAATCCTTGCCTCCAAGGAGCCACTCGGTTTAACCCTCTCCAGGACAAATCTGTCTGTTTTCCTAGCAGTCCATAGTATTCTCAATACTCTTCTCCAGCACCACAGCTCAAAGGCATCAATTCTCCTTCTATCCTCCTTGGTCATTGTCCAACTCTCTGATGCATAACAGGTGATTGCGAAGACCATGGCCTGTATCAGACGCACCTTAGTCTCCAGAGAGACACCACTGCTCTTCAGCACTTTGGAGAGGTCCCTAACAGCAGACTTTCCCATGGCAATGCGCCTTTTAATTTCCTGGCTGCTGGTGCCAAGACTGTTGACTGTGGAGCCAAGCAAACTAAAGCTGTGTACAATCTCAATCTCTTCATAGAGTCAAGTTTTTAAAACCATTTGCTCAATGTACAGATTTAAGGCTGTTAGGGACCTCTCCAAAGTACTTAAGAGCAATGGTATTTTTCTGGAGACTAAGGTGTGTCTGATACAGGCCATGGTTTTTGCAATCACTTGTTATGCATCAGAGAGTTGGACAATGACCAAGGAGGATAGAAGGAGAATTGATGCCTTTGAGCTGTGGTGCTGGAGAAGAGTATTGAGAGTACCACAGACTGCTAGTAAAACAAACAGATTCATTCTGGAAAGGGTTAAAACTGGGTGGCTCCCTGGAGGCAAGGATTCTGAGGCTCTGTCTAACATACTTTGAACATGTTGTAAGGAGAGACCGGTCCTTGGAGAAGGATATCATGTTTGGTAGGGTGGAGGGCAGCGCAGGAGGGGAAGGCCCTCTATGAGGTGAATTGATTCAGTGACTGGGGTAATCAGGATGGGAGTGTCAGAGACAGTGCGATTGGCACAGGACAGAGCAGAGTTTAGGGCTGTTGTATGTGCGCTATGAGTTGCAAGCAACCTAACGGCACATAACAACAACACAACAACATCATTGGAGGCTTCACACTACCAACCTCTAGGTTAGGAAGCCTATTGTTGCCATATCTGAGCTATGAGTTATGGAAACTCTGGAGGGCAAAGTAGAACTTCCCCAAAGGGTTTCTGCACCTGTAAATCTTTACAGAAACTGGCTACCACAACTTTCTCAGAGCCTTTGGTAGATTTGAACCACTGACCTTTTGGTTAGCAATGTGCTTAACCATTTCTCCACCAGAGTTCCTCTCTAGGTTAGGGGTAAATCTCAAACCATAGGTGCTACCTGGGAGGTGGCCAACAGTTCAGTTCTCTGCAAATGTGAGATGAAGAATAGATGTAACAGATGACTGTGTGAGCAGAATCATTGTATAAAACACAACAACAATAAAAGAGACTGTCTCCCCCACCTCCCAAAGAAAGAAGAGCTGTAATAACATCAATGTCACAGAAAAACCTCCTTCCATTCCGCAGTGAGTCAAAACATATACCTATCTCGTGGACAGTGCTGTGGGCGGACAGTTCTGTGGACAGAGAGCAGAGACACTGCCACGCAGGTGATGGAGGAGGTGATGAAGGGTCTCCTTCCTGGTTTTCCAGTCCTGCCAGGGACAGGTGGCCACTGTCAGCCGTTAATTCAGCCAGCAAACATCTCTGTCCACTTTTTCTGTCACCCCATGAAGTTTCTAACTACATTAAAGGACACATTCAATCATCAGCTTTATTTTTAGCCAAAATTGATTTTAACTCATTTTTTTAAGGCTTTTCATTCTCCACATCTATCCATTAGGCCAACCTGTCAAAAATGGCTGGGAGACCGGCATTTAAAATCACAATTGCTAATATTAATCTTAAACCGTTTTTCAGGAGGCTCGAAGCACAATCTTGATATTGACCGTATTGATCGTTGTGAAAACCCTGGGGAGGGAAGAAGGAAAGAGACTCACAATTTATGTTCGGACTTAAGAGACCAGATAATTAAGGCCGGGAACCAGAAGGTGGGGGGTTAGGTCTGGGAAACTCGGGGAACTCATCCACTGTACTGCTCTCCCTGGTGTGCTGGCCTGTGCCCAGTGTTTCATGAATATTCATGAGATGCACACACTGACCTCAGAGTCAGCTAATCCCATTTGTGCCAGCATCTAGCCTTTCAAATTCAGCCGGAACATGGTTCAGTCCTTTGATTGTTTTTTTTTATTATTATTTTGGGTAACACGATTCATAATAGAGCCCCCGGGTTTCACTAATTTCTGGATAGGAATGCAAAATGAGGAGTCTGAATGGATGTTCACGGACTGAGGCATCTGCTCTCTGGGAACAAAGAGCCATAAATGTCAATATTAGACAAGAATTCCAGTCTCCCTGCCCCAGCAGGGATGTTTCAGACCTAGGGATTTAATGATCAGCAAGACTAAGTTCTATTAATTAGTCCTCTACCCACAGAAGACAGAGGCTTTCTAATTTCCAGAGCTTTAATGTCTCATTATTTACAGAACATTTAGTCGAGGGCAGAAAGCCCATTGGAGACTGTCCTGACCTTCAGGTCCTCTGTAAAGGAGACTTCCCGGCAGGGGGAGCCTGGATCAGGTGGGCTCCTCCCCCCCAAAAAACCAAAAAAACCCCTCTTCTTCCTGTTATTGGTAGTTCTTGAACGCTAGATAATTTTTTTCCATGGGGTCAAAAGGTACCTAAGTATATGATTGTGAATGGAAACATGTTGTTGTTGTTATGTGCTGTCGAGTTGTTTGCGACTCATAGTACCCTATGTACAACAGCCCTAAACCCTGCTCTGTCCTGTGCCAATCTCATTGCCTCCAACACACCCATCCCGATTACCCCAGTCACTGAATCAATCCATCTCATAGAGGGTCTTCCCCTCCTGCGCTGTCCCTCTACTCTACCCAGCATGATGTCCCTCTCCAAGGACCGGTCTCTCCTTACAACATGTCCAAAGTATGTCAGACGAAGCCCCAGAATCCTTGCCTCCAAGGAGCAGCCTGGTTTAATCCTCTCTAAAGTACTCAAGAGCAACAGTGTCTCTCTGGAATGGAAACATAGGGGGCAGAAATCAGGGATTGGCAGTTTTTCCATTTTCATTTGTGTGTGTGAATTTCTAATATAAATGTGGGGATATAAAGCATTACTGCAAGTCAGGAAAAAAAATGTTTCCGTGAACAAGTTTCAGCAGTTCAACTTTGTAACAATTATAAATAAACCTGGTAAATTTTTCTGGACAATGCTAGCATTTAGATTTTTTAAAAACAAATAAATTTCTTATTGATGGCAAAAAAAAAAAGAAAAGAACAAACCCTAATGCTTTGTCTCCTGAATGATGACGAAATGTCAAATGTACTGATTCCCCAGCCCATTCAAGGGGAGAGGCTGGGGTGGAAAAATTAGTGGATGATTCCGATGTTTAACAAAGTTAGTTCTAATTCCTCATGTCCCTTGGGACAGGGTTGAACTGCCCTACAAGATCCCCTAGGCTGGAATCTTTATGGAGTTACCAGGAGAGACCTGTCCATGGAGAAAGACGTCATACGTGGTGAAGCAGAGGGTCAGATCCAAAGGGGAAGACCCTTGTTGAGAGTGAGTGACAGAGTGGCTGCCGAGATAGGCTCAAATACAGCAAGCAGTAGGATGGAACGGGGACAGGGTGAGGCAGCTGTGTTGTGTGTGGCATTGCTATGACTCAGAATGACTCCATGACACCTAAGTTGAGGAAGCAGATTGCCATGTTTTCCTCCCAAGGACTCAAATTGCAGATGGACTCTTCTCACCATTCTTCTAACCAGCAGCCATTTCTTTAAGAGGGCCGCCAAACCTAACTGGTACCCAGACCCTTCATGTGGCTCCTCTCATTGTCTTTACAGTTGCTGATAACAATCTATTATAGCCACAAAAGAATGGTCTGCTGGAAGGGTGAGACTGCCTGCTACAGAGGCTATTTGCAGATTAGTAGAGTGTGTGTGTGTGTGTGTGTGTGTGTGTGTGTGTGTGTGTGTGTTGGGGGTGGGGAGAGGGAGGGAATCAGGTGCACACAAAGTACACTCCCTACTCTCCCAACTTCAGTTATTTCTAAACTATAACCTGGAAGAGGGTTGGAGCTTAAGGTAAGGGGACTCGACTCGAGGACACAGTATAGCCGTTACTAGAAGGAGGCTGCCAGACACCTCAAGATCATGGTCATCCCATGTTCAAAAGAACAGAACCCTGCCCATCCTGTACTGTTCTCATGATCATGACTACAGTTGAATCTATTGTGGTAGCCCCGGTGTCAACCATTTAAGGGTCTTTATCTCTTTGGAAGACCTTCTATTTCACAATTCAAAGGCAGGCAGCATGTCTTTTTAAGTCTTCCTTATTCTTCACATGCATATGACCAATTAAAATAATCATGAATCCAAACGGACTGCTTTTGAATTGACTCTGACTCATAAGGCCCCTATATCTGATTTCAGAGTCTATAGATTTTTTTCCTTCTTTTTTATTACTATTAATTTTAATGAAAATTTACAGAGATTTTGAATTTCCATTCATTTATTTATTATTATACTTTTCTCCCCACCCACTCCTACCCCTCAGTTCGCTCTTCTCTTTAAAAAGTGAAAAAAAAATTCCTTCATTGTTATACAATTCCTCCCCAAGTCCACTCCACCACGCAGCCTTCATTCTGGACTCCTGTCATGACAATAAAACCTGGGCACCTGTCATGACAATAATACCTAATCACATATCCCTTTTAAATAGTTCTCTACTTCATCTGTTTCAATGCAGTATACATTATTTATTCCATATTTCTCAGTCTCCCCCAAATCCAATGTCAGTCCTGTTTTACAACAGTGGCACCGTGCAGTATTTGTTCTTTTGTGACTGAGATATTTCACTCAGCATAATGTCCATCAGGGTCACCCATTTTAAATTATATTTCAC
>NW_006400067.1:1454817-1460968 GCF_000299155.1 Elephantulus edwardii | reverse complement strand
CTCCCCCTCCTCCTCCTCATCCCCTTCCTCCTCTTCCCCTCCTCCTCCTCCTCCCCTTCCTCCTCCTCTCCCTCTCCCTCTCCCTCTTCCTCCTCCTCCTCTTCTCGGAACGTGAGAAGGCACACAGGCGAAGGTTGTGTATGTGATAGGGGAGGGAAATCAACAGGAAACCCAGAATATGACCAACAAAGAAAAGAACTTGTCAACAAAACTGGCCTGAGTAGAGAGATAAATATCCAGTGGTCATAAACAATGATGGAGTCCATGGAGAATAACATTTACAAGAAATAAAAATAAATCCTACTTGTGGAGAGCTCACGCAGGGCCCTAACACTCAGTCTGTCTGTCAGTGTCAGAGAAACTCCATGGCTTTTTTGATAATGGATGTCTGAATAATGTTCTCCTTAAAGCCGTAGGTAGTTCCTGGGGTCCAGATCAGAGGAGAGTCTTTGAAAGCAGGTAGGAGCTGCCCATTCAGCCCTTTATTAGTTCTCACCTGCTGAACAAAGCAGACTGTGTCCTCCAGCTCACCGCTTTAATTTCCGTCTATCCTTCTGGAGAGAGATAGAATAGACAGATACACACACTTTATCAGGGGAGAAGGGGAGCATTGCTTCTTCTGAGACCACAGCTCCTGCTTCTTTGTTCAGTTTCAAGTTCTCAGAGCAGCACCTGACATCTGCAAGTATCAGATTATCTACATTCACGCATGCTTCCCTGTGAAATGGTGTTCAACAGTGATGTTCTGCATGAAAATCAAGTTCAAGTATAGACACAGGGAAAGCCTGCAGCTGGAATCGGGAGCAGATTCAGGAAGATCTGAGCGCCCTGTTGGTGGTGGTGAGTGTCACTGTGTCAGAACTAACTCACAGCTAACTCTCCAGCAGGTTTTCAGAGGCAGTGATTGAGCAGAAATAGATCGGCCATCTTTCTCTCCCACAGAGCAACTGATGGACTTGAACCGCGCGCCTTTGGCTTGGCAGCACAACTCCTTACCCACTAGGCTATCTGATTTCCATTCACTTGAGTGGTATAGTTAAGCACTGAACTGCTAACATAAAGACTGGAGATTCAAGATTACCCAGAAACACTTCAGAAGAGTGGCTTGGTCTGCTTTTAAAAAACAAACAAACAAAATCCCACAAAAACCGAGTCCCTGCAAACTGTTGCTCTGACATAGCTGAGTGGCCACAAGTTGGGGCTGACTCGATATTGTTTTCATCCTTTTCCAGGAATGCCTTAGCACATGGCAGGGCCACTGTTACCAGATCTTTGCATGCATCTCTATACGTCCATCTGGGATTCACATCTCCGGTGGGAGGAGAGCACTGTGCAGTGAACGGAAAACCAAAGCTGGAACTACCTCTAAGCAACTCTCTTCCCCACTAAGAGAAACCAAAGTACCAAAAGCTCCTGCGTGTTTGAAATCCTTCTATCAAGATACTATTGGTTTGACCTGAGGCAACTTCTGTTTTCTTGCCTGCTTTAATCAATGCAAATATCTCAGGGAAAGTAGCGGTAAGCTGTTTCAAGTCATTAAATGCTGCCTTTGGCTACCGAAAGTTGGAGAAAAATATGACTTTCAGTGGAGAGATAAGCAGGAAGGATAACTTTGAGGGAATAAGTTAGAAAGCAGGCGGGGTGGAGGGGAAAGAGCTCTTAGCCCCTAAGGATAAGATGCAACTCCTGTCTACAATACAGCTGAGGCCCCTCAAAAAAACCAAACCAACAAAAAACAACAACAACAAAAGGAAAAAAAGCAAACCACGCCACAAAGACTGGTTTCCATTTCAAATATCAGTCTGGGATTTGACTTGTCTAAATATATAAAGAGAGCTCTGGTGTCCTAGTCCCCAGGGAGTAGTGCTACTAGCCCCAAGGGAGCTCCAAGGGAGAAGAATGGGCCATCGCCTCCTGAGTGATTTAAAGCTTCATGAACCCAACAGAGGGTCAGGTACAAGTCCCTTCTCACTTGACGGCAATGAGAGGGAGGAACACAAAGACCTCTATTTGTACAGGATCACAGAAAGCTAGGGTTTACATGATGTTGATGTATCTTCAAATTACCTACGGGAACTTTTTTTAAAAAAAATTGCAATTCTTCTAGAGATTATGACATGGCTGATGGGCAGGATTATGATAGATAGTGGAGAAATTGAGATTGTTAACAGCTTTAGTTTGCCTGGCTCCACAAACAACACTTTTGGGACCAATAGCCAGGAAATCAAAAGATGAATTGCATTGGGAAAGTCTGCTGTGAGGGACCTTTCCAGAGTACTGAAATGCAATGATGTCAGTCTGGAGACTAAGGTGCGCCTGATTCAGGCCATGGTCTTTGCAGTTACTTGTTATGCATCAGAAAGCAAGACAATGACTATGGATGATAGAAAGAGAAATGATGACTTTGAGCTGTGGTGCTGGAGAAGAGTATTGAATATGCCATGGACTGCTGCGAGAACAAACAGGTTCAGCCTAGAGAGGGTGAAACCAGGCTGCTCCTCAGAGGCAAGGATTCTGAAGCTTCATCTGACATACTGTGGGCATGTTGCAAGGAATGATCAGTCCTTGGATAGCAATATTATGCTCAGAAGGGTGGATGGACAATTCGAGAGAGGAAGACCACAATGAGAGAGATTGATTATCTGGGGCAATAATAGGTGTGTCAGAGACAATAAGGTGGCACAGGATAGAGCAGATTTCAGGGCTGTTGTACATAGGGTCACTATGAGAGTCAAGTGACTTGATGGCACATAACAACAACCACAAGCTTGACACAACCTAACTTGCTGAAACTGAGGAGGGACTGAAGCGTCTCCTGCAGAAGGTCAAGAAGTATAGTTTGCAATATGCATTGAAGCTCAACATCGAGAAAATGGAGACTCATCATTGGATCAATTCGAAGCATCGTGATAGATGACGAAGAGACTGAGATTGTTAACAATTTTAGCTTGCTCATCTCTACAATCAACATTCTTTACATCAGAAATCAGGAAATTAAAAGATGAATTGCATTAGGGAACTCTGCTGTCAGGGACCTCTCCAGAGTACCTAAGAGCAACAATGTCAGTCTAAGTCAGACTAAGATGCACCCGATCCAGGCCATGATCTTTGCAATTACTTGCATGCCTCAGAGAGCTGGACAATAACCAAGGATGACAGAAGAATTAATGCCTTTGAGTTGTGGTGCTGGAGAAGAGTTTTGAACATACTAAGAGAACTAACAGGCCTGTTCTGGAGAGAGTGAAACCAAGCTGCTCCTTGGAAGCAATGATTTTGAGACTTTGTCTAAAACACATTGGGCATGTAACCACAAGAGACCAGGCTTTGGAGAAAGATATCGTGCTTGGAAGGGTCAAAGAACAGTTCCGGAGTGGCAGATGCCTGATGAGATGATTGACCCAATAACTGGGGTAATGAGGGTATGTGTGTCAGAGACGGTGAGATTCGCTCAGGAGAGAGCAGGCTCAGAGCTATTGCCTATGCAGTCACTGTGAGTCACAAGTGACTCAACAGCCCATGATAACAAAAACAACAAGCTTGAGATGGACCTTTTGTTGTTAGATGATGGACCATCTAACAGATGCCACCAAATAGAGTACAACTCATCGTAACCCAATGAACTCTAGGTCTGAACTCTGCCCTATCCTCTCCCACCCTCTTCTTCTCTGATACACTTGAGCCCATGGCTACAACCACTGTGTCAGTCCATCTTGTTGGGAGTCTTCCCGTCTTTCATGGAAATCCACCTTTCTAAGTATGATACCCCTTTCCAAGGAATAACATTTCCTCGCAACATGCCCCAAATATGTGAGACTACATTTCACTATCCTTCCCTCTAAGAAGCACTCAGGCTGCACTTTCTCCAAGACATACCTGTTCATTTGCAGTGGGGTTGTTTGTTTCTTTTCAGTCCATGAGATACTCAGTGTTCTTCCTCAACACTACAGCTCAAAGGCATCACATCACTTCTTCTTTTGTCATTCTTTTTCACCATCCAGCTCTCAAGACACATAGCAAGGCATTGAAAAGCCTATAACAAGTCCACTTAAAGCTTCAAACTGAGGGGAGCTCTGGTGGCTTAGTGTCAAGAAGCTGCACTGCAATCCCAGAGGTGCACAGTTCGAATCCACCAGATGCTCTGCCGAGGAAGGAGGGACAATCTCCTCCTGTACCAGTCAGATCTGATTTGACGGTACACACACACACACACACACACACACACACACACACAATAAAATTTAAGAAAAAAAAGCTTCAAACTGACATCATTGCTCCTAAGTAATTTGTAGAAGTCCCTAACTGTGGATTTGCCCAATATTATACATCTTTTGATCTTCCAATTGCTAATATCAAGGATGTTGATTGTGGATCCAAGTAAGATGACCTCCTTGACAACTTCAGTTCTTTGCCTATCAGTCCACTGGTGATGATTTTTTGTCTTCTTGACATTGAGATGTAATCCATATTGAAGGTTGTGGTCTTTGATCTTGATCCTCTGCAGTGTTTCAAGACTTTCTCATTTTCAGTGTTTAACTTGTGTCATCTGCATAGCACAGATTGCTGATAAGTCTTCCTCCACTCCTGATATCACATTCTTCTTAACAGAGTCCACAGACTTTCTAGCTTTCAACTCTGAGTCTTCATTGACTCAAGGATGGACCTGAGCGGATGTACTTCCAGCAGATGTCTCAGGTGTTTTAATCATATGGTCTAAGGTAGATGTACGGAAAAAACATGAGTGAGGACAAAAGGTGCCTGCCCATGATGGAAACTTGTACACTAAAGTTCCATCCAGAAACTGACAAGAAAATGATGTGGTTATTCGAAGAGTTATTGAATTTGATAAAATCAAAGAATCTTCCATCTTCCCCTTAAACTGAGCCACGAAATATTTTCTAGAAGCTCGAGAGCACTTCTGGGGAATGAGAGGCAGGCTGAGTTCATTCTTGGTCATACTTGCATTATTCTAGCTGTGAGTGTTGGGCTCTTGGTATGTATGCATATGTAGTGAATTAAATGCTCACTTAACCAAGGTTTATTGTGTCATAAAAGACACACTCATAATGCTCAGTCTTATAAAAATCGTTTGAATGTGAAATTGCAAAATGATGCTTTGGCATTTTCTCTATTTGTATGTATACCCAGATCAACAATAACTTTGGATTACGGAAGAGGGAAAACTGAGCGCATGGAAAGGAAAGTCTGTGCCGCCAGTCAATGACACCAAGGGTCATCCTCTCTCTGTTATCAATAGAATAAAATAAGATAGGTGGTGAGTAAGAAAAAAAAACTATTTTGGAAGTTGGACCATGATATTACCAAGTGAACATAAAAAAATTTGCTCAGAGTATTAATGTCTAAGCAAGACCACTTCAAATTATACAAAGGGGCAAGACACAAAGATGCTACTCTCCTACTTAAAAAACAAACAAACAAAAAACCAAATATTCCCTACATCTCCTCTGCTATTGACTTCAGTTCTTATCAGTGACTACTCAGTCCATGGCCTTGAAGTTGATCCTGACGTACGACCACCTCCCATCTGAGAGGTTTCTGATGATGTACATCTTTACAGGAGGAAGCTGCCCATCCTACGGACCGGCTGGTGGCTTTTCTCGGTTATCAGTCCAACATTCGATTCACTTTGCCACCAGGACTTCTGGAGAGCACTCAATCCCCTCCTATTTAGATAAATGTCTAGATGCTAAATTGTCAAGCTGTCTCTGTTTTATTACAACTTCCAATCCAAAACTCAACCTCTCTTCCTTAAATCCTTCTCAGAATGACAGTGTCCATCCTATGCCAAAATAGAGCCGTAGAAGGTTAAAAGAGCAAGATTCGCCCAGGAAGGAAGATGATTGTCATTGTCAACTGTAAAGAATCTGTTGTGTTCAAATTTCTGATCTTTTACATAATATAAAGACTTCATATATTATGCACCCTATCACTTGGCTATAAAGATAAATTGTTGTTGTTATGTGCCGTGGAGTTGCTTGGGACTCATAGGCACCCTATGTACAAAACTCTGCTCTGTCCTATACCAATTGCACTGTCTCTGACACACCCATCCCAATTACCCTAGTCACTGAATCAATTCACCTCATAGAGGGCCTTCCCCTCTTGCGATGTCCCTCCACCCTCCCAAGTATGA
>NW_006400067.1:1448987-1454117 GCF_000299155.1 Elephantulus edwardii | reverse complement strand
GACGACTGCCTCTTGGTGTAAGTACAGGTTTCACATTAGCACAATCAAGTGTTCTGGGATTCCCATTCTTCTCAGAGTCAGCCACAGTTTGTTATAGTATGCACAGAGATAGTTACCAAAAAATATCAAATACCTAAAGAACTGAAAAAAGGTAACATTTAATTTCAGATTGTGGTTTGGAGCTTCCAGTTCTGAAATTTTAGAAAGATAACAAAACAATAATCTGAAATTAGATATTGCTTGTTTAGTTTTTTATTGTTGTTTTTAGTTGTCTTTGATTTGAGTACTACTCAAAGCAAGCCTATGAATGACAGATCTGAATCTTATCCTATTCTGTGCTAACCTCACCACCTCTGACACTTTCAAGCCCATTGCTGGAGTCACTGTGTCAGTCCACCTGATTGAGGGTATTTTTCTCCTCTGTCATCTCTTTACCTTTCAAAGTACGATGTCCTTCTCCAAGGAATAGCCTCTCCTAGCAACATGCCCAAAGTATGAGATGTGCTTAATCATCTTTGTCTCCAAGCAATCTGACTGGGCAGTCTATGGGATACTGAGCACTCTTCTCCCACCCCACAGCTCAAAGGCATCCATTCTTCTGTATGTTTTGTTTTGTTTTTAAATGGAACTCTGTCATTGCTAGTTGTCATCAGTTCAGGCTTGAGTCATGGCAACATCTTGTATGACTGAATGAAATACTTCCTAGTCCTGGTCCATCTCCATGACACAGCTATGTCTGTTTACCATGCTAATTCATCCCATGGAGAGTTTTCCTCGTTTTTGTTGACCTCTACCAGACATGAGGACCTTGTCTAGTAATCTACCAGGTTTTTAAAATTATACTGAAAGAGAAAATAAACCTTTTCCTTATTATAGCTAGGGAAGAGAGTTAAGTAAAAGAAACAGGAATAGATGAACACAGGAATCTAAGAATTGAAAGACATTCATTCATTTGAACATGTTACAAACCAAAGGGACATCAATGTTTATGATAGGGTTTATTTCCTGTTCATTATTTATGTCCAAACTTCGTTCCTTTTCTGAATCTGAGATGTAGACAGTCTTGAGATTGACCTAAATTGTACATTTCTAAAACCTACGGAGCCGCTGGAGTATTTTTCTTCAGTGCTATGATAGTTCACCAGTTGATATTTCATGTCTAATTAGCTTGGTTTCTTCTGAGGTAATAGAAACCTCTGAGCCTACATGCACTGGAAAACTTATTTATTATGTGCATCTAAACTTTGAAATGAAAAGGACATTTCACAAAAATGGTTGATCTTAATAAGTGCTGCTTAATTTCACATTTTATCATTTTTTGCACGATGCCAGGAGTGAACACCAATGGAACTCTTAATGTTTATTATTGTGATGATATACTTTCTAAATTATAATGATTCCCTAATCTTATACAACATATTTGATGCTGTTGTACTATCAAATCTTTTCTGAGAAAACTGGAGGTTTTAACTAAGCATACTACATTTCTGCATGTTAATTACATAAGGAGATGCATTGCACTGTGAAAATCTGCAGTTGGGGACAGTTTGAGGACTAAATCCAATTCAAACTAGAGTCTTTCTGATTACTCGTTTGCATCTGAGAGCTGAACAATGAATAAGGATGATAGAAAAAGAATTGCCACCTTTGAGCTGTGGTGCTGGAGAAGAGCACTAAACAGCCTTGGATGGCCAGAGAACAAACAGATATGTCTTGGAGAGGATGCATGCGGGATGTTCTTTGGGGGCAAGAAAGATGGGGGTTCACCTCACATACTTTGGGCATATTGCTAGGAGGGGCTGTTCCTTAGAGAGGAACATGATGCTGGGAAGAGTGGAGGATCAACCAAGGAAAGAAAGACCCTCAAGTATGTGGATTGACACAATGACTGCTGCAATGGACTTTTAGGTGTCAGGAAGTGAACAGCACAGGATAGAACTGCGTTCAGATCTTTTGTTCACAGGGTCTCTCCGAGTCTTACAACACAAGATAGATAGATAGATAGATAGATAGATAGATAGATAGATAGATAGATAGATATAGATATAGATAGAGATAGAGATAGAGATAGATAGAGATAGAGATAGAGATAGAGATAGAGATAGAGATAGAGATAGAGATAGAGATAGAGATAGAGATCAATCAGAAAGATGAGCAATATTCTTCCATGTGATTAACTGCCTCTGGAAACCAACTGGAGGGTCAGCTATGGGTTGGTTCCAACTCAGCAATACTCAATAACAACAACAACATATAGATATGTTTGTCACTATTGTTGTTATATGCCATCGAGCCACCAGGCACTCATAGCAACCCTGTCTGTGTACAGCAGCTCTGAAGCCTGCCTTGTTTTGAGCCATCTCGCTGATTCTGACCCCTCCCCATATATATACACATGCACTTTCTAAATCACTAGAACAAAAGAAAAAAGGAGATTGACTCTTTTTTTCGCCTTTCAGTATCAGTCTCTCCTAAGTTGTCTTCCCTGAGTACAGATGCTTAGCTAACTCTGCAAACCGCAAAGCCCAAGGAAAGTGTCTTGAATGTGGCGAGCAGATGGTGAATGTCTATTTCTTATGTTCAGACATACCCAAGAATCATTGGAACGTCGAGTTGTGGATTCCACATAGAGCCTTGGAAACACAAAGATAAACCACCAAAGATGAGGGCAGTTAGGCATCTGTAGTCTACTCAAGAAATACTGGTGGTGCAGTGATTAAAGCTTGCAGATGTTAACCAAAAGGTCAGTGGTTTGAACACATTCCTTTGAAGTGGAAAGACAAAATAGTGTAGTTTGGAAACTGTGATGTCATTTTATTCTGTCCCACCGGGCCATCGATGATGAAGCTTCATCTCACACACTTCGAGCATGTTGCTGGGACAGACTTTTTCTTAGAGAGAAACATTATGCCTGTGAAAGGTGGAGAGACAATGAGAGAGAGGAAGACCTTCAACTAGGCCGATTGACACAGTGACTGCAACAATGGGCTGGAGGGTGTGGGAGATTGTGAGGATGGCACAGAACAGGACGAGGTTCAGATATGTTGTTCGTAGGGTCTCTATGAGTCACACTCAACTTGACAGCACCGATCAACAACTGGGTCACTGGGAGTAGGAAGCTACTCAGTGGCACTGAATCCAATTTTGGAAGCAGTCTAGTCATTCAGTAAGTACATAACCGGTGAATAAAATATCCTGACTCTCCTTACAAAGCTGACCCTTGGGATGGGTGATTTGCCCCTAAATGCCAGTGAAGACATTGAAAAAGGATACAACCCTGTCACACAACTTTCCGGATCTTAAACCATATAATGTTTCCTTCTTCTGTTCATACAACTGTTTTGGGGGCTATGTAGAGGTTTCATGTGAATGCAATTAAGCGTTCGACTATACTTATTCTTCTCAGTGTTATCAATAATTTATTGTGATCCCCACAGTAAAGGACTAGTGCATAATCAATAAAACACAAGTAAACATCCTTCTGTTATTCTCTGCTTTCAGCCAAGATCCATTTAACATGATATCTCTATCTATCCCTATCCCTATCTCTCTCTCTATATCTCTATCTATTCATTACATTGATAAAATAAGTAATTCCAAGCAAGCAATTATGAATGAACATCAATGTAATCCAATAAATCCTAAAGATGATGTCAGAAATGAATGATCTCATCCCTAAATTGGACAATGACTAGGGAGGATAGAAGGAGAATTGACACCTTTGAGCTGTGGTGCTGGAGAAGAGTACTGAATGTACCATGGACTGCCAAGAAAACAAACAGATTCATCCTAAAGAGGGTTAAACCAGGCTGCTCCTTGGAGGCAAGGATTCTGGGGCTTCACCTGACATTCTTTGGACATGTTGTAAGGAGAGACAGGTCTTTGGAGAGGGACATCATGCTGGGCAGAGTGGAGGGACGGCGCAGGAGGGGAAGACCCTCTATGAGGTGGATTGATTCAGTGACTGGTGTAATTGGGATGGATGTGTCAGAGGCAATGAGATTGGCACAGGATAGAGCAGGGTTTAGGGCTGTTGGACATAGGGTCGCTATGAGTCGCAAGCGACTCGACGGCACATAACAACAACAACACTTCCTGAAATGTTTCAGTATTGACCAATTCTTTCTGGTACCATGACTCCATGCATTCTTTCCACCTTCTTTTAATGTTTCGTGCATCATTCACATCTTCTTCTTAAAAACCTTCAGTATTGCAACTGGAGGCTTGAAGTTTTGTTCCATTTCTTTCAATTTGGAAAATACTGAGCATGTTCTTTCTTTTTGGTTTTCTAACTCCAAGTGTTTGCATACATAATTCTTTGCTTTGCCCTCTCAAGCCTCCATTTGACATATTCTATACTTTGTTGTTAGGTGCCTTCTAGTCAAGTAGGCATCACAGCATCATTATGAATAACAGATCTGAATCTTGTCTTATCCTATACCATCCTCTTCACTTCTGATATTCTTGAGTCCTTTTATACAGTCACTGTATCTCATTTACATACACTATACCTCAATCTGTATCATTGAGGATCTTCCTTTCTTTAGCTGACCCTCCACTTTCCTAACATTATATATTTTTCCAAGGACTAGCTTCTCCTAAAAATATGTCTAAAGTATGTGAGCACAGAATTCAGTATCAGCAGCCTCAAGTTATCCCAGTACAGTAAATTGACAGACAAGTGTGGCACCATTCTCTCCAAATCCACCAGATCCTGTTTGCTTACACAAGTGGCTTCCCATCTACAGTTGATTGTAAACAAGATCAGAAACAGTTAATAATCTTACACTTTCTTCCTTACACAATCAGAAATGACCAGTTTATACTGAGATTTCCCTCCAGACTAATCAATAACCTGCATTATGTAGATGATACAGCTTGCTTACTGAAAGTGAGGAGGGCTTGAAGCACTTGTTGCAAATGATCAAGAGATACAGCCTTCGGTATGAATTGCATCTCAATGTCCGGAAAATAGATTCGTACAACTGGACTGATCTAGCCAGCATCACGATGGATGAAGAAGTGTTTGAAACTGTCAACAGCTTCATCTTGCTTGGATCCACAATTAATACCCTTGGTACCAGAAGTCAGGAAATAGATACATTGCACTGGAAAAATCTGTAGTTAGGG
>NW_006400067.1:1406413-1446993 GCF_000299155.1 Elephantulus edwardii | reverse complement strand
CGGGATGGGGGTAAGACTAAGAAAAACTGGATGAAAAATGTTTACAGCATTGAAGTCTTTGGGGGAGAGAATATTTTATATTTTAGGGCATTATGTTTATCATAAGAGTACGGAATGAGGGTTGCAGAGTATATTATATTTGGGGATTGGGGGATGTGTATGTGGGATTACACACCAATGAGGGAGTTTTTCTTCTGCGTTTGAAGGAGAGGAGCAAACGGGGGGTGGGGGGGGGGGAGGGCGGGGAGAGGGGTGCAACAATGAATGAATTGAATTCCAAAATCTCTGTAGATGTTCATAGAAATGAAAAATAAATAAATTAAATTAAAAAAACAATGCAATTATGGTGGTTGATTAAAGAGCAATGGTTTTGGTTTTGTTTGACAAATTTATTGGTTTCTATTTTTCCATAATATCAGTCAGCTTGTTTATCACCGTTACTTATGGTTTGGAAATTAACACTCATATCTCTTCAAATCTAGTTCCTCTGTTGGTTTGGTGACACAATTAAGATTGCAAACATACCACATGTTAGTTATCCCTTAGTTTCTTGGTGTACATTTAGATTTCTTCCATATTTCCACTGGCATGAATAATATTGCACTGATAATTGTGACCTAGATCTTTTCATGTCCGCAGGTGAGATTTCTTTTACGACACAAACCCACATGTAGAAACTTGATCTATTATCTTGCAGGGTCTATGGTTGCTTTATTGTACTAGATGATGTTAAGTTGTTCTTCAAGGGAGCTGCGAGGCTTAGACTACTACCAGCAAAACAAAATGTCATTCCACAGCTTTGAAAATGCTAGCTAGAGTCAAACTTTAACTTATTTTGTCAGGTTCATAGGATTAGAGTGGATTTCCTCACAGTTTTAATTAGCGATCCCTTGTTGAAGAGCGGAAAGCATATTCTTTGTGCAATACTTATGTTGATGAGTAATTTTGATACTTCTCTTTTCACTGAACCATAGTCAACACAACAGTGCATAACAAGAACTTGGTGGGATTGTAAAATGGTACAGCCATTCTGGAAGGCAGTTTGGCACTTCCTCAAAAAGCTCAACATAGAAATTCCATATGACTCAGCTATTCCACTACTTGGAATATACGCAGAGAAAATGAGAACTGAGGCACACAGGAGATTTGTACACCAATGTTTATAGCAATATTATTCACCATCTCAAGAACATGGAAACAGCCCAAATTTCCAACTGCAAATGAATGGATTAAGAAATTATGGTACATTCACACAACAGAATACTATGCAGCATGCAGGAGAAAGGATTTTACCTAACTTGTGAGGGACTGAAGAGCATTATGCTAAGTGAACTAACTCAATCCTACAAGGATAAATATTGTATGAAATCATTATTGTAGAATGAGTATAAGCATCCAAGAGGGGTGGGAGAGGTTGGAAAGAGAGGGAAGAGGATGTACAGGGGGCAGGGGGATTAAACATGTTAGGTGAGAATATAATTCTAGGACGGACATAATTCTTGGAATGGTGGAAGGTCAGGAAAAGAGAGGAAGACCTTCAATGAGATAGATTGATATAGTGACGACAGCAATGAGCTCAAGTGTGTCAGAGAGGATGAGGATGGCACAGGATAGGGCAGGGTTCAGATAAGTTAATAGGTTGCTATGATTCGTACTTGACTCGATGACTCCTACCAACCATAACAGCAAAGGATGGACTAAGGCATGGCCCAAATAGCCACCCTGAGTTCTCTGAGGATATAGTGTATGTCTTGGCTCTCAGATCAGATGAAAGAAGATTATATAACTGCTTGCTTGGTACAGTCTCTTGACCTGAGGCAGCTGCCGCAGCACTTCCTGGTTTCATCAGCAGCTGTGTGAGCTTCCTAAGGACCTTCTAGTGAATTGCTGAGCCCAAAACACATGGATGGGATGTTCGGGGTTGAGTGGAGGAGGGGGAGTAACAGTTAATGTTGAAAATGATAAAGTGGTTTAAGAGAATGAACTTTTGGGACATTTTTAGCCTCTGCCTTTTTGTGGTTAAGTTGATACTGATCTTTGTGCTGTTAAGAATTCTAAGACTTTTTGTGGTTAACTTGGCACTGATTTTGCAATGCACAGAATTCCAAATAGAACAAAACCCTAGGCCTTCTTTTTGTGGGTTATGCATCTTCCAATCTGTATTTTGTCTATTCATTTTTCTTGTGATGCCTTTCCTTAAGTAGATACTTTTGAAATGCTTGGATTTATTAATATTCAATTCATGATTTGTGTTTTCATTTTTTATACTCCTCTTTACCTTCCAGTTGCAAGATCATTAGCAGTCTTATTAATTTCATAAAGTTCAGAGTTTGACTTTTCACACGTAAATACTTCAATATCTGTCTGGAATTTACTTTGGTAAATTGGGTATGGATTCAAATTTGTTTAATTTTTCCCCAAAGGACAATCAACTACCCTAGCAAGTTGGTTGTTGTTGTTAAGTGCCATTGAATTGTAGATGACTCATAGCAACCCTATGAACAAAAGACCTGAACACTTGTAAAACTTTGTTCATTTCTCCATGTTCATAGAGTTTCCGGAGGCAAACCATTTCAGAAGTGGATGCCACTCCTGCTTCCAAGCTTGTTTTAAACAGGGAGCTCCACCAAACACTGTCCACCAGGGGTAACCATTGTCACATTTGGCACATCAGTGTCACAATGTTTAGCATCACAGTAACCACAAGTTATTTCTGTACAGCAATGCACAGACCACTGCTATGCCAATTAGAAAAATGTTTGACAAAAAAAAAACAAACCAGTTTAAACCAGACTTGAAGGCCACAGATTAAAATCACCCACCTTGGCTTGGTAGCATAACTTCTGTCCACTAGGTCAACACAGCACAGTTTGGTGGCAAGTCTATTCTGTCCTATTGTGCGATTTCTCATATAGTGGACATTGTTATTATTATAGTTGGTTCTGACTCATAATTATTCTGTGTACAGCAGAAAGAAACACGACCTGACTCTGCATTGGCCTCACCATAACTGCTGTGCAGGAGTCCATTGTTATACCCACTTTATCAATCCACTTCATTGAGGGTCTTTCATTTTTTACCTGACTCTCTGCTTTTCCAAGCATGATGTCCTTCTCTAGGAATTAACTCCTCTTGATAACTTGCTCAGAGAACGTGAGACAAAATCTTACCATTCTCACCTCCAAATAGCTTTCTTACTGCATTTTATCCAAGTCTTTGTTGTTGCTGTTGTTCTTTTGACAATTCTTAGTATATTCAATATACTTTTCCAATATCACAATTTAACACTTGGCCAACCGACTGCAAGAGATCTATATTTGTTCCCATCCCAAACAAGGGTGACCCAACAGAGTGTGGAAACTATAGAACAATCTCATTAATTTCACATGCAAGCAAGATTCTACTGAAGATTATCCAAAAATGACTGGAACAGCACATCAGCAGAGAACTACCAGAAGTCCAGGCTGGGTTTAGAAGGGGTCGTGGTACTAGGGATATTGTAGCTAATGTTAGATGGATCTTAGTTGAAAGCAAGAAATACCAGAGTAAAGTATATCTGTGTTTCGTTGATTATACAAAAGCTTTTGACTGTGTGGATCATAACAAACTGTGGCTGACTCTGAGAAGAATGAGAATCCCAGAACACTTGATCGTGAAACCTGCACTTGGACCAAGAGGCAGTCATCAGAACAGAGCAAGGAAACACTGCATGGTTCAAAATTGGGAAGGGTGTACGCCAGGGATGTGTCCTGTCTCCATACCTTTTCAACCTGTATGCAGAACAGATTATCCGGGAGCCTGGGCTCTATATGAGAAGGAATGTGGGGTCAAGATTGGTGGAAGATCTATCAACAATCTGCGATATGCAGATGATATGACCCTGCTTGCTGAAACTGAGGAGGACCTGAAGCGCCTGCTGCAGAGTGTCAAGGACTACAGCCTCCAATATGGATTGGGGCTCAATATCAAAAAGGCAAAGATTCTCACCACTGGGCCAATTAGCAGCATCAGGATGGATGGTGAAGAGATTGAGATTGTTCACAGCTTTAGTTTGCTTTGCTCCAGAGTCAACACTCTCAGTACCAGTAGCCAGGAAATTAAAAGACGTATTACCATGGGAAAGTCTGCTGTTAGGGGCCTCTCCAAAGTACTGAATAGCAACGGTGTCTCTCTGGAGACAAAGGTGCGTCTGATACAGGCTATGGTCTTCGCAATCACTTGTTATGCATCAGAGAGCTGGACAATGATGAACGAGGATAGAAGGAGAATTGATACCTTTGAGATGTGGTCCTGGAGAAGAGTATTGAATGTACCATGGACTGCCAGGAAAACAAACAGATTCGTCCTGGAGAGGGTTAAACCGGGTTGCTCCTTGGAGGCAAGGATTCTGAGGCTCCATCTAACATACTTTGGACATGTTGTAAGGAGGGACTGGTCCTTGGAGAGGGACATCATGCTTGGGAGGTTGGAGGGACAGCGCAGGAGGGGAAGGCCTTCTACGAGGTGGATTGATTCAGTGACTGGGGAAATTGGGATAGGTGTATCGGAGACAGTGCGATTGACACAGGGTAGAACGGAGTTTAGGACTGTTGTACATAGGGTCACTGTGAGTCGTAAGTGACTCAACGGCACATAACAACAACAACAACATCACAATTTAAAGGCATCCGTTCTCCTTTGGTCTTTCTTATTCACTGTTCAACAGTCACATGCAAGTGAAAACTCAGAACCCCACTGCAACCAAGTCTGAATCATTTCGCAGCTGTCCCTCCATTAGATTCCCAAGGCTGCAAACTCAATGGGATGAGATCACCCATCTTTTAACGGGAAGTGGCTGGTCGACTTGACCACCAGAATGGTGGGGTCTTTGGATTAACTGCAAAACTCCTAATGGCCAAAAGTACATCATATGAGGAAGTTGAAAGGATCATGACTTGATTCAGTTGCATTTTGGTTCTCAAACTGATATTCTTAATACTGAGCACTTCAAAGACATTCTAATGGAACTCGTCATATGATTTCTTAGTATCACAGGCATTGACAGTCAATTCAAATAAAATTAAATCCTTGGCAGTTTCAATCTTTTCTGGATTTATCTTGATTTTGCTTATTGATCTAGGTGGGAAGGGTTTTTTTGTTTGTTTGTTTGTTTTATGTTAAGGTGTAATGGGAACTTGAAATACAGAGCATAGAATGTTCCTCTGAATTCCATTCTGTCCTACAAGTTTCTCTACCTCTGGGTTAGTCAGCAGAGTCTCTTGGTGCTACATATATTTACCACATTTAAATGGTAACCAAAGGCTTGGAGAATTGTATCCATTCATCTTGTTGTTGTTCTTCTTGTTAGATGCTGTCAAGTCAAGTACAACCTAAATCAACTCTAAGGATAATAGATCTAAACCATCAAATCTTTGCCGTCTTCACACTTTCTGACACTAGAGCCTATTGCTAAAGTCACTGTGTCAGTCCACCTGGTTTGGATTAGGTGGTGTCCATAAAAGTGGCTACTTTAAGACAACTATGTGCTTATTCCTACACATTTCTCCATCAGTGTACTTGTCAACATGAAAGTGGAGCCATGACCATCCTGTACTTTTCAGATCTTATTTATAAGCTTATTCTTTATATAACTGGTATGCTTGGTCCTCCTCAACCCCATACAGAAATTTATAATGATCTCAGAACAAGTGCATCCAATTGTGCCTTTTTTTTTGCAGGAAAATCTGCTATTAGAGACCTCTCCAGGGTACTGAAGAGCAATGATGTCCATTTAAAGTCTAAGGTACCTCAGATCCAAACCATGGTCTTTTCAATTTCTTGCTATGTATCTGAAAATTGGACTGGAAAGTGGCTAAAGATGTCAGAAAAAGAATTGATGCCTTTGAATTGTAGTTCTAGAGAAGAGTATTGAATATTCTACAGACTGCCAAGAGAACAAATATGAATAAGTCTGTCGTGAGTAAAGTGAAGCCAGGTTGCTCCTTGGAGACAAGGATGACATAGCAATCTCACATGCATGTGGCAGGCTGTAAGGAGGGACCAGTCCTTGGAGAAGGACTTCATGCTTAGAAATATGCTTAGCATAAAAGAGAAAGACCTGCAATAAGATGAATTGACAAATGTCTGTAAAATGGCCTCAAGTGTGTCATGACGAGCTGACGAGGATGGCACCGGACAGGACAAGGTTCAGTGCCATTGATCATTGGGTCACTATGAGTTGTAGTTGACTCCAGGATTTGTCCCATCAAGTGGAAAATACTTTTTTATTTCTTTGAGGTCTGATAAGAAAAAAAAATTAGTTCTTTCTTTCTTTCTTTCTTTCTTTCTTTCTTTCTTTCTTTCTTTCTTTCTTTCTTCTTTCTTCCTTCCCTCCCTCCCTCTCTCTCTTTCTTTTCTTTCCACTTACAGAAAATAAAAACATTCCTGAAAGCAGAAGGCTAATCAGGTTTAAACACCTGAAACAGAACACTGACATTAATGAATATGTAATTGCCAATTTTTGTGTATGTATAAACCTTCAATCACATCTCTCTTCCACTGAGAAGTAGTTTTATACTTTCTCTAATAATCTAAAAATGGAAATTCCTGTTGTTTAAAAGTCAGAAAATGAAAGCCTTGTCCCCAGTACTCCCTGGTGAAACTTGCTGGAGGCATCTGGTGTCTCTGAATTTTAATAAACCTTCTTTTTAAAAAAGTTTTCTTTTTATCACCCACACTGGATTTGAGCATTTGTTTTCAAGCTTCCGTCTCAGCTCCATGTAATCAGAATATTAAATATGGTATCTGCATCTTTGTGCCTGCGGCAGGGAGTCATATGCCCCCCAAAGCCTCCTGTACTTTGATAAACACTCCCGGAAGGCTTCCTGCATGCCTGGGAACCTTCAGTGCCTTCTCTCTGCGTTTCCTCCTCTCTAAAATGATAGAGGTGAAAAAGGTAGTAGAGAAGGAAAAGAAACACCATTGTAATACAATTCCATAATAGAATGTTAGATTGAGCACTGGAGGGAAGAACACTACAAAGCGTTTCAGGAGACGCCTGCTCTTTAAATAAATCTGTGCTGTTATATTTAAAAAAGAAAAAAAGTATGAAACACAATCTCTCCCACCATCCCAACTCTGCTCTGTTTTGGAGGAGGACAGTATCTTGTGAATCACCAGTTTGCTCCTGAAAGGTGGAAGGTGGTGGGCGCTTCACTCCTCTGCCTCACTGGACACAGCCAGACTTTCACTCTTTGATCCACGTTCCCTTCCAATAAAGCAGTGATAAGAGGAAGCAGGAGATGAATTTACAGGGTGGCTGCAACAACGGGTTGAGCATGGCAGAGAGGATGGAGTGGCAGGGCAAGGCTTCAAACACAGGTTAACTGTTAGAATCAACTCCACAGCATCTAACAACAATAACAAAGAAAAGTAAAGAATTATGGAGCAAAGCTATTCGCATAAACATAGTCATGTCTGTGTTTGCAAATTTAAGTTCCTTGCATGGTTGCCAAATAAAATATGGTTTTCATAAATACAGTATCTGTGACAGGGCGTACGCCAGGGATGTGTCCTGTCTCCATACCTTTTCAACCTATAAGCAGAGCAGATTATCCGAGAGGCTGGGCTCTATAAGGAGAAATGTGGCATCAGGATTGGTGGAAGATCCATAAACAATTTGAGTTATGCAGATGACATAACCCTGCTTGCTGAAACTGAGGAGGGCCTGAAGCGCTTGCTGCTGAGGGTCAGGGACTGCAGCCTTCAATATGGACTGAGGCTCAATGTCAAGAAGACAAAGATTCTCACCACTGCACCAATTGGCAGGATCAGGATGGATGGTGAAGAGATTGAGATTGTTCACAGCTTTAGTTTGCTTGGTTCCACAATCAACACTCTTGGCACCAGCAGCCAGGAAATTAAAAGACGTATTGTCATGGGAAAGTCTGCTGTTATGGACCTCTCTAAAGTACTCAAGAGCAAGGTGTGTCTCTGGAGACAAAGGTGCGTCTGATACAGGCCATGGTCTTTGCAATCACTTGTTATGCATCAGAGAGCTGGACAATGACCAAGGAGGATAGAAGGAGAATTGATGCCTTTGAGCTTTGGTGTTGGAGAAGAGTGCTGAAGGTGCTATGAACTGCTAAGAGAACAAACAGATTCATCCTGGAGAGGGTTAAAGTGGGCTCCTCCTTAGAGGCAAGGATTCTGAGGCTTCGCTTGACATACTTTGGTCATGTTGTAAGGAGAGACCGGTCTTTGGAGAAGGACATCATTCTTGGGAGGGTGGAGGGCAGGCGCTGGAGGGGAAGGCCCTCTGGGAGATGGATTGATTTGGTGACTGGGGCAATCGGGATGAGTGTGTTGGAGGCAATGAGATTGGCACAGGACAGAGCAGAGTTTAGAGCTGTTGGACATAGGGTCACTATGAGTCGCAAGCGACTTGACGGCACATAACAACAACAACAACATGACATTGGGTTTACTAACCACCCAGAAAATTATGATAGCTCTTCAAATTACTGAGGAGCAATGATATCAGTTTGAAGACAAAGGAGCACCTGACTTACGGCAGAGTTTTTTTCAATCACTTACTATGTATCTGAGACTTGTACAATGAGCAAGGATGACAGAATTTATACCTTTGAACTATAATGTTGGAGAAGAGTAATGCATATTGCATGGACTGCCAAAATAACAATAGGTATGTCTTAGAGAAAGTGCAGCCAGAATGCTCCTTGCAGGCAAGGATGACAAAGCTTCTTCTCATGTATTGTGAGTATGTTACTAGGAGAAGTTATGCCATGGAGAAGGGCATCATGCTTGGAAAGGTGGAAGGTCAGCAAAAAAGAGGAAGACCTTCAGTGAAATGGATTGACATAGTGTCTGGAAATGGGTGCAGGTGTGTAAGAGATGGTGAGGATGGCACAGGCTAGACAGGGTTCAGATGTTTTGTTCATATGGTCGCTATGACTTGAACTACGCTTGATGGTACCTAACAACAACAATTGCATTTGTTCTTGAATTTAAGTAAACTCATTATTAAAAGATATCAAACACACTAACTTCACTACTTAGCTTCTCCTATAACATAGATTTTCACTATTGGACCAATTGGCAGCACCATTATAGATGAGAGATTGAGATTGTGCACAGCTTCGGCTTGCTTGGCTCCACAATCAATACTCTTGGTACCAGCAGCCAGGAAATTTAAAAACAAACAAACAAACAAAAAGCTGGATTGGGAAAATCTGCTGTCAGGCACCTCTCCAGAGCTCTAAACAGCAATGATGTCAATCTAGATACTAAAATGTCCCTGATCTAGGTCATGGTCTTTATAATTGTTTGTTATGCATCAGAGAGCTGGACAATGACTAGGGATAATAAAAGAAGAATCAATGTCTTTGAGTTATGGTGCTGGTTAAGAGTACTGAATATATCATGGATTGCTAAAATAACCGTAAGTATGTCCTAGAGATGGTAAATCCAGGCTGCTTCTTGGAGTCAAGTATTTTGAAGCTCCATCTGACATACTTTGGGCATACTGACAGAAGGGACTTATCCTTGGAGAAAGATATTATGCTTGAAAGGGTGGAGAGACAGGGCAAGAAAGGAAGACCCTGGATGAGATAGACTCACTCAGTGATTAGGATAATAGGGGTAGGTATTTTAGAGACAATTAAATTGGTTAAAGTTAAATCAGGGTTCAGAGCTGCTGTATATAGGGTTGCTATGAGTAGCAAGTGACTTGACACACATAACAACAACACACCCAATGTATAAGAGACAAGGCTTCTCCATCTTTGCTTCCCACGAGGATTCTGACTGTGTTTTTCCCAAGACATATCTGTTTGTTCTTGTGGTAGTCTGTGGGATATTTAATACTCTTCTCTAACACCACAACTCAAAGGCACCAAGTTCTTCTGTCTTCCTTATTCATTGCCCAGCTCTCTGATCCATAGTACGTGATTGAAAAGACCATGGCCTGAAAAAGGGGCACTGCAGTCTTTAAAATGACGTCATTGTTCTTCAGTATTTTGGAGAGGTTCCTGAGAGTGGACTTGCCCAACCCAATACATATATCATCTCTTAATTGCCGGCACTAAGGGTGCTGATTACTGATCCAAGCAAGATGATAACTGACCACTCCAATCCTTTATCTATGATGATGTTGCTTATGGCCCAGTGGCAAGGACCTTTTTTCCCCTTGGTGTTGAGATGTAATCCATACCAAAGTATTTGATCTTTCACAGCAAGCATTTCAAGTGCAAATGTTAATTATTCCCAGAATGATAGTCAGCTTTTCTAAAAGATCTGAGGAATAGTTCATGTTTTCCTCCAAGAGGCACTGGTGATAAAGATTATTGGCACATTGCTGCTTACTGAGAGGTTGACCTTGAACAACGACAATGTAAAACAAAACCTGGGAATCTCTCCCTGTGATATTATGACCAAGAAAAACCGACTGAGAAGCTCTACCCTGTCACACGGGGTCGATTTAAAGAGGCGCAAACTCATCACAGTAGCAATGGGAGCACATGACAGCAGCAAGGAGAGAGACTCAATTACAGTCCAACCCCTGCATACTGCCAAGTCAAATCAAAGCCCAAGACTGTACTTCCTGCTCTCAGAGACGGTGATCAATGGCCATCTCAAGTGAGTACTACTTGGCCAAAAATCTTGCCAACAATACTGAAAACATCCAGAGTTAAATTCTATTCCACCACATGTGGCCTTTTGACCAAGTAAGTCCCTTTACTGAGCTTTGGGATTTGATGACACTGAGTGCTCCCTACTTGGCCCAAACTGTGCCAGTTGGATGTAGCTTTGCTGTCAACTCTAATAAATAGACATAGAGTGTGAAGCATAATGATGAGTAGCATTGACTCATTAAAAACTTCGTGTGTGAACAGACACGTCACATATATACATATACACACATATATTCTGCATGCTATCCCTTTACTGTAAATTGTGTGGCATTCTAGAAGTTTTCTTATAAAATTATCTAATTGCTTATTTTTGTTTCAAAGAAGGATTTCTGATTATGTTTCATATAGCTCACTGTCTCACTGCATTTGCAAAGCGACTCTGAGTTATAGTGTCGGAGAAGAAAGTTGCATACACTGGATTTGCAAAGCCAACAAATCTGTCTTGAAGGAAATACAAGCCAGGTGCTCTTTTGAAGCAAGGACAGTGACATTACATTTTGCAAACTTGTAACATGTTGTTAGGAGGTGTCTGCAAATTCTTGGGAAAGGGCTTCATGCTTGAAAGAGTGGAGAATCAGTGAAAGCAAAAAAGACCCTTAATGAATTGACCGGAGACAGTGATTGTAGCAGTAGGATTGACCAGGGTGGAGATTGTGAGGATGACATGGAATTGGGCTGGGTTTGAATCTGTTGTTCATAGCATTTGTCATGAATCAATTCAATTCACCTGCACCCACCAACACTGCCACAGAGCCTCCAAACTTTTTCCAGTAATCACCTCTGTGTAATCAGCTCTACTTACAATTTGCCCTAGTTTATATACAAGCTTCTTTTAGTTGTGGTGGCTAGAATGTCTAGGTCAGTGATGAGACCTTTGATAAGATGAGCAGAGGTCCCTGGGACATGCCTGGCTAATGGAATTGGAGCTGATGTGTGGGATATTGCATTAACATAGCCTGTATCGATTAAATCTATTTCCTTCTGTGTCTGCTTTTAAAAGGAATGGTGGTGAATTTCATCACATGCTATTTCCACGTTTGAAATAATCTTATGTAAATTACTATCTAAATGTCACTATTCATAAATCTCTACTCTACATGCTAATGCAATTAACTGTGTGAACAGAGTGGCCAACCCTTTAATAACCTTGAAAGGTGAGCATTGTTGTGTCTGCTTTTAGAGTTCACCACATAGAAGCTCAGAGAAATTCATTACTTTTCCCATGGTGACAGCTATTAAGAGGAAGAAACGGGCTTAAAGGAAGTTTGCCTGGCTCCAAATCTCCTGACCTCCCTAGACTAAAACTCAAGATTATATGTCTAAGCTTTGGGAGTCTAGACCTAAGGAATTGTGCCGTTAACCCAAGGGCTTGAAATTCAAATCTGCCAGCTGCTCCTTGGGAGAAAGTTTTGCAAACTCCTTCCACGTGATTTACAGCCTCTGAAAATCTACTGGCGGATCAGCTATGATGCAGTTTTGACTTGACAGCACACAACAACACAATATTCACTCTGCACAGGAAACACCTCAGTCAGCAATGAACCACTTTGCATGAAATATCTCTGGAGAGAGTCCATGTGCTTACCTCTGTGGACATTGAAGGGTGAGAGATGTGGTCAGGAATGGGATCAAAGAATTTGAGAAAGTGACCAGCAGAGATGGACTCTATGTCACCTGTCCCTTTTAGAAAGTCTTGCTCAGGCCCTGCTCCAAGCCCAGTGCCTCTCTTCACCCAAAATGGAAGATACGAAGAATGGTACCATTATTGGTCAAAGACACCTGTTTTCGTTTTCACAGTTTTCTGTACCGAGAGGACAGTGTCCATGCGAAATTGTAGATGTTGCATAGGCGCACCTTGTTATAGCCGTCTGTGATTTTAGCCACCAATGCCTCTGACTTGTGCTGGAGCACAGTATTGAGAATAACATGTACCTCCAAGGGAACAAACAGATATGTTCTGCAGAGTGTGGGACCAGGCTGCTTCTTGGAGGCACAGATTTTCAAACTCCAACTTTTCTTTTCGTTTTGAACCTTGATAACTTCAATACATTTTATTAACAGATCATTTAATTATTATGAAAGTTAACTATATTGAACTGACCTACAATGGTCTCTGAAATCGTATGTAAAAATTCCTCTTTGCACAGTTTATTTATACTTGTTTTGAACATTGTTATAGCCTCCTTTTATCATTTAATCTTTTATTATTAATTTTAATGAAAATTTCCAGAGATTTTGGGTTTGAAACTCCATCTTTTTATGAAACTCCATACCTCAGGCAAGTTGTCAAGAGAGGCCAGTCCTCAGAGAAGGACATCATGCTTAGAAGGGAGAAGGGTTAACGCAGGAAAGGAAGACCCTGGAAGAGATAGACTGGTACAGTGACTGTGGCAAGGGGGTAATATGTCAGACATGGTGGAGACTGGCTCAAAGTAAAGCAAGGTTCAGAGGCATTTGTTGTTCGTAAGGTCACTGTGAGTCACAGTTGTTTTGATGGCACATAACAACTACAAAATCTAACTACAATTTTTAATAATTCTGGATTGCATGTCAGGGACCTCTTGCTGCGCCAGCACCTGTCTGCTCGTCACTGGACTCCAACTTCTCCCTCCTGGATGCAATTTTTTTTTCTTTCATCAGAGCAGATGAATCTTGTATCCTGTATGGATGAGGGAAGCCGATCTCAAAATCAATGTTTCCCAAACAGACACTTTCGTCTTCCTACTAACCTCTGCCTTGACCAGTTCCAGCCCCCAGATCATCGGGAATCAACCTCTGTAGAAGCACTCAGAATGCCTTCTCTCGCCCTGATACCCAGTCATTGCATATATCCTGCTGGTTCTTCTTACGTGCTGGTTCTAGTTCTTGTCTTTCTCTACTTCTCTGCCTTCTAGAAAAATTCCCAAATATATTTTGCGGGACACAAGACATCGCCACATTACTCCCACCTGCCTCTGCTCTGCTTCTTCTACATGTTTTTTTCTTCTATTCTGTAGTCACAGTGACAGTTCTAGGTGATATACCAGCATATTGACCTCTGTGGTCTTCTTGTAGTTGGACCTGGATGCCTCATTTTGATGGTTGAGATTGTGTGTCAACTTGCCTGTCTGTGGTTCTCAGGTTTGGTAATTATAATGTAACAGTTCCTATGATGGGGTTGGATGTAAGCATTCTCTTGGTGTGATTTGCTGTTAGGTACCAACTGGTTGAGGAGTGTGACCTGCATTCTGCCTCTGCTTATTTTTGTGGGTTTTTTTAAATTATTTTTTTTAACTTGTGTGGGTGTGTGTGTATGGGTGTGTGTGTGTGTGTGTGTGTGTGAGGGTACCGTCAAATCAGATCTGACTGGTACAGGAGGAGATTATCCCTCCTTCCCCGGCAGAGCATCTGGTGGATTCGAACCGTGCGCCTCTGGGATTGTTGCCTCTGCTTGTTTATTCTTGGCTTGATCTGCTTGTGCTTCTGTTCCATCACTTCTTTGGGGTTTACTTTGGTTTTGGTTGTGGTTTGGTTGTTGGGTTTTTTTGTTTGTTTTTGTTTTTCGCTTGTTCACTTGTTTGTTTGTTTGTTTTTAATTTCATTTGTGTCATTGACTTACCTTTGCCACTAACTTTGCATACTTCAGCTCTATACCATGAAACTGGGATTTACTCTGATTGGAAGTTGTAAAAAATGAAATGGCACTCATAAAGATCAGCATCCTAGATATCAGTGGCAATTTTGAATCAGACAATCATACAATCTATTCTGTCAAGAAAGACAAAAAGAAGAGGAGAGATGTTGAATTCACCACTCTGAAGAACATAGCAAGACCTATTCTCAAGTAGATGTGCTGTGATTGTCTGCCCCATGCAGGGGGGGTGTCTGCAGGCAGCCGCTCCCTTGTGAGACCCTGGAGCCTCCGATCTTTTCCCCAGAGTCCTGCTTTTCTTCCTTGCACGGTTACTGCACCCAGTTTACTCGGGATGATGGCGACCTGTGTGGGACTGTCCCTGAAGTGCAGAAAAAGAAGCCAAGCAGAGTAAAAACTAGAAGTGACCCCAAGGAGTTAAAGAGGAAGAAGACTTCCAAACAATTACTGAAAAAATAAAAGACAACAATCGAGAATATGGGTTACATATTTTTCTTTTACTACTACCTTATTTACAAAACTTAAATACAAATTCGAACAAATTATATCAATTTTCCTCACCCCCACCCATCAAACTGTACAACCCGATAATTAATTCCCTCCTCTCCCTGCACAACCTCATCTATCTGCTTTCCTCACAATTGGACCGCAAATCACCATCACAGTCGACGGAGAAAAGAGGGATATTGTCAAAAATGTTGTTTTACTTGGATCCACAATTAACACCTATAATACCAGCAGATAAGAGATACGAAAATGTGTTGCATTGGGAAAATCTCTTGTCAAGGATCTTTCCATAGTGCTAGAGAGAAAGGATATCAGTTAAAAGACGGCATTGGATGCAAGCCGTGTTCTCTTCATTTACTTCTTATGCATCTGAAATTAAGACACAGAAGCAGGAAGACAGAAGAAGAATCAATACATTATTGAATATATCGTAGTCTACCAAAAGAACAAACATTTGTCTCGGAGGATGTTGGTTCAGCACATAACAAGTTTTCATGAGCATTGATTGTGGATCAAATAAAATTACTTGAAAGCAAAAAAAAAAAAATACTTTGCGTGATAGGATAACATCCACAGGCATACAAGAAGACCTGTTATTACAACTATGATCCAAATATATGCACCAAACACTAAAGCCAAACTGAAGGAATTGAGGATTTCTACCAATTTTTTCCATTCAAAATTGATCAAATATACAATAAGAATGTTTTAATAATAATAATAATAATTACTGACTGGAATGCAAACATTAGAAATAAAGAAGAAAGACTGATATTTTGAAAACATAGACTCAGTGACAGAAATGAAGGTGGAAGTTGAATGACAGAATTTTGTACAATCAGTGATGGGTTGATTATAAATGGACTTTTATAAAACCATAAATGGCCACTATATTCATGAACTGCAAGGAATCATATTGACTATATATGTGGAAAGAGCTGGTGGAGAAACTCAGTGTCATTGGTCAAAAGAAGCCCAAAAATGTCTGTTTCAGGGACTGACTGTGAAACAGACCATCAACTACTCTTGCACAAATTCAAATTAAATGTGAATAAAATAAAAACAAGTCCAAAAGAACAAAATAGTTTCTTTGAGTACATCCCAATTTAATTTTAAATAGTGTCTCAAGAATAGATTTGACTCATTGAGCGTTAATGAACAAAGATCAGATCAGATGAGTTATGAAGGACATCAAGGACAACATTCGTGAAGAAAACAAAAAGTCATTACAAAGTAAAAAAGATAGAAAATATCAAAATGAATGTCAGAACAGACCTTGAAACTTACGTTAGAATGTAAGAGGCCAAAACAAAGGGACAAAATGCTGAAGTAAGAGAGATGGACAGAATATTTCAATGTTTTCAAGAAAACAAAGCAAAGCATTAAAAAGAAATGTAAAATTAGCTGAAGATAGACAACTAAAAGTGAAAAATATTGGCATTTCCTTCACTGAAAAAAACTGAAGAACAAATTGAAACTTCAAGTTGAAATACTGAAGTACTCTGTGGACAAAATCTTTAGTAATGTGCGAACCATCAAAAGAAGACACTATTTGTAAAAGAGGCTTTCATTTCCCCACTTAACTGATCTCAATTCCTTGTCAAAAATCAGTTGACCATAGGTAAATGGGCTGATTTCTGGGTTCTCAATTCTATTCCATTTATCGATGTGGCTGTCACTGTACCAGAACAATGCTGTGTTGACCACCATGGCAGTGTAGTAGGATTTGAGATCAGGGAGTGAGATATTTACTACCTTGTTTCTCTTTTTCAGGAGTGGTTTGCTTATTCAGGATCTCTTTCCATTTCAGATGAAACTGGAGATTGCCTTTTCTATCTCTTTGAAGAATGGAATTGGTATTTGCATTGGGATTGCATTGAACATGTAGAGTACTTTTGGTAGAATTATCATTTTCATAATATTGAATCTTCCTTTCCAACGGCATATTCTTCCACTTCTCCAGGTCTCTTTTTGTTTCTTGTGGTAACGTTTTGTAATTTTCTTTGAATAGGTCTTTTGTGTTTCTAGTTAGATTTACTCCCAGGTATTTAATCTTGTGATTAGCTATTGTGATGGGTTTTTTTTTTATTTTTTTTAACTCAAAGTGGATCAAGGACCTAGGAGTAAAACCAAGGACAATAAATTTCATCAGAGAAAAGCTTGGAAGAACTCTAGAAGTCCTAATCCGCAACATGAACAGTCTCCCAAGCATCCTGGAAAACCTACAACCAGGAGAGAATAAAATAGATGGATGAGCCCTTCTAAGAATCAAATCCCTATCCACATTCAGAAACTTTTCCAACAGGGTAAAAAGGGAAGCCACAGACTGAAAAAGTATTTGGTAATGACATGTCTGATTTCGGACTTTTATCTAGAATTTATAGAATACTCCAACACCTCAACAAAATAAAGGTAAACAACCCAATAACAAAATGCGCAGAGGATAGAACAGACACTTCATCAAAGACGACATTCAATTGGCCAACAAGCACATAAAGAAATGTTCAAAATCCCTACCTCTAAAAGATGCAAATTAAAACAACTATGAGATATCATCTCACCTCAGTAACAACAGCGAAGTTTAACAGAGCAGCAAATAACAAATGCTGGCAAGGTTGTGGAGAAATTAAAGCCCTATTGATTGTCGGTGGGAGTCTAATACGGTGCAACCACTCTGGAAGGCAGTATGGAACTTTCTCAAAAACTTAGAAATAGAAATACCATCTGATCCAGCAATTGAACTACAGGGAATATACCTTAAAGAAACCAGAAATGCTACCGAAACATATATGCACACCCATGTTTATTGCTTATTGTCCATGATAACAAAGAGATGGAAGCAACCCAAGTGCCCAACAACAAATGAAAGGGTAGAGAAGCTGTGGTATACTCACATACTAGAATACTGTGCAGTGCTGAAAAACAAGGAACTCATAAAATGCTATACAAAACGGGTGACCCTGGAGGACAGTACACTGAGTGAAATATCTCAGTCACAAAAGGATAAATACTGCATAATGGCACTGCTATAAAACAGGACAGATGTGGAGGTTAAGGGGGAAACTAAGAAAAGAGAGATAAATAATGAACACTGCGTTTAAATAGATGAGGGAATGAACTGTCTAAAAGAAAGATATCATTAGGTATTGTTTGTATGACAACAGATCAGAATAAGAGCTGCAAAGCAAAGTGGACTAGGGGGAAGAGGGAGGGGGAGGGAATAGTTCAACACTGTAAGAATCTTTTAAAAGAGAAAAGAGAATTGTAGTGGGGGCAGGTAGAGAGAAAAATACGCAAGAATGAATGAATGGAAATCCAAGTTTTCTGTAAACTTTCAGTAAAATATCAATAAAAAATAAAATGAGGAAAGTTTTGCATCAGAGTTGTATCCTTTCTCTTTATCTATTCAATCTGTATGCTTAGTTAATAACTGGAAACTTGTACTAAAAAGAAAGTTGGACTGAAGAAGAATGCGGCATCAGTATTGGAGAAGATTCATCAGCAATCTGCATAATGTATATGACAAAACTTGCTTACAGAAAGGGAAGACTTGAAGCATGTTCTGAAGAAGATCAACAACTCCAACCTTCTTTTGGTTACATCTCAACTTCAAGAAAACAACCAACCTCATCAATGCATCAATAGGCAACATCATGACACACGAAAAAGAAATTGAAGTTATCAATTATTTCATATCACTTGGATCTACAAGTAACACCCACGGAAGCAGAAGTCAAGAAATCAACAGATGTGTCACATTGGAAAAATCTGTTGTCAAGGGCTCTTCTAAAGTACTGAAGAGCAAGGAGATCAGTTTAAAGACCAAGGTTTACCTTTCCCAAGTCATTTTATTGTTGTTGTATACTATAGAGTCGGAACCGAGCCACAGCTGACCCTCTGGTGCATTTTCAGAGGCAGTTAATCGCAGTTAATTGCTCCATCCTCCAGTGGAGCAGCTGGTGGGCTAGATCTGTGTGCCTTAAGGATTGCAGCACAGATTCTTACCACTAGGCCATCAGAGCTCCCTGTCATAGAATTTTCAATTGTTTCCTATGCAGCTGAACAAGGTATAAGAATCCAGGTTCAACAATGAATACAGATGGCAGAATAAAAATTGATGCCTTTGAATTATAATGTTGGAGAAGAATACTGAATCTCCGTGGGCTGCCAAAAGAATAAACACATCTGTCTGGGGGAATTACAAGCAGCATTCTCCTCAAAGGCAAGGCTGATGAAACTTCACCTCGCATTCTTCGGTCATGTTGTCAGGAAGGACGAGTCCTTAAAAGGGGCATCATACTGAGAAGATCGGAAGGTCAGAGAAAGAGAGGAGGATCCTCAGCAAATGAGTCCTCAATGAGCGTCTGTAATATGGGCTTGAGGATGGACGAGTCATCGTCCTGCTCATGCAGATCCACAGCACAAGTCGATGAGGGGAGTTGATGAGTAATTCTTCAGGGAGCGGGGCCAATAACCCAAAGGTGGTGCCTCTCTGATGGTTGGGACCCGCCAGGAGCTCCATGGAGGAAGCAGACAGTCTCCTCCTCTGTAATTTACGCACCTGAAAACCTGCTGGAGGAACAGCTAGCTATGCATTGATGCCAACTTGAAGGTTTTGAATGAAGTTGCAAACATAGGTGTCATTTCCCCTGGTTAAACCTTGCTTTGCATGCTGAGCAAATAATCTGAGTGACTAGATTTTATAAAGAAGAATTTTGTATCAGGATTCAAGAAAGACCCATCACCGACCTGCAAAACGCAGGTGTGTACTAGCAGTGAAAAGGATTTGAGTCACTTACTGAAGTGGATCAGAGACTCTCAATTTTGTTATGGATTATACATCAAAACAAGGCAAGTAAATGTCCCCACAGAAGAACCAAAAAGGAACATCATGATAAATAGAAAAATTGTCATTTTCAAGTCTATCATTTTGCTTTGATTAACACTCTACACTCTTAGAAGGAGTAATATGTGAATCAAAATCCCATTCTTCAAAGAGATGGAAAAGGTGATCTCCAGTTTCATTTGGAATGGAAAGAAGCCCTGAATAAGCAAATCACTCCTTAAAAATAGAAAAAAGGTAGGAGGCATCTCTCTCCCTGATTTCAAATCCTACTACACTGCCGTAGTGGTTAAGACAGCATGGTACCGGTACAATGACAGACACATAGATCAATGGAATAGAATTGAGAACCCAGAAATCAGCCCATCTGTGTATGGTCAATTGATTTTTGACAAGGAGATGAAATCAGTTGAGTGGGGAAATGACAGCCTTTTTAACAAATGGTGCTGGCAAAATTGGACAGCTATCTGCAGAAGACTCAAGTAAGATCCACACCTCACTCCATATACAAAAACCAACTCAAGGTGGATCATGGACTTAGGACTAAAACCAAGGACTATAAACTTCATTACAGAAAAGCTTGGAAGAACTTTAGTAGTCCTAACCCACAACATAAAAACTCTTCCAAGTATCCTGAAAAATCTACAACCAGGTGAAGATAAAATAGATAAATGGGACCTTCTTTTTTTTCTATAGTTATATTTTATTAATTTTCGTAAACATTTACAGAGATTTTGGGTTTCCATTCATTCACCGCTGCACCATTCTCTCTACCCTCCTCCCAGTTTGTTCTTGTCCAAATGCCGCAGTGCTTGTCAAAGCCAGTTCTGATTAATCTTCTTTGTCAGTGTGTCCTTTGCCATTCCCTATAACTCCTCCCTGAGAGAGACTTCACCCTGAGTCATAAGGAAAAGGGGATGGCGTATTCTCTTAGCTACTTCCTGCTGAAAAGGGATGCTGTGGTTTTCAGGGTGAAGATCTTCTCTCACTACTCTAAAGGGCCCCTTTGGCAGTAGGAAACACATAGACTATTATGGAGATTGATTTTGGAATTTAGATGGACTCTTATTGATTGTGCTTGGCCATACATGTTCATATCCTTGAAGATGTATCATGGGGGTGTTGCAACCTAGAAGACACAAATTTGACTAACAAGTTATAAATACATGAGTCAAAAATTATGGAAAAGTAAAAGAAAAGATTCTTTCATTGTTACACAACCCCCCCCAGGTCCCCTCCACCATGCAGCCCTCGCTCTAGACTCCTGTGATGACAGAAATAAATGGGACCTTCTAAGGATAAAATCCCTATGCACATCCAAAAACTTCTCCAACAGGGTGAAAAGGAAGGCCACAGACTGGGAAAAAGTATTTGGTAATGACATATCAGATAAGGGACTTATATCCAGAATTTATAAAATACTTGAACACCACAACAAGGTAAAGGTAAATAATCCAATTGAAAAATGGGCACAGGATATGAACAGACACTTCACCAAAGAAGACATTCAGATGGCTAACAAGAACATGAAGAAAAATTCAAAATCCCTAGCTCTAAGAGAGATGCAAATCAAAACAACTTTGAGATATTATTTCACCCCAGTAAGAATAGCAAAATGTAACAGAATAGCAAGCAACACATGCTGGCGAGGATGTGAAGAAACTGGAACCCTTATTCACTCTTCGTGGGAATGTAAAATGATGCAACCACTGTGGAAGGTGGTATGGCGCTTTCTCAAAAAGTTGCAAATAGAGATACCATTTGACCCAGCAATCCCATTACTGGAAATATATCCCAGAGAGACCATAACTGACATCCAAGCAGATATATGCACACCCATGTTTATTGCAGCTTTGTTCTCAATAGCAAGGATTTGGAAACAACCTAAGTGCCCATCAACAAATGAATGGATCGAGAAGCTGTGGTATATTCACACAATGAAATACTACGGTGCATACAAAACCAAGGAACTCATGCAATATTATTCAAAATGGGTGACATTATGCTGAGTGAAATATCTCAGTCACAAAAGGACAAATACTGCATGGTGCCACTGTTGTAGAATGGGACTGACATTAGGGTTGGGGTAAGACTGAGAAAAAACTGGATAAATTACGTATACTGCATTGAAACATATGAGGGAAAGAACAGATTAGAGGCGATATATGATTATTATGGTTAGCACAGGAGTCCAGAATTGATGTTGCATAGAGGAGTGTACTCAGTGTGGGGGTGGGGGTGCGGAGGCAATGGGGGAATTGTATACCAAAGAAGGAATTTTTTTTTCCCTTTTTCTTTTCGAAGAGAGGAGCGAACTGGTGGGGAGGGGTGGACAGGGTGAAAAGTGCAGCAATGGATGAATGGAGATCCAAAATCTCTGTAAATGTTAATTAAAATTAATAAAAATGAAAAAAAGATGTGTTGCATGAGGTCTGTCTGCTGTCAAGGACATCTTCAAACATTGAAGAGCAAGGATATCACTTTAAGGACCAAGTATATAACTTTTAGCACTGTGTACCTGCCCAGCTGTATATAGTTGAATATATACATAGTCTTATTAACAGATCTTCCTTGTAGGTGTATGGATATCATCCTATCTCTCATGCACTACACTTCAGGCTTAAACATTAAATTGCTCCTTAACTCTAAATGCATCGTCACCCATCCTCTATTTTTCATTCCCAGCTTAATATACCATGTCTGATTCAAAGTGGCCACAGCCAGTTTAATCTCATCTCACTAATGCCCAAAATGTCAATATTCATGTGTTCTGTTTAATTTTGCACAACTTCTAGTTTCCCAACATTGATACATTTCACAGTCTGTGTTCCAATTATTAAAAAGTGTTTGCAGCTCATTCTCCTCATTTTGATTGACTTCCCGTCAGGGCTCTACCTCTAATACCTTTGAAGAGGTTGTGGCACCAGGGGTATCATTGCTGAGGCCAGATGAATCCTGGCTGAAAGCAAAGAATATCAGAAAAATGTCTATTTGTGTTTTATTGACAATCCAAAGGCATTTGATTGCCTGTATCATGACAAACTACAGCTTTCTCAAAGATTTAAAAGAATGGGAATTTCAGAACATTTGTGCTCATGAAAAAGCTATACTGAGACCAAGACGCTGTTGTGTGAATAGAGCAGGGAACACTGCATGATTTAAAATTAAGAAAGGCATGCATCACGCTTCTAGCCTCTCTCCATACCTGTTCAATCTGTATGATCAGAAAATTATTCAAGAAGCTGGAGTCTGTGGTACAAAACAGGGGCCGGAAAGGAGTGAAGGCAAACCAATCCTTGGAAAAGGACATCATGTTTGAAAAAGGAGAGGGTTGGTGGAAGAGAGGGAGACCTTCAATGAAATAGAATTGGCAGAGTTGCTGCAAAAATGTACTCGTGCCCATACATATGGATGCCCATAAATACCTTTCATCTATGAACACACAAAGATACTTGTGTGCAAATATACACATATGCACACACCTATAAGTGGACTATACACAAGTGTGCTCATGTGTGCCCATCCATGTGATCATGCACATGGCATACAAGCATGCACATGCACAAATTCTGTGCATATGTGTTCACATACAACTGTGATCACCACGTGCACAAATACACATCCACACATCCATACAATGAACAAATGCACTCACAGAGTGCATATATGACCTCACACCTGCATAATTGTGTGTGTGTGTGTGTGTGTGTGTGTGTACACTCTAGTAGTAAAATATCTGACTCCCAGATTGGACAAACTGAGTGATAGTCAGATTCGCTCTCCTACTAATTCCAGGGCTGTGGGAAGGCTGAGTGGATTTCTCCCATTTTCAGATTTTTATTTATTGCTTTTCTTTTTTGCTTGCCATTTCCCGGACCCGGTAAAGTTGGGTTAGCTCCTTGATCATATTTATTATCGTGCCAGCTGAGGCGGCACCTGCCCCAGCCCCCAATCAGACGGTGCCAAGGAGCCGCAGTGGGAGCAGAGATTTATGGGCGCTGTGCTTCTTAATTATCTCAACGGCCTTTGCAAAATGAGGGAGGAAGGATGGGAGGCAGCCACCTCACGGTCTTCAGGCAGCAAATCGGAGTTAGCATATGCAGCTCCAGCCTTTGTCTTTTTGATGTTTGCCCTCCTGGGTTTTCTCTGGAAAACGCTATTCCTCGGGTTTATGCGCTGGGTATGAACTCTCGCCCCCGGACAGCAGGCAGCTGCCACAGCACGTTCGCATCAGGTCCCTGCCTCCCTGGGCTCAATGCGGGGTGTTGGAGCACTGGATACTCACCAGGGCCATAATCACCACCACCTACCCACGCAGCAGTGAAACTCATTGGGCACACATTCTTTTCCTCCCCATCATCACCTTTACTAGCACATCAATGTGTCATCTGTCTGATCCAATGCTTCATTTCTCTACCTTCCTGTTGTCTTAGTAACTATACAAACATCAGCCCTGGTGCAAAGCCAGAGCATACAAATGAAACTACACTACTCTTTTTCCTTCAGGCAAATGGTACATTGTGACTCTGCCGGCAGCCTGCTGTCAGAGTCCTCTTGGCTCCCATGGATTCTCACCTCCCTCACTCGTTGGTCATATTTGCCAAGCAGAACTCCAGCCTGGTCCACCTTTGGTGCAATGGTTTCTTCGGTTCTTCTCCTATCATGACTGAGCCTGCACAGCATCTACATATACGAGCTCTCACAGAGATGTGTCTTCAGACCAGGGTGGCCCTCAATCCATGATTACTATCCACATGGCTAGGACAGGGGTCACGTCTTCGAGGGAGCATTGAAAACTGAGTGGCCTTCGAGGTACTTTCAGGCAGTGAAGGGCTTTGAGGAGGTGTCATGTCTGGGAGAATAAGGGGACCCACTTCTTAAAGGTCCTTCAGGGAAGATCTCACCTGTAAGAATCAAATTCTTGCTTCCTTCCATGTTGGCGGAACAATGCATCTTCTCGGTGAAACTTCCAAACTGCTCCCCCTTCCTCCAGGTTCTATTGGGAATCTACACACCTGTCTTCCAGAATTCTAAGATGATAATTCTGCCACTTTGAGCCAATGTTGGTGTTGTTGTGAGGTGTTGTTAGGTACCATTGAGTTAAGTATGACTCACCACAAGCCTATGTAATATCGGACCTCGCCCTATCCTGTGCCAACCTCATCATCTCTGATATACGTGAGCATACTGCTGCAGTCACTGTGTGAATCCATTCCCTTGAGGGTCTTCCTCTCTTTTATTTTCCATTCCAAAAATGAAGCTTTCATCCAGGGACTAGCGTCTTCTAGCAACATGCCCAAAGCATATGAGATGACGCTTTACCATCCTTGCCTTTAAGGAGTACTCTGATTTCACTTTCTCCGAGAAATCCTCTTTTGCTTTTTTGGCATCCCATGTGATAGTTGGTACTCTTCTCCATAGCCGCTACTCAAAGGCCTCAGTTCTTCTGTCATCCTTATTCACTGCCCAGATCTCAAATGCATAACAAATGATTGAAAATACCCTGGTCTGAATCAGGTGCACCTTAGTCTTCAAAGGGACATCATTGTTGATTATTAATTTGGAGAGGTCCCTGTCAGCAGCTTTACCAATACAATGTTTCCTGTTTTCCTGACTGCTGATACTAAAGAAGCTGATTGTTGATCCAAGTAAGATGAAATCATAAACAATTACAATCTTTTCTCCACTTATCATAATTTTGCTTATCAGACCATTGACGAGGATTTGTGTTTTCTTGATGTTAAAATGCACTCTACATGGAATGCTGTGGTCTTTTGATCTTCTGCTGTAAGTCTTCCTCATTCTCCTCACTTTCAGCATGAAAGGCTGTGTCGTATGTGTAATGCAGGTTGTTGATGTTCAAACCAATGTTAATGTTGTTAGTCACTGTCAAGGTGAATACGACTCATAATGACACCATGAAGGACAGACCTTTACCCTCTCTTATCCTGTGCCACCCTCACCATCTCTGACATCTTTGTGCTCGTGGCTGCAGTCACTGTGTCCACCCATCTTTAGAGTGTCTCCCCTCTTTTGCTGTCCCTTCACCCTTCCAAGTGTGATATCCTTGTCCATGGGTTACTCAATTCTTTTCTCCAACACCACAACCCAAAGGCATCAATTCTCCTTCAATCACCCCCAGTGATTGCCAAGCTCTCCCCTCACTTTCAGCAAACAGGAGCCATCTCCGTAAGGCTGGTTGTTGACAAATCTTCCTCCAATCCTGATACCACATTCCTTTCCATAAATCCAGCTTTACAAATTATTTGCTCAGCATACAGATTGAATAAGCATGGAGAAATGATGATGCATTGATACACGATACATCATGCACACACTTCCTGATTTTAAACCAATTTGTTTTAAGCCAACAGGTTATGGTAATTTGTTACAGCAGCAAGAGAAAACTAAGACACCACCTTCCCCCCCCTTATTCAGAACCCCCAGCATGTATCACTCCTCCCCTATGAACTGACTGACCATATTTTATTCTAATACCTAGATAATCTAGTGGTCAGAAGTATGAGATGTTTACTGAAAGGATTAAACCTTGAATACAGTTACGTATGTTGAGAATACTTACTATGACCCAGCCTTCATGTAACGGTATAGATAAGGATTGTCTTAAACCTTGAAAAAGACCAAAATCATGAAGATCCTAACCCGCACTAGGACCTGATGCCTCTTCTCTATAGCTGCTAACCCTGCCTAAGCTGATGAAGTTTCTAGATTTTCTGATTATTTCTATTTCCAGGATTACTCACCAAAAAGAGTCTTATTCCTAGATTGATACAGCACAGTTAGAGAGAGCTGTCGGGGCAATGGTTAAAGAATTCGGCCACAAATCCAAACATCAGTGGTTTGAACTCACCAGTCATTTCACAGCAAAGATGAAAGAAGAGGCCGATCCCTCCTGGACAGATGTGTATCGTCAGACAGTTCTGCTTTGGTAGATTATCCTCAAACATACAATGCCTAATGTCACATCCCTTTCAGACAGTCCTTTCCTTAAAAACCGGGACAAGAAACCCTAAAGAAACCAGAACTGCCACCCAAGCAGATATATGCACTCCTATGTTTATCGTGGCTTTGTTCACAATAGCAAGGAGCAGGAAACAACCCAAGTGCCCATCAACAAACGAATGGATAGAGAAGATCTGGTGTAGTTATACAATGAAATACTATGCAGCACTGAAACACAAAGAACTTATGAATTATTATACAAAATGGGTGACCCTGTAGGACATTATGCTGAGTGAAACACAAAATGACAAATATCGCATAGTGCCACTGTTGTAAAACGGGACTGACATCAGGGTTGGGGGGAGACTGAGAAGGATGGGATAAATTATGTATACTGCATTGAAACAAATGAGGGAAAGAACTATTTAAAAGCAATATATGATTAGGTATTATGATCATGACAAGAGCCCATAACGAAGGCTGCATAATGGAGTGGACTCAGTTGTGGTGGAGGGGGGTGTTGGGGGGGTGGGAGGAGGATTGTATAACAATGAAAGCATTTTTCTTTTTTCAAAGAGAGGAGCGAACTGGGCTGGGAGCAGGACAGGGAGAAAAATGCAACAATGAATGAATGGAAATCCAAAATCTCTGTAAACATTCATTAAAATTAATAATAAAAATAATTTTTTAAAGTGGGACAAGAAATATATTACTAAGTTAATTTGGGGACGGGGAGAAAGAGGAAGGAAGGAAATATGCATCAACAAATGATTGAAAACCTAAATTTTCTGCAAACTTTCATTAAAACCACAACAAAACAATAAATGTTTAAAATAATATTAAGAAACATGGGGGAGGGAAAGTATCCTGAAAAGAAAATATCTAGCAGGAACAGGATGGGCGAGAGCAATGGCACTTGTTAGACACCCAGAACAGACCATTTTTTTAGCTGTTAGGCCCAGAAAAATGAAAATAAATAGACACAGAGGAAGCAGGCATAAGGTGAAGAGGCTAAATATAGACATACTTCATTTTATTAAGTTACACGTTTTGGTACTTTGCAGATACTGCATTTTTTTTCTCTACAAACTTAAGGTTTGTGGAAATTCTGTAACAGCACCATTGTCCAACAGTTTTTGTTCACTTCATGTCTCTGTGTTATATTTTGCTAATTCTTCCAATACATCATGTTTTCCACAATGCTATAGCACACAGTGACTATAACTATGCACCTGAGCTTAAAAAGACAGTGAGGATAGCACAAATTAGGGCAAGGTTCAGCTCTGCTCATAGGATCACCAGGAGTTGTAGTTGACTCTATGACAACTAACAACAACAAACCTAAATGACTCTAAATAATTTCAGGAAGTAACCTTGAGGTTACTTGAGTAATGCCTTTGAGCTGTGGTGCTGCAGAAGAGTATTGAGGGTACCATGGACTGCTAAGAAAACAAACAAGTTCATCCTAGAGAGGGTTAAACCCGGCGGCTCCCTGAAGGCAAGGATCCTGAGGTTCTGTCTAACATACTTTGGACATGTTTGGGAGGGTGGAGGTACAGTGCAGGAGGGGAAGACCCTCTATGAGGTGGATTGATTCAGTGACTGGAGTAATCAGGGTGGGGATGTAGGAGATAGTGCGATTGGCGCAGGACAGAGCAGGGTTTAGGGCTGTTGTACATAGGGTCGCTATGAGTCGTAGGTGATTTGACGGCACCAACAACAACCTTGAGGAAAATGGGAATCCCAGAATACTTGATCGTGCTTATGTGAAACCTATATTTGGACCAGGAAGCAGTCCTCAGAAAAGAGCAGGGAAACACTGTATGATTCAAAATCAGGAAAGGAGTGCATCGGGGATGCATCCTTTCTCCGGACCTTTTCAATCTGTATGCAGAGCAAATCATCTGGGAAGCAGGGTTTTATGAGGAGGAGTGTGGTATCAAGATTGGGGGAAGACTCATTAACAGCTTACTATATGCAGATGACAAATCTTGCTTGCTGAAACTGAGGAATACCTGAAGCACTTGGTGCAAAAGGTCAATGACTATCGTCTTCAATATGTTTTGAAGCTCAACATCAAGAAGACAAAGATTCTCACCACTGGGTCAATTGGCAGAACCAAGAAGAGATTGAGTTTGTTAGCAATTACAGCTTGCTCAGCTCCACAGTCAACATTAGCAGTTAAGAAATCAAAAGACAAATTGCATTGGGAAAATCTGCTGTCAGGAACCTATTCAGAATGCTGAAGAGCAACGAAGTCAGTCTAGAGACAAAGATGTGGTTAATCCAGGCCATAGTCTTCTCAATTACTTGTTATGCTTCAAAGAGCTGGACAACGACTAAGGATGACAGAAGAAGAATCGATGCCTTCAATTTGTGGTGCTGAAGAAGAGTATTGAACATACCATGAATTGCCAAGAAAGCAAATCAGTCTGTCTTGGAGAGGTTGAAACCAAGTCTCTCCTTGGAGGCTAAGATGCTGAAGCTCCTCCTTAGAGAAGGGTATTATGCATGGAAGGGTGAAGGGACAGTGCAGGAGAGGAAGACTCCTGACGAGATGGCTTCACACAGTATCTGGGGCAATGAGGATTGGTGTCAGAATTAATGAGACTGCTTCAGAGTTGCTGTACACATGGTCGCTATATATCACAAATGACTAAACAGCACATAACAAGAACAGCATATTACATTGGTTGAGGGGTTTTTGTTGGGATTTTTGTTTTGTTTTGTTTTACGGTGTTTTTGGTGGATTTTTTTTTTAATTTAAGCCTATTATTTAGAGTCAACAAGGCCTCAGGAAGGACCTAAGGTTGTTATTTTATTTTGGGGGAACATTCTTCTAAGTAGTACAGCACTCTTCTGTCAATATGCTGTACTGAGGTAACATAGGGTTGCTGTGATGCTGAACCTTGTGCCACTGGAGTGTCAAATACCATTACGGTCACCCAGGATGTACAGTGTTTGGTGGCCTGAAGCTGTCAACTATCTCAATCTCTTCACCATCTATCATGATCAGCCCAGTGGTGAGAGTCTTTGTTTCTTATAGTTGAGCTTCAAACCATATTGAAGGCTGCAATCCTTGATCTTCTGTAACAAGTGCTTCAGGTCCTCTTCAGTTTCAGCGAGTAAGGTTGTATAATTTGCATAACACTGGTTGTAGATGAGTCTACCTCCAATACTGATGCCATATTCCTCCTTTTAGAGCCCAACCTCAAAGATGATTTGTTCTTCATACAGATTTAAAAGGTTTGAAGATAGGACACATCCCTGACATACACTCTTCCCAATTTTGAACCATGCAGTGTCTCCCTGCTCTGTTCTGCCAACTGCCTCCTGGTCCAAGCATAGGTTTCACATGAGTACAATCAAGTGTTCTGGGATTCCCATTCTTTTCAGAGTTAGCTACAGTTTGCGAAAGCATAATTTGACTTTTCTATTTACTCTTGTTGTTAAGTGTCATTGAGTTGACTACCACTCATAGGGACCCAGATAGAAACTTTGCCCTAGTTTCACAATTTCTCCGTGCTCAAGTTCACAGCTGCACTCACTCACTACATAAATGCATTTTCTTGAGACCCTCTCTCTCTCCCTCCCTTGCTCCTCTTCTCTCTCTATTTTTCCACATATGATATTTTTACCCAAGGATTAGCAGCTCCTGACAATATGACATAATATGTCAGACAAAGGTCATGATTGTCTTTAAGGAGCAATCAAGTTACATGTTCTTTCTCCAAAAAAAAAGATTTGTTTCTTTTTCTGCTAGTCTAAGGGATATCCAATACTCTTTGCTAACACTACAATTCAAAGATAGCTCACCTACTTTGGCATGTTGCTAGGAGAGGTTACTTCTGAAAGAGCAAAATAATGTTTGGGAAGGTGGAAGAGCAGTAATAAAGAAGAAATATAAATAAATATAAAAAGTACATACTACTTAATTTAATAAAAATATATTATTAGATAAAGTCTGGTCATATAAGGGGGAAACGTTAAAGAATTTTAAAATGCTTGTAACAGTTAAACACTGTGAAACAGTTCTAACACACAGAGAACTTACAGCACTAATGGAGTCCCTCCTTATGAAGAAGAATGCGACATTGGGATCAGGGCAAAGGCTCATCAAGAACGTATGTCAGGCAGATGACACAACTCTGCTTGCTGGAAGTGAAGGGGACTTGAAACAGGGACTGTAGCAATGAGCTGGTGAATGATAGATTGTGAGGATGGCCCAGGACAGGTCAGGGTTGACATCAGTTGTTCATATTGTCACGATGGGTCATATTCAACGTTACACGGAAACACAGCAAACACACCAGGGTTGCTAACTCCATGCACTTCGAGGAGGCAGATGGCTCTGTCTTTCACCTGTGGAATAACTGGTAGGTTCAAACCACTGACCTCTAACCACTGTCACACCAGGGTACTCTAAAATTAGCACAAATGATTATTATTACTTGTACTGTCTCCTTTATTGCGTGTATAGGAGAAAATTTTGAAGAGTGACTGTGGAGAAGGGCCCTCTCTCCATCCTCAAGGTCATGGTCTGAGAAGGCAAGGTTGTCCACGTGTCCCCCAGGTCCCACCAGGTGACAGGACTGGGATTCTGCTCTGGCAGGCCGAGCGTGCCCCAGTACTAACCCGTGGACTATGAAATAAATCCTCATCGCTGGCATTTATTACTTTCTGGAGGGAGGAAGGGGGAAAAAAAGATTCATTCCTACATTTCAAATTACTTCATTAATAAAACCCTGCTATTAAAATCCATTTCTCCTCGTGGAAAGAGAATACTCGTTATAAGAATCATTTTATCTACTCACTGCAAAGTCACCTTGGAAAAGAATGCAACGAATGTATGTAATTTCAGCAGCCAACAGAGGCTGAGAATGAAATCCTCGAGAATGAACACCACAAAGAGCAAGATTAATTAGATGATGAGGGTAATGAGAGTTAAGAAGGTGCCGAGTTTTCAACAAAAGGGCCTGTTTCCATAAAGCACCTGCTGCTGACTTGACACAGACAAGACCCACCTCAGTGAGAACCAAACAACTCCATCTTTCAAAGTAGACTTTAATTTTCAGAGTCATTTTAAATTCACACACACACACACACACACACACAAACCCCAAACAAACAAAAAAAGAAAGAAAAAAACCCCAAAACAAAAACAAAACACAAACCCCTCATTGTCATTATCAGCTGAACCTCGACTGGATATTCAAGGCTGGGAGGAAACTGTCCATCTTTCTTCTGTTGGAGGTCAGAGAACCCCCTACTCACTACACCACAGAAAAATTGTCTAAAACATACAAATCCTCTTTCCCCGGTGTTGTGGACTGAACTGTGCCTCCCAAATGTGTGTTACAAATCCTACCCTCTAAGAGGCCTGTGGCAGGGAGCTGTTATGTCCCATCTAATCTCCTGCAACTCACAGTGATCCTATGCACAGTAGCTCTGATGCCTGCCTGATTCTGAGCCAGTCTCACTGTTTCTGACATATCTCCTCCCACCATCAACCTGATTGCTGTGTCAGTTCATCTCATCTGGGTCTTCCTCTCCTGCACTGTCCCTCCATCCTTCCGAGAATGATGCTTCTCTCCAAAGACTGGCCCTTTCTGGCAACATGCTCAAAGAACGTGAGCTTCAAAATACTTCCCTCCAGGGAGCAGCTTGGTTTCACCCTCTCTAGGATAGATTTGTTATGTCTTTGCAGTCCACGGTTTGTTCAATACTCTTCTCCAGCACCACACCTCAAAGACATCAGTTCTTTTTCCATCACCCTTAATCACCATCTGACTCTGACGTGTAGCAAATAGTTGTGAAGACCACAGCCTGAAGCAGGTTCTCCTTAGTCTCTAGAGAGACATCACTCCTCTTTTACACTCTCAAGAGGGCCCTGACAGCAGATTTCCTAAGGCAATTTGTCCTTTGGTTTCCTGACTGCTGGTACCAAGAGTATTAACTGTGGAATTGTTAACAATCTCAGTCCCTTCTCGTGGTAAGAAGTTGCAATGCCAACTCAAAGGTATGCGGCGGTTAGAAGCTGCTTCAAGGGAGAAAAATGTGAAATCTCCTCTTGTGCCTCTGAAAACCCACTGGACAGTCAGTTATAAGGTGGTTCTGACTCCATGGTGCTCAAAATCAATACATATACCGACAACAAGACCTGTGCTAGGAGAACGCTAGTGGCCTAGTGGTAAGGAGTTGCACTGCCAGCCCAAAGGGAGCTGGTTCAGATTCATCAGTGGCTTCTTCGGAGATAGACGGGTAATTTCCTTCTCTGTGATTTACAGCCTCTGAAAGCCTGCTAGAAAGCCAGCTATGAGTCAGCTGTGACTCAAGGGCACATAGCAATAACATACCTGCGGATGGGGGCTCAGGAGGCCTATTCTGTTGTTGTGGTTGTTGTTATGTGCCGTTGAGTCATTTGTGACTCATAGCAACCCTATGTACAACAGCCCTAAACCCTGCTCTATCCTGTGCCAATCACACTGTCTCTAACACTCCCATCCCGATTATCCCAGTCACTGAATCAATTCACCTCACAGTGAGCCTTCCCCTCCTGTGCTGTCCCTCCACCCTCCCAAGCATGATGTCCCTCTCCAAGGACCTGTCTCTCCTTACAACATGTCCAAAGTATGTCAGACGAAGTCCCAGAATCCTGGCCTCCAAGGAGCAGCCTGGTTTAACCCTCTCCGGGATGAATCTGTTTGTTTTCTTGGCAGTCCATGGTACATTCAATACTCTTCTCCAGCACCACAGCTCAAAGGCATCAATTCTCCTTCTATCCTCCCTAGTCATTGTCCAACTCTCTGATGCATAACAAGTGATTGCAAAGACCATGGACTGTATCAGGCACACCTTAGTCTCCAGAGAGACACTGTTGCTCTTGAGTACTTTAGAGAGGTCCTTAATAGCAGACTTTCCCATCGCAATACATATTCTGTAGTGTGTTTAAATTGCTGAACACAAAGCTTTGTCCCTGGCAGGTCAAATCCATCATTACTTTAGCAGAAGAAATATGAGAAGCCTCATCGCTTTAAGATTTAGAGCCTGAAAACCCGAAGGCATCTTTAGGAGCTGGAACTGATACTTGTGGTGAGGGAGAGAACTGTTTAAAAGGGACATATGAAAAAAAAAAAAGGGACATATGATTAAATACTATTGTCGCGACAGGAGTCCAGAATGAAGGCTGCACAGTGGAGTGGACTTGCGGTGAGGGATTGTATAACAACCAAAGAATTTTTCTTTTACTTTTCAAAGAGAAGACCAAACTGGGGTAGGAGGGGTGGTCAGGGAAAAAAGTGCAACAACGAATGAATGGAAATCCAAAGTCTCTGTAAACTTTCATTAAAATTAATTAAAAAATAAACACTCAAAAATGCTATGTAAAAAAAAAAGCAATGTACATGCATGAAACACAATGCATATGAATGATAAAAATATTTATTTTTTAAAAGGAGGAGATGTCCTCTTTATGTTAGTAAAAAAAAAAGTATGAGTTGTCTGTTAAATTTATAAGAGACAAATGGGAACAAGTTTAGAAGTCCTGGAATATGATATAAAAAAGGCTGACGAATACAGCCAGAAATACACAATCAGGAGAGGATAAAATTGATGAATAGGACCTTCTAAAGATTAAATCCGCGTGTGCATCAAAAACTTTTTCCAACTGGGTGAACAGAAACCTACTGACTGGGAGGGAAAAACCCATTTGGCAAACCCATCTCAGTCAAGCATCTCATAACAAATGTTTACAAAACCCTACAGGGCCTCCAGAAGAAAAAGATTGATAATCCAGTTACACAATGGACAAAAGACCTGAAATGACTTTTCACAGGGGAAGATAGTTGATTGGCCTACAGACACATGAAGAAATGCTCAGAACCCCTGGCATTAAGAGAGAAGGCTGCACAGTGGAGTGGACTTGGGGGTAGGGATTGTGTAACAATGAAAGAATTTTACTTTTCAAAGAGAAGAGCGAATTAGAGGGGAGGGCGTGGGCAGGGAGAAAAGTGCAGCAATGAATGAATGGAAGCCTAAGTCTCTATAAACTTTCATTAAAATTAGTTTAAAAAAAGAAAGAGAGGATGTAAATCAGAACCACAATGAGATACCTACCATTTCGTCCGAGTAGTAGAGCTGCCCTGAATTATTTTTTTGATGTGCTTCTGGACATCTAGTGCTGTATGATGACAAGCAGTGAGCAAACGGTGCGTGGTAGTTAGATCAGGTTGTCAGCTCTTGTTGAGACACAATATGTGCATGAGGAATTCTGGGACATTTGAGTATTGCCCAAATTGCTCCCAGGATCGACAAATTATAATGCAACACTTTTTGAGAAATTACCGACAACTCTTCTTTGTGTATATTAGGTAAAAATGGTAATTTTAACAGTATAAAAAATAAAATCTTCCACTTGTACCTAAGAAAAGCAACTGCCACAATTAATGACAAGCTTCCCCTCTAAACTCATGATGAAGTCTCTTCATGAGATGGATAATTTGTGTACTATTAAGACAAGGAACATAATTAGATTCTTTAACCTTTCATTTATAAGATTCTTGAAGAATTAGTCTTTTTTCCATGTGACTCATCCTAGGGAGGGTTAAACTAGGCTGCTCCTTGGAGGCAAGGATTCTGGGGCTTCGCCTGACATACTTTGGACATGTTGTAAGGAGAGACAGATCTTTGGAGAGGGACATCATGCTGGGCAGAGTGGAGGGACAGCGCAGGAGGGGAAGACCCTCTATGAGGTGGATTGATTCAGTGACTGGGGTAATCGGGATGGATGTGTCAGAGGCAGTGAGATTGGCACAGAATAGAGCAGGGTTTAGGGCTGTTGTACACAGGGTTGCTATGAGTCGCAAGTTACTCGACGGCACATAACAACAACAGCAACAACAACAACAACCATTCCGGCTGCACAAACAAGTCATAATAGGAACAGTTCTGCGCTGTCTTATGGAACTAAATCTAGAGTCTAAAAGGCAATGTTGTTGCTTTTGATTGTCTTCTACTCAAGCATGACTCATAGTGGCATAGTGATCCTATGAACAAAAGGCCTTCTGGAGCCCGACATTTATCAAAGTTCATAGAGTTTCTGGAGGCATGTTGTTTAGGAAGTGGATGCCACTCCTGCTTCCAAACCTGTCATAGTATGTCATTGTTGTTATGTGCTTTTGAGTCATCGGCGATGTATAGTGACCCTGTATACAGCAGCTCTGAACCCTTCCCTGTCCTGAGCCAGTCTTACTAATTCCGACACATCAACACTCAGTTACTGTATCAATCCATCTCATCTGGGGTCTCCCTCTCCTACACTGTCCCTTCACCCTTCCGAGCACCTTCTTCAAAGACGGGTCTCTCCTGGTCATGTGCCCAGAGTAAGTGACGTGGAGTTTCAAAATAATACAATAGCAAAGAACAAAACTAATTCTCTGATTCCTGCCACTTGAAAAGAGGGAGGAGAAATTCAATAACAAATACAGAGTGAAGGGCCCCCTTTGTTTACTGAGTCACACGCCCAGATTTAAGAACAGAGAGATTAAGATTTGGACTCAGTTGTCTAGCTCTAAATCTGGAAAGTACTCAGGAGTATCTCCTTGCCTTCCTCAGGAAAGGGAAAGAGGGTGGGTTCATTGTCTGGGTATGTATTTGATGGAAAGCAGCCTTGATGTCAACGTCATTAACCATAAGGCTGCTATCCAAAGGGTGGGCACTGGCTGCTCCACTGGACAAAAATGAGGCATGGGAGCCACCTAGAGCAGTTCTGGTCTGTCCTTACAGGGTAGCTACGAGTTGGAATGAACCCCCATGGCTTTTGTCTTGTTCTTTCATTTGACTACTCAGGAAGCTTTGTCCTGATGAAGAAGAAACCAGCACAGGTTCCCTTTCTGTGTTTCTGTCTGGTCTAGGAGGGAAATGTCAAAGAGCTGCTATAGAAGGAGGCTGTAACTTTAGCCCTCTGTCTTCACTGAAGGAAATTCTCAGTGAAATATCTCAAACACAAAAGGACAAATACTGCCTAGCACCACTGTTATACAGCAGGTCTGACATGGGAGGTTGGGAAGAGGATGGGATAAGAGTGGACAGAAATGACCGCTGCATTGGAACAGATGAAAGAAAAGAACTGTCTAAAATGAATATATGATTAGGCAGTATATGTAAGTCAACAGCCAAGAATAAGAGCTATATATGATTGCAGAAAGAACTGAGGGTGTGTAGGGAAGGAGTATTTTTTTTAAAAAGTGAACTTGGAGATGGAGAAGTAAAGGAGAGGGGGTAAAATGTGCAATAATGAATGAATGAAAAGCTAACTACTCTGTAAATGTTCATTAAAATTGGAATTAAAATAAAAAGTTATTAAAAAAAAAAAAGAAAATACACCTGGTCCTCAAGCATTGGCCAGCATCAGTGAGGATCCTGTCATCTCTGTTTCTGTGTCTTGGGCTAGTCTGTTTACCTCTTACCTGTGGTGGTGGTGGTGGTGGTGGTGGTGTTAAGTGCCATCAAGTCATAGACGATTCATCGCGACCCTATGAACGAAAGACCTGAACACTTGCATAACTTTCATTGTTTCTCTAAATTCATAGAGATTCTAGAGGCAAGCTATTTCAGAAGTGGATGCCACTTCTGCTTCCAAGCCTGTTTTAATCAGGGAGCTCAGCCAAACACTGTCCGCTATGGGTAACCATTATCACATTTGACACATCAGTGTCAAAGGGTTTAGCATCACAGTAAATACGAGTTTCCTCTGTACAGCAAATGGACAGACCAGTGCTACACCGCTTAGAAGAATGTTTAACTGAAAACAATTAAAGCCAGGCCTGAGGGCCGCAGATTAAAATCACCCACCTTTGACTTGGTAGTGTAATTTTCTACCCACCAGGCCAACAGAACTCTATGACTCACAGCAATTCTATAAACAACAGATCTAACCCTTGCCCCATCCTACACTATCCCCACAATCCGAGACACACTCGAGCCCGTTGTTACAGTCACTGTATCAATCCATCGTATTGAGGACCTTCTTTTCTTCTCTGACCTTCCAGTTCTCTCAGCAGGATGCCATTTCCCAAGGACTGGAACCTTAACTGACTTGAAATGAAGCACAGCAATTGTGAGATCTCCCAGCAGCCTCCCCCAGTTTCTCCCATGCTTTGTCCAGTATTCAGAAATGCAAATCTTACCAAGTCACTACTTCCAACTTACGGAGTTCTGGTGGTCTAGTAGGTAAGGAATTGTGCTCCTGTAAAAAGAACAAGAGCAGCGTGGGGACAGCTTACTCTAACTTCCACTTACCCTAAAAGGGGCATCTGCTCCCACCAACAGCATCCATAATAGCAAACCAATTCTCATGTGGTCAAGTGTGTCCTGGATGCTCCTGTACGTACTTGTACTAATTCTAGCATCAATCCCACTGCCCTGTTGTTATTGTGTGGTTCTGCCAAGTCAAGTCTGATTCACAGTGACCCTATGAACAAAAGATCTGAACCCTGTGTTGTATGAAAGGAGAGAAGGTTAGCACTCCCCTTGACAAGGATGGAAGAGGTCCTTTGGGCCTTTACAACACGCATACGGTTAAGGCATTGCCATCTACTTCGTGGCATCTAACCACCCGTTTAAAAAAAAAAAAAAAAAAAAAAAAAAAAAAAAAAGATCTGAACCCTGCTCTATACTGTGCTATCCTAACAATTCCTGAGTCATCGTGTCAATCAACCTGGTCGAGGGTCTTCCTCTCTTCACCGACCCTCCACCCTTCCTAGCATCATGTCCCTCTCTAAGGAATAGTATCTCCTAGTAAAATGCCCAAAGTATGTGAGGTGAAGCCTCATGATTCTTGCCTCCAAAGAGCACTCTGGTCGCACCCTCTCCAAGACATAATCAGCTTGTTCTCTTGGCCGTCCATGGGAGGGTCTGTGCTCTTCTTCAACACCACGTCTCAGAGGCATCAATCATCTTCTGTCATCCTTATTCACTATCCAGCTCTCAGACGCAAAGCAAGTGATTGGAAAGACCATGGTCTGAATCAGAGGCACCTTAGACTTCAAAGTAACATCATTATAGATTTCCCCAGTGCAATGTGTTTTCTTATTTCCTGACTGCTGGTATCAAGGGTGTTAATTATGGATTCAAGTAAAAACTCCTACTGCCTTACTGGGTACAAAATATGTGACATTGTTTTCACAGAAACATACTCCTTATTATGAAAGTTATCAGAGAAGTTAACAGGTTAGAATTCAGGATGGTAAAACATACAATCCTCTGTGTGAATATAACAGAGCTTCTCTATTTATTCATTTGTTGATGGGCACATAGGTTGTTTCCAAATCTTTGCTATAGTGAACAAAGCTGCAATAAACATGGGTGTGCATATATCTGCTTGGGTGGCAGTTATGGTTTCTTAAGGGTATATTCCCAGTAGTGGAATTGCTGGGTCAAATTGTATTTCTACTATGCTCCATTGAAAAACAAGAAACTCACAAAATATATAAAATAGGTGACTCTAGAAGACATTATGCAGAGTGAAATATCTCAGTCACAAAAGGACAAATATTGCATAGAGCCACTGTTGTAAAGTGGGACTAACATAGAGGTTGAGGGAAGACTGAGAAAGAGGGAATAAATAATGTATATTGCCTTGAAACAGATGAGGGAGAGAATTGTTTAAAAAGGACATATGATTAGGTATTATTGTCATGATAGGAGTCCAGAACAAAGGCTGCATATTGGAGTAGACTTGGCGGGGGAAGGATTGTATAACAATGAAAGACTTTTTCTTTTATTTTTCAAAGAAAAGAGGGAACTTGAGGCGGAGGGCGTGGGCAGGGAGAAAAGTGCAACAATGAATGGATAGAAACCCTAAGTCTCTCTAAATTTTCAATAAAATCAATTTAAAAAACAAAACAAACAAAAATAAACCCACAAAACATACAATCCCACAATCAGAGAACTTCCAAAGTGAACTCCCAGGCCTCTCTGCCTTTAGCCTCGCGACTTTAGGCCAGTTATAAGGCTTTCTTAGTCCTTCCAATCACAGCATCTCCTCGTGAATCCTCCACAAAGCTTGGGTGACGGCTCCTAGTTCTGGCTTCATGAGCGGCAGTACTATGGTCAGCTCTGTCTCACACCGGGTCTCTGGTTCTCTGTTGCAGCTTCTGATATTGTCCCTGTGCTTGCAGGACAGACAGAGTTGAGACAACTGAATCAGATTAGAAGTGTTATCCCAACGGAGCAGAAGGGATGTGAATGTCGGAGATGCAGCCCTCTTTATAGGAGCACCAGGGTATAGATCGTGTTCTCAGGGGGACTAAGGGTGGGGACTTGGGTCTTGCCTTCACGTAGGGTGGTGCCTATGGATATCCCCATTCTATCAGCATGTTCCTGCCTGGCCATACGGTGAGGTCAAAGCAAAGGTAGAGGAAAGCCATTTATTGGAATAGAGCCAGCACCATCACAGCGGCCAACCCAAAGGTATATAATTCAAATCCACCAGCTCTTCCGTGGGAGGAAAATGAGCAATCTCCTCCTGTGTCATTTATAGCCTCTAAAGCTCTCCTGTGGTGGGGGGTTCACTGTGAGTTGGTTCTGCCTCGACAGCACATGACAACAACAATTCCAGACTCAGCTCTGGTTTTCCCACTTCTCAAGCATCGTCTTACTTAAAAATAAATAAATAAATAAATAAAATTTGCAGGGGTGGAATTCCAAAATCTCTGTAGATGTTCATTGAAATGAAAAATAAAGAAATTAAAATATTTTTTTAAAAAGACGGAGATTTGTAAGGGTTTGTAAGAATCAGAATCAACTCCACAAAGAGCAAACTGGGAGTGGGGGGGGTGGTCAGAGAGAAAAATGCAACAATGAATGCATGGAAAACCAAAATCTCTGTAAATGTTCACTAAAGATAATAAAATAAATTTTCTTTAAAAAAGTATTGGCTAGCTCT
>NW_006400067.1:1405690-1406153 GCF_000299155.1 Elephantulus edwardii | reverse complement strand
CCTCCCCCCAAGTCCACTCCACTGTGCAGCCTTCCCTCTGGACTCCTGTCATGACAAAAATACCTAATTACACATCCTTTTTAAACAGTTTTCTCCCTCATCTGTTTCAATACAGTTTACATAATCTATCCCATCTTTCCGAGTCTCACTTCAACCCCGAGGTCAATCCTGTTTTATAATAGTGGCACTATGCAGTATTTGTCCATTTGTGACTGAGATATTTCACTCAGCATAATGTCTTCCAGGGTCACCCATTTTGAATAATATTTCGTAAGTTCCTTGTTTTTCAACATAGCATAGTATTCCATTGTGTGAATATACCACAGCTTCTCTATCATTCGTTTGTTGATGGGCACTTAGGTTGTTTCCAACTCCTTGCTATTGTGAACAAAGCTGCAATAAACTTGGGTGCACATAAATCTGCTTGGATGTCAGTTATGGTCTCTTTGGGGTATATTCCCAG
>NW_006400067.1:1392005-1405512 GCF_000299155.1 Elephantulus edwardii | reverse complement strand
TTTTTTTTTTTTTTTTTTTTTTTTTTTTTTTACCACAGCTAATCCAAACCCTTCCTGGCCCTGGAGCACGTGCATCTAGGTTCTTTGGCCATGGGATCTCTCTAGTTGTAAACCACAATTTTCATCATGGTTATTCCATATCCACAGTTCCTAACAGAATTCTGAGCAATGTGGTGTTAGAACCACAAAGGCAATCAGAACAACAAGGCAGTTGTTGTTGTAGGTGGCATTGAATTAACTCCAAGTCAACACTTTCTACAGCAGAATAAAATCTTCCCCATGTTATGTCGTCTTCAGTAGCGCTTAAGTCTGCTTTTAAGCTGTACTTCTGCTTTTTTTTGCAGCAAGTGTCAATCTATGCCCTTAGAACCTTCCTATTTTTCACTGAACCTCTACTTAATCAAGCAAGATGTGTGTTGATATCATGTTCTAGCGACTGGATGAACTTGATAACAATTCAAAAATATGTGAGACAATATCTCACCTTCTTTATTTCTAAGTAATATTCTGGCTTCAGTTTTTCCCAAGATGGATTTATTTGAGGTTTTGGTAGATCCTGGTATATTCAACATTGTTCACCAACACAGCAATTCAAAGCCACCAATGCTTCTTAAGTGTTTCTTATCTTACTCATTATCCAACTTTCACGTGTCTATGAAGCTATAGAAAACATCATGGCTTCACTCAGGCATGTCTTGGTCTTTAAAGTGACATCCTTGGTATTTAGCACTTTAAAGAGACTTTGACAGCACATTTTCCCCCATGCAATAGTGTAATTTGATTTCTTGGCTACTGATTCAAAGAGTGTTGATTGCAGATTCAAGTATAACAAAATAATGGAACCCTTGTACGTTTCTCATACTATTGCTCATTGGATCAGTGGTGAGGATTTTTGTTTTCTAGACACTGAAGTGTCATCTGTACTGAAGGCTGGAGTCATCACAGCTGTATATTGACTATGTTGATCTGATAGGAATAGATACTGGGGGGGTTGGATCAATTCAGATGAGGAGTCTGATGGCCCAGAGCCCTGGGGCATGCGAGAGGTGCTGAAGGCTCTCCAGAGGTGTCTGTAGAGTGGGGGTGAAGTGAAAAGAGGTGCCCACCTGTGCACTAGTTACTCAGTCTTATACCTGGTTCTCGCAATGGCTTTTGGAGATGTGCCATTTGTTTGTGTGTTAGTCTCTGAAAACAGATGCAACTTGGGAAACCAGTTGTCCCTAACTTCAACTCATGGACACCCCGAATGTCTCGGTGGAGAGGTGTACTCCAAGGGTATTCATGGCTGGACTTTATTTTTTTTAATGGAAGTTGACCTTCAGGATTATTTCTTTTTTTTTTTAAATTTTATTTTTATTGTGATTTTAATGAAAGTTTACAGAAAACTTGGATTTTCATTTCATTCATTGTTGCACAGTTTCCTCCCTACCCACTCCACCAGTTGACTTAAAAAAAATATCTATTCATTGTTGAAAATGTCCTCCCTCAAACACACCCCTCCCCCAGCCCAATTTGCTGTGCACTTCTTATTCTGGACTGTTGTCATTACAAATAATGCCTAATCATATATTTCTTTTAAACAGTTCTTTCCTTTTTCTATTCCAATGTAGTGTTCATTATCTATCCCCTCTTTTCTTAGTTTCCCCCCCAGCCCTCATGTCAGTCCTGTTTTATAACAGTGGTGTTATGCAGTATTTGTCCTTTTGAGACCAACATATTTCATTCAGCGTAATATCCTCCAGGGCCACTCATGTTGTGTAATATTTTATTAGTTCCTTGTTTTGTGAATATATCCTGGTTTTTCTATCTATTCATTTGTTGTTTCCATCTTTGCTATTGTGATTAATGGAGCAATAAACATGGGTGTGCATATATCTACTTTGGTGGCAGTTCTGATTTCTTTAGGGTATATTCCTAGGAATGCAATTGCTGGGTCAAATGGTATTTCTATTTCCAGTTTTTCAAGAAAGCTCCATACTGCCTTCCATAGTAGTTGCACAAGTCTTACACTCCCACCAACAGTGGATTAGGGTTCCAATCTTTCCACAACCTCACATTTTTAAATTTTGAGGCTTCTCTGGATGGGTTCAAACCATGAACTTTTCAGTTAACAGGCTCCTGTTTCATCACCACCTATAACCTGCGGGGAGATGATTATAGTTCTCTTATTTTCGCAAAACAAGGAGTACTGCGCAGCCCGGTCCAAGTGCTGCCTTGCAAATTTACAGTTTTTAATCTCGTAAACTCAGCAGGTTTCTCACGACGTTGTGTGCTGCGCATTTAAGCAAACATAGGATCTTAAAGGAAATATTAAGTGTGGTGATTTTTGTGTTCCTAAGAAGAACTCACGTTTGAAGGGCCTCAAAGTGTCAGACAAGTCAAGTCACCAGGTCAAGTGTTCCGTGCTTTCCGTGGCCCAAGTGTGAGAATGGCATGCCCAGACTCTCCAAGGCTAATTTTTTTTTCTAGCCATTTTCCATGTTTATTGTGGAGCTGCAGACAGGAGACATATCAGGGCTATTTTTTAAATTCCAAAATGATGGGCATAGCTATTATAGAAAGACAAGAATCAGAATGTTCCTTAAAAGCAAGGATAATGAGGTTTTGTTTTAGTGCTTTGGACATGTGGTTGGAAGTGACAAAACCCCAGAGAAGGGTACCATATTGGGTCAAGTACAAAGTCAATGAAAAGGAGGAAGACCCTTCACAGGATGGATTAACACGGGGACTGCAACAATGGGCTGAGGCATAGTAACACTTGTGAGGACAGTGCAGGAGAGAGCAGTATTTTGATCTGCAGGACATGGGGCTGCTTGCAACTACTTAAAATCAACTTGAGGCACCTCACGCCACCACAGGAGGAAAGGTGAACCTTCTGGAGAGAGAGCTGACCGGGGGCTGTTAGGAGACATTATTAGTGGTGCATGTCTAATCCTGATAGGATTGTGGTATGCACAGCCAGCAATATTCTGCATGCCTTATTAGCATACTCTTTCATTCCCGTCATGAGCTGAACAATTAATCACAGAAGCTGTAACCCAGCCTTCCAATTTCCATGGTGCTATCTATTAATTTTAAATTAATGTCATGGCCTTTGTCAGTGAGTTCGAGGTGCTTTATAATAAGAGAATAAACACAAGTATATAATGTGAGAACATTCTTGGCACACCAGGGGTTCTTTTCTTTTATTTTCTATCTTCTTTTTTAATGAATGAGAGATGAAGCCAGCTTGTAGGTCTGGTTTGAGTGTGAATGCTGAGTTGCACTGGAAGAACTGTGTTAAAGGAGAGGCAGTCACAAAAGGACAAACAATCCATAGCATCACTGTCACAAGGAAGTACCGGCATAGCGGGTTGGGAGAACAGGTAAAGAGTGGAGAGATAGTGAACACTGCATTGGAACAGATGAGGGAACTGGTTAAAAGGAGTATGTGATTAGACATTATAGGAATAACAGTCCAGAAGAAGACCTACATTGCAAAATGGGCTGGGGAGGGGAAGGGAAGGAGGGAGGAATTTGTGCAACAGTGAATGAATTAAAAAAAAAAAAAATAGTAAGTGAACTGGGGGAAAGGGAAGGGAGGGGGAGGGAGGAAAATTTGTAACAACGAATGAATGAAAATCTAACCTTTCTGTTTAACTCTCATTAAAACTTTTTAGTGAACTTTAACTTTAATTAAATTTCCATTTAATGAAATATAAATTTAAATTTAACTTTAAATTAAAATCACAATTCACATAGAAAGTTTATCATTGAAAAACAAAAAAGTGACTTTATTTCAGTTAAAAAAAAAAGAAAGAAAATAGGATTCTAGGAAAGGGAACAGTCGCCTTGGCTAATTACTGGCTTTGGGGTCTTCAGTGAGCTGGTCCAATCCTTCGGGTCTCAATGCTATCATATCATAGTCAGAGAAAAGTGTGCTTGATCTCTATCCCTTATGGGTTTCGTAAGTTGCTTGTGAGATATGGTACATGGAATATATCAGATAAGGCGCCCTAGTAATCAGAAGGTACCCTGCAAGAGGACGTTTGGAGGAACACTTCATAAAGGGGTATTTACAAAGACATGGGCAGGATGCGGGAAATTCCCAAAGGCATGACATCTTGAGACTGATACCACCCCAAATAATGTGATGCAACCATGGAAACGAAACACCCTCTTATTAGTCTTCTTCCATGGATTAGAAATTTACTAGTCCTGCCTACAATCAAGTGTATGACTGATGGTTGGGATGAGGGGTGGGTGGTACAAGGCACCTTAAACATCTGACTTCTAAAATAACTTAGAGCAAAAACCCCTTTTTGCACAGAATCATCTCCTCTTGTTTTGAATGATTCATAGGCACTTACTCTGAAAGTGAAGAATGCCTGTATCAGGGTCCTTTTCCAGGGTAACACCAATTAATCATGAATCCTGTGAGAAAGAGCTGTATCTTACATAAAAACATACCCCTATTTAACATAATATGACAAGTTGTTACATAAACTTTATACAACTCTAATATTGGGTCATGTATTCAATAGAAGTTGATCCAAAATAATATAGCTTTCAAACATTTTTCAAATAAGTATTTAAATCAGGGCTCAAATTTATTTTAATTCCATATTGTTGCTGTTGCTTGTCATTAAAGGGGAACCAACTCATAGCTAACCGATGAGTTTTCAGAGGCAATCAATCACACAAAGAGATGGTCCATCCTTCTCCCAAGAAGCTTCTGGTGGATTCAAACGATGTACCTTTGGGATTTCAGTACAGGTTCTTATCACGGGGCCACCAGAGCTCCCTAGTTCCATATTAACTAACGCATATCTTCCCAGTACATGCATGTACACTTATCCATTTATGCATGCTTATAACAACAACAAATAAGCAGTAAATCAATCTTAGGAAGTTTCCACCCTGAAAGCTTGCTTCCAAAGTGTGTGAGTGGCTCACACAGTTCTCGGAAACTCTACACAGAGCAAAGTGGCTGACAAAAATATATGACCAGCTCGTAAAAGACCAAGGGGAGAGAAGGCAGTTAATAGAGCTGAAATAGAAGAATTAAATGACAATAAAAATCTTACCAATGTACTAATTGTCCTGAGATGGCCATAACCCAGCTCTTAAATTACAGAAAGAAAATCCGAAGTATCTACAGCCATTCATAACGAAAAGAAAATGTTTAGGAAGAAATGTTCTGTGGGGCTTTCATACTGCTATAGCTGGATATCACTTAACACAACTATAACACACACTTCTGGATGTGTTGTTGTTGTTGTTATGTGTCGTCGAGTCGCTTGCGACTCATAGTGACCCTATGTACAACAGCCCTAAACTCCGCTCTGTCCTGTGCCAATCACACTGTCTCTGACACTCCCATCCCAATTATCCCAGTCACTGAATCAATCCACCTCATAGAGGGCCTTCCTCTCCTGCGCTGTCCCTCCACCCTCCCAAGCATGATGTCCTTCTCCAAGGACCTGTCTCTCCTTACAACATGTCCAAAGTATGTTAGACGGAGCCTCATAATCCTTGCCTCCAAGGAGCCACCCGGTTTAACCCTTTCCAGGACAATTAGTATTCTCAATATTCTTCTCCAGCACCACCGCTCAAAGGCATCAATTTTCCCATTGAATAAATAGATTACATGTCTCAGAGTTAAGAAATGTCTTGACAAATTTGGTTACCCCAGTATCCGTCTGTCTCTGATGTGTATTCAAGGCACACCCTGGGAGTTGGCTTACTAGCATCCTTTAATTCAACGTGCTTTCAATTTCAGCAGGCTGCACTTTCTCCTAATCCTCCATCAGGGAGAGCTACCCAAAGCAATGTTATCACAAATAATAAACACAGTGGCAAAGAAGTACAAACTCTTGTAAAGATCTAGAATCCCACAACTGGAATGGCAGTAGGATGGGGTACGGATGGCTTCCTGGAGGAAGCTAAAGTCAGCCTAAGATCTAAAAAAATTATTGGATGCTAGCCAGGAAGTACAGATTGATTTGTATTACCATTCCCAAATGATGGGTCAACATGATTGTGTGATCTGATGCATTTACTCTAATTATTGTAATTCCTAAACTTGGAAGCTTCATCTCACATACTTAGGGCATGTTGCTATTAAAGGCTATTGCTTGGAGAAGGAAATCATGCTTGGAAAGGTAAGGGATGGTGGAGGAGAGAAAGATCCTCAACTAGGTGGATTGACACAGTGACTGCAGCAATGGGCTCAAGTATATCAGAGATTGTGAGGTTGGTACAGGGCAGGACAGAGCTCAGATCTATTGTTCATAGGATTTCTGGGTCGTACTCGACTTGATGGCGCCTCACAACAATATAATGACAAAACAGCTGTGATGGCCTTGTGGTAAGAAGCTGCATTGTAATCCCCAAAGCATGTAGTTCAAATCTATCAGCTGCTGCACAGGAGAATGGGCAATCTCCTCTCATGTGATTTACTGTCTCTGAAAACCTGCTGGACTGGAGAGTCAGCCATGAGTTGGTTTCAACTCAGCAATAAACACAACAACATGATGTTAATGAGTCGACAGGATTAGAGGCAAATATATTCATGGGTCAGTCTTTTTAGAGATCTGGGAGGGAGGGAGGGAGGGAGAGAGGAGGAGGAGGAAGAGGAGGAAGAAGGAGGAGGAGGAGGAGGAGGAGGAGGGAAGAGGAGAGAGGAGAGAGAAGAGAGATGAGAGAGAAGAGAGAATACAAATGGGCAGAAAACCAAAGGACCTAGGTCAGAACCAAGAAAAAGCAGGTGAGAATGCAGTTCACCCTTTGGACCCAGAGATTTTGTGCTGTGAATCTCCTAGACCAGGAGGAGATAGAAGCTAAAACACAGGTGAATCTTCAAGGACCACCTCATGACTGGAGACAAGAACACACAACTCCATCCCAGAACTGACAGAGGAGGAAAGACTTCTCTAGAGCCCATGATCAGGGTTTCTTTGTTTGTTATTTTTTGGTTTTTTTTACAGTTATGTTCCATTTGTGTATGTTGTGTCTGATACAACCACTGACATTATGTTTTATACAATAATCACATATATTATGTCTTATTCGTATTGTTGTTGTGAGGTGTCATCGAGTCACGTATGATCCATAGAATAACCGCTCTGAGTCCTGTCCTGTGGATTTTGTACCATCTCTGAACACAACAAACACATAAGCCCATTGCTGTGATATATAGGCCGATATGTTGATCAATTCAGGAAGCATCAAGAAGATGGAGAAAATGCAGAGTCCCTGAACCAAAAACAATCTGCTGATACTGAAAAAGTTCAGGAAGTCCCATAAGAACAAAGCCGGTGGGAATGAAGGAAGAAGCTGAAGCTACAACTAACTGGAGGCTTTGGCAAAAAAAACAAAACAAGGCTGCAGGAGTTGTTGAGACTTAAACGTGCTTGTTTCAACTACTAGATGCAGCCCTCGATGCACTCACCAGGCTGAGCCAGGAAACTTGAGGTCAGGCCAACTGACTGACTGCAAGAGATCCGTATTGATTCCTAAGAAAGATGCTATTATTATCTTATTCACGTAGATGCCGTGTTAGATAATAATTCACATACATGTTTATATAATTATCATAGGTCTGTGCTTTTTATCATCCCATCTCGTCAAGGTGTCTGTTGCCTTTCCTATTCCTTCCCACACTGCATCTGCCCATTTATCTCTGCCACTCTCCTTCTTCCCACCTTATCTCTGCTCCTCCTTCCCCTCCTGATCAGTGATGCATAACTTGTTCATCTTTGCTAATAGAATACTTCAATTTTCCCCAGGTTGATCTTCCTTTATTCATTGTTCAGTTTCTACATTCCGTTTTCGCTCCCAGCTCCACTCCTCCAGTTAACCTCCTGTTTACACAGTAGTAGGTTTTTTGTGTTTTTTGTTGTTGTTGTTGTTTTTTGCTTTTTATTTTAATGAACGTTTACATTGATTTTGTATTTCCATTCATTCATTGTTGCACTTTTCTCCCTGCCCACCCCTCCGCACCCTGTTCGCTTTTCTCTTGAAAAGTAAAAGAAAAATTCCTTCACTGGTATACAATCCCCACCACCACCAGCCCAGTACACTCCACAGTGCAGCCTTCATTCTGGACTCTTGTCATAATCATAATACACAATCACATATCGCTTTTAAAGTGTTCTCTCCCTCATCTGTTTCAATACAGTTTACATAATTTATCAAATTTTTCTCAGTCTCACCCCAACCCTGATGTCACTCCCGTTCTACAACAGTGGCACTAGTTTTACTCAGTGCATCTACTTCTGATATTGCTCATTTAAGTATATTAGAGACACGGTCCCGGCCCGGCCGAAGGAGCTGGGAGGCGGAGGAGCGCGGCTGCAGCTCTGTTCAGACTCGAGTTTCGAGGTCAAGGCCTGTTTCTGAGGATCTGCAAAAGTGGACAGGCTCACCAAGGGTGGCTTTTTCTCAAGTATTTTTTCCAGTCTGTTTGGAACCCGGGAAATGAGGATTCTCATTTCGGGATTAGACGGGGTGGGGGGGGGGTGATTCTACAATTTTGTACAGGTTACAGGCTGGAGAAGTCGTTACCCACCATTAGATTTCATGTTGAGACATAAACATATGAAAAATCACAGAAACATATGAAAATCTCAAATTTCAAGTTTGGGATTAGGAGAACAGACAGGTATCAAGCCATGCTGGAGATGTTATTATTCAAACACAGATGCAGCCGTTTATGTAGTAGGCAGTTGAGACTGAGACCGAACTGGCATTTCCAAATCAGAGTTAGTTGCCGTGTTGGAGGAAGAAGAGCTGAGAATAGCCATTTTAGTGGTGTTTGCAAATAAGCGGGCCATGGAACAGGCCATGCCTCTCTCTGAGATGGCAAGTTCACTGGGGTTATCTGCCTTGGAGGACCGAAAACGGTGAATATTCAAAACATCAGCAGCCACAGGCTCTGGTCTTGAAGCAATGGAATGGTTAGTTGAAATTTTAAGAGCTGACAGTAATTGGACTGCTTCTACACCTCTGAAATGAAGGTTACAAATGAAAGTTCCCTTTGGAAACAGACGAGTGTGCATCACACTCTTTGATATTACAACCCCATGACTGTTGGTGTATCCTGGACTGACGGCATCGTTTGTGATAAATATGAAAACACAAGTACTTGGTTTGGAGGATAACCAATTTTAATTGAACCAACTGAATATCTCTTCCGTGTAATAGAAAGTGTTCTTTCCTTCCTCTCTTGTGTTAAGACATATATTCTATTGGTATGCAACTCTGATTTAAATATAGTCCTATTCAAGAATGCACTTTTGTTAGGTGGGGGGAATAAACTCTTACTATTGAATTAGTGGTTAAAGCCTATTTGTGTAAACATTAATAACTATCTTAACTCAGAAAAAAAAAGTGCGCTAGAGAACCAAGACACCAAACAAAGCAAGAACTGGTCAAATTGAAGACGGAGCATAGGGAATCACTTCTACTCAATCTCACCTGGCATTGCCTTTGTTGAACAGGCCACAGCAGTGAACGAGTGACTGAAGAAGGGGATTCAGAGTAGACTCTGCTGAGCTAAAGTTCCAGGGACAGTCCTCAGAGAAGCATTTCTTGCTCTTAGCCTTTCATCCTAATCTTCCCCCGGACATCATAGACTCTCTACCCTGTGGGTCAGAAATACCGAGAAACCCAGAGCTCTAAGTCTGTGTGCAGGAACCGCTAGAGACCAACACCTTTTTGCTTTCTCTTAAGTCATAGTCTATTATTGCCTTCCTTAGGGTCTGTTGGCAAGCATAGCATGCTTTCTCAATGCCTTATTACTTTAAAACAAATTTTCATTCCTAACCTAGCTCTTCCCACCACTCCTCTTTCTAAATAAGTGAAGAAAACTGACAACATCGGATTAAAGTGCTGATGTGTTTTGCATACGATGCCACCTTAGGAAAAGAGCTCCAGTGACTAAGAGGGTTGCTTGTTGGACATGTAACTGAAAGGTCCACCGTTGGAGTCGGTCAACCACTGTGCAGGAACAAGGTGAAGTATCTTTTCCTGTAGAAGTTTCCGAATTTGTACAATGCCCGCAGTGGTTTTGGTTTATCACCTTGGGAAGGACAGACTCCCAAGATTGAGAACTGTGTTCAAATCCTGCATTCACAGGTAGTGTGAAAACGAGAAAGGAGGGTTAACACAAAGGAGGAAAAACTGAAAAGCCAAAGAGCAAGTGGTGTCTCATCTTCCAGGCTGGAGACTCAAGGTCTGTTTTCAGCTAATTCTCCTCAGGCACAGTCATCATGCATCTGTCATAGCAGGTCTGTGTGATGCTACTCTGCTGAACAGATTTCAGTGGAGCCTCTAGGTTAAGAAAGGAATCTCATCCCAGGCAATTTATAACCTCAGAAGCCCACTGGAGGGTCACCTGAGAGTTGGCTCCAACTACCAGCCATAAGAAAGAGGACTAAGTTACACTTGATTCAAGCCCTGATCTTTTCAATCACTTACTCGGGCTGAAAGCCGGACAGTGAATAATGATGTCAGGAGGAGAATGGACGCCTTTGAGCTGTGGTGTTGGACACACCACACATGGACAGCCAAGAGAACAAAGCTATGTCTTGGAGAAGGTGCAGCCGAGTGCTCCTTGGAGGCAAGGATAGTGAAGCTTTGTCTCACATACTTCGGGCGTGTTGCTAGAAAAGGCTATCGCATAGAGAAGGATTCATGCTGTAAAATGTGGGTGGACACTGAAAGAGAAGACCCTCAACCAGGTGGATTGGCACAGATTACCACACATAAACTCGAGTGTGTCAGAGATGGTGTGATTGGTACAAGATAGGAGAGTGTTCAGATCTGTTGTTCATAGGGTCATTTGGAGTCCTACCTGACTCCACAGCATCTAACAAGAGATAAAGGAAGACAGAACCAGAGATTCACTGCCAAAAATTACCCACTGCTTCATAGCAGTCCAATCCATAGTCAATCAGAGACACAGAGCAGGATTAGGCAACAATTTGACCAGTTGAACATGAGGTTATTGTGATTCAGGAGAAATTACACCTAACAACAAACATGGTGACAGTGGACAGCGTCCCTGAAGCAAGAGTGAGGATCTACCTTTATCATCTATCGTGAAAAAGGTAACCCATTAGCCTTTGCATAACAGAGATAAGCATTGTAACAGGAGGGGGAAATCTCTACAGAAAATTGCTCTATTTACAAACTAAGCAGAAAACACACCTATTTCATGCTCATTTTAATTTCTCCAATGAATGCTAGTTTCCATGAATCTCTCTGAGTCCATTCAGTTTTCCAGCACTTACCGTTCTACAATATAAACAATCCTAATATAGACACAGCAAGTCTCACTTGAAGAAGAAAATATTACTTGCACTTCTGGCATGATCTGCTTTGGTTTCATCAGCCAGAGATACAGGTCTGCGTGGGAAAAGGAAGACAGCTCTTCAGTCCTGTTCAATTCAAGTTGATTCTGAATTGATGCCTTTGCATTGTGGCATTGAGGGAGAATACTGAATATACCGTGGACTGCCCAAGAACAAAGACATCTATCTCGGACAAAGTACCATTAGAAGATGCTTCAGAGTCACGGATGAGGCAACTTCGCATTGTGCAAATTGGACAATGTTATCAGGAAGAACTGATTCCTATAAAAAGATGTCATCCTTGACAGACTATCAGGAGGGAAAGAGAAAAACCTTCAAGGAGGTGGATTGATTCGATAACTACAGTGGGCTCACATGTAGCAGTGGTGCCAGGCCAGGCAGCACTCGGTTCTGTTATACCCAGGACTGCTAAAAGGGGGAACAAGATCAAGTTCACCTAACAGTGATACTCTGCTTCCTGTGAGGCTCACTGTGAAGCAGGCATATTAATCCAGTCTGCGTACTGCAAACCTAACTCCCAAAGGTCTTCCGAGTTGACATTTTAGAATTTTTACAAAACTGGGCGCTGATACATCTGATTGGTAGGAAATGAATTTTATATCTAAAGTTATAAAGGGTTTTGTTTGGATTGCTTAAATTTTTAAATTGTGAAGTCATCACTAAATTGGGTGGCTTCGTGGTAGGAAACTGCACTGGAATCTCAAAGGTTCCTGGTTCAAATCTATGGCTATTTGCTCCGAAGGAGGAGGATGGCTAACTTCCTTCTGCCCAATTTAGTGCCTTTGGCAACCTGCTGGGGGGTCATCTATGGGTGGTTACTGACTCAGTGACAGAAAGCAACAACAGCTTCACAAGAGGAAACCTTCCTTTCCAACTGCAGAGCAAACGTACATATTTCTAACGGGGTTTTTTTGGTTTTTGTTTTAGTAAGGATTTATTGTGAAAATGGTTTGAAATCTGAAAAATACTTGCTTTTCTGGAATTGTTGACACAGCAGCATCTATATCAGGATACAGTGAAGAGGTACAGGGAAGACACACTGTCTTCCTGGGATAGAGCCTAGTTTTATGCAAATGAGTTTAGCTTCAGACTTTAGCATAGCCATCAACATATGCGGGAGATTAGAGTGTGCTTACACGTTTGAGTAAATTCTGGGGGTCTAGAGGTACAGAACTGGGCTGTAATCCCCCAAAGGTACACAGTTTCAATCCAGGGGTTGCTGCCTGGGAGAAAGATGGGCAATCTCACCCTGCACAATTTACAGCCTTTGAAAACCCACTGCAGAGTCAGTACATAATAACATGTTGTTGTTGCTGTTGCCGTTGGGTACCGTAGAGTCAGAACTGATCAATAGCTGACCCTCCAGCGGATTTTCAGAGGCAGCCAATCGCACAGGAGGAGATTACCCAGCCTTCTTTCATGGGGCAGCTGGTGGCCTTGAACCACAAGCCTTTGGGATTGCAGCACAGCTTCTTGCCACTCGGCCACCAGAGCTAGATTTAAGGAGACCTCACTGGGCATTTCTCACTCGGTTCTTGTTGTTATGTGCCATCAAATCGTGACTCAAATGGCCATGTCTGGAGGCAGCAGAGAGTATCAGAAGGAAAAAGGAGGTGGAGAGGTACATTCTTCCTGCTCCAGCTCCCTTCAGCTGACCCACTCCGGCAAGTGGAAAGCAGCTATGGCTTGACGGTCCAGCTTCTTGTGGTGTGAATTCCTTGAGCAAGCGTTAAGGTGTCTCACTTATTACAAGGAGCTGGCACGTGGTAACTCAATCCACTTCTCTCTTTTTACCCAATTCTGTTGTCTGAGCACCAGCCTTGTAGAGGTGCCCTTTCTGAGCTTCATAATTGAGAATCCTTCTTCATTCCTTGTATTTCCTCAACGCTAGAGGTCTAACCTGTTTCCTGAGATCACTAATAAATGAGACACTGTAAACTTCAAAATGTTAGCTGTGTCATACAGTTACTATTATCTGGGTGTTACATTGTACAGTGTGGGTGGAACGCATTTGACAGCACCTAATAACAACAGCAGTAGTTTGAGTTGTGTTTCCCTTATAGATGGAATTCTTCTTGAAAATGGAATTTTTACCCTGCTAATGGGATTGTGCCAGATTAGAGGGTATTCAAAACTTAATTGTTTCTGAA
>NW_006400067.1:1377148-1391620 GCF_000299155.1 Elephantulus edwardii | reverse complement strand
CTCTATCCTGTGCCAATCTCATTGCCTCTGACACACCCATCCCGATTACCCCAGTCACTGAATCAATCCACCTCATAGAGGGTCTTCCTCTCCTGTGTCGTCCCTCCACTCTCCCAAGCATAATGTCCCTCTCCAAGGACTGATCCCTCCTTGCAACATGTCCAAAGTATGTCAGACGAAGCTTCAGAATCTTTGCCTCCAAGGAGCAGCTTGACTTCACCCTCTCCAGGACAAACTTGTTTGTTCTCCTAGGAGTCCATGGTATATTCAATACTCTTTTCCAGCACCACAGCTCAAAGGCATCAATTCTTCTTCTATCATTCCCAGTCATAGTCCATCTTTCCAATGTATAGCAAGTAATTGCAAAGACCAAGGCCTGTATCAGGTGCTCCTTAGTCTCCAGACTGACATCGTTGTTCTTCAGTACTTTGGAGAGGTTTCTGACAGCAGATTTTCTCGATACATTTCATCTTTTAACTTCCTGGCTGCTGGTGCCAAGAGTGTTGAATGTGGAGCCAAGCAAACTGAAGCTATTGACAATCTCAATCTCTTTCCCATCTATCATGATGCTTCCAAACGGCCCAGTGGTGAGAATCTTTGTTTTCTTGATATTGAGAATAAATCCATATTGAAGGCTGCAGACCTTGACCTTTTTGCAGCTACAGAAAAAAAGAAATTAAAAATAATATCTGGTAGCTGCTAGAAATTAAAATCTACAAAGAGAGACACTGTCTCCTCAAGACAAACCTTAAGGGAGGCTTTTGAACTGGGAGAAGGCAAGCTTCTCTTTCTTAAAACACTCATTTATGGTATTTGTGTTACTGTGACCCTCTTACTCTTTGGATGCATCATCTGGAGAGGGTCCAATTTGCTGGAGAGCAATAAAGTAAAAAGTTGCAGAAAAAATAAGACCTTCAATAAGTTGGATTAGCACAGTATCTACAGCAAGGGGATCAAACATACCAATGATTGCAAAGAGGCCTCAGAACCAGGCAATGTTTCATTCTCTTGGGCGTGAGGTCACTATGAGCTGCAGCTGCCTTAAAGGCAGATAATAACAAGGTAACAAAGACACTAGATTGCCCCTGTCTTGATTGTGTAGGCTTTCAATGCCTGTGTGAACAACCCCCTGTATTTCCCTCCATTGGGAATTCTCTGTGTACTCTCTGTTTTCCCAACTGTACCCTAATTGGTTTAGTTCGTGAATGGAGATCACATCTTCTGAGTGCAGCATTCCAAGACTTCTCTGGTGTTTATTCACTGTCTGAAAAAAGTCTGGGAAGTGAGCTCTGTAACGTCAACCTTTGTTTATGACCCACTTGAGAAACCATGTGGAAAAGCAAATTTGCCCCTCAACAGCCGCTACTAATTTTGAGTGAAAAGAGATAATAAAATTAATATTGTGGTCTAATGTGTTGAGATGATCTGCAAAGGAAGAAAGGGGACTGGCGGTGGAAGAACAGATTCATTTACCAGGATTTGCGGATAATTAGTTAAGAAGGAGAAGGCATTCAAGCAAGAACGTCTGTCTGATTTGTGGTGCCATCATGCATAACATGGGCTGTTGATGAGGGTTCCTCCAATGCCACATTCTTCTTCATATAATCCAACTTCTCAAATTATTTATTCAGCACACAGATTGAAAACCTTTCAACCAGATACATTATGCAGATAACACGATCTTGTTTAAAGAGGACGAAGAAGACTTGAAACACTTCCTATAGAAGATGAAAAATGAAAGCCTTCAATATGGATCTCAGCATCAAGGAAAAAACATGTCACCACCTGACAATAGACACCATCATAATAGATAGAGAAAAGATTGGGGTTGTCAATGACTGCATATCACTTGGATCCTCAATCGACAGCCATGGAAGCAGCAGTTAGTTAAGAAATCATTCAGGAAATCAGTCAAGAGATCATTGGGAAAAGCTGTTGTTAAGGACCTCTGTCCAAAGGGCTAGCAAGTAAGGATATCAGTTTAGAGACTAAGATGCACCTGATTTTAGCCATGGCATTGCCAATGACTTTGTGTATATCTGAATGTTGGAGGGTAAATAAGGAATCCTAAAGAAGAATCGGTGCCTTTGATCTGTGGTGTTGTCAAGGAATAGTGACTATACCTATACTATGAACAGCCAAAGAACAAGCAGATCTGCCTTGGAGGAAGGGCAACCAGGGTGCTCCTTAGCGGCAAGAATATGACATTTTGTCTCACATATTTTGAGCATGTTGTCAGGAAGAACCAGTGTTAGGGGGACTATCACACTGGTTAAGGTAGAGGGTCAGTGAAAGAGAGGACAGCCCTCAAGGAGACAGATTGACACAGTGAAAGGGGGCCAAGCGTGGCAGAGATCGTGAGAATGGTGCAAGACGGGGCAAGTCACCAGTCAGGTGTTCATAGGGTTGCAACGAGTCATAGTCTCCAGGACGGCACCTTACAGCAATAATAACAACATCTTGTGGGATTTGCAGCCTTGGATACACCCAGATAAGCTCAACTTTGAGTTGGTTCTGACTTGCTAGCAAGAGGACTATCTTGAACTTTTAATTTAAAAATAATTCTTGGGGAAAGAAAGGAAATGTTGTGGAGCTTCATCTCACATGCTTTGTGCATGTTGTTAAGAAAGGTCAGTGTTTAGAAAAAGACACCCAGGCAGTATACATCATCCATCTGCATTAAAAGAGATGAGGGAGAGAACTGTTTTAAAAGGGATAGATGATTGGGTATTATTATCATGACAGGAGTCCAGAATGAAGGCTGCACAGTGGAGTGGACTTGTGGGGAGGGGTTGCATAATAATGAAAGAGTTTTTCTTTTACTTTTCAAGGAGAAGAGTGAATTGGGGGGGAAAGGAGGGGTTGGTAGAGAGAAAAGGATGACAATGAATGAATGGAAACCCTAAGTCTCTGTAAACTTTCATTAAAATTTATTTTAAAAAAAGAAAACAAACAATGCATTGCATTGGGCAAATCTGCTCCAAAATACCTCTTTGAAGAGTTAAAAAGCTGACAAAGGGTCCCTTACAGTCAGAATTGAGTTGACAGCAGTGGGAGCCTCCAGGAGGGTCAGCTATGAGTCAATCCCAACTCAACAGCCTGTAGCAGCTCCAACAAAAGCAATGACTGAATAGTTAAAAAAAAAAAGTGAACTGGAGGGAGAGGGAAAGGAGGGAGAAGGGGTAAAATCTGCAGCAATGAATGAAAATCTAACTTTTCTGTACACTTTCATTAAAATCATAAAATAAAAACATTTTTAAAAAAGAAAGAAAAAGACACCATACTTGGAAAGGTTGAGGGTAAACAAAAGAGAGAAAAACCCTTAACAAGGTGGATTGACACAGTGATTCATTCTAATGGTGGGATCACATCTATTATAGATGATGAGGGTCTCACGAAATAGGGCAAGATCCAGAGCCATTGTTCATAGAAGTGCGATGAGTCATAGTCAACGCGAGTCATTGTTCGTAGGACTGCTATGAGTCATAGTCAACACAAGGTCATCTACCAACGATGTGATTAGATGATCTCATGCTTCTGGGTTCAGCAAGTGGGAACTATTTTCTTCTTATCTTAAGATCACTCTCTGTTATGCCTCATTAGATGCTAAGATAACCAGGACTTCATGGGCTGAGATTTTAGAACCAAATGGCATAGTTTCTAAGAAATGAAAGAACATCATCTTCCAAGTATCTTCTAGAACAGGCCCTATTTTTTTTTAAAGCAGATTCACCCAAATATAGGTAGCCCCTTTCTCCTTTCATTGGGGGACACTTCACTGAAGGTAGAATAGCGTGTGACATAACATCATCTCCAAGGTGGAAACGGAAAATAAAGTTATAGGCGATGACAGAATTTTCTAGGTAAATTGTAGCAGTGAACCAGTAAACGTCAAATGTAATCGTTGGGTCTGTTTGAGATATGATGGGTGACTCTGTCAGCAATACCAGGCTCTGCTTCCATCTCAAGAATCACACCACGTATTGGACAGTAATTGATATCAGAAATTGTTGAGGTCTTGTAATGGGTGCAGCGAGAGCTGTGGGGGAAGATTTCTCATACCCTGAGATCCACAAGCATCACACCAAAATGCGTATTGACCTACTCAAACTGCTCGTACTTTTTAGGACTCGTCTAAGCCACTTGCTTTTCCCAGAGGTGATTTTGGAGTTTCCTCTGAGGACACACATGTTCTTTTTCACATATTATTAAATCTCTAGATGAAGGTGTAATGCTTTCAGTACTGGTTACCACGTGATTTCTTTGAGTAATGTCTCATAACCTAATGTCATCTTGCCCAGACAATATTCCAGTATGTTCTCTTTATGGTATGGTGTTGTTATGTGCCATCGAGTCGGCTATGACTTGCAGTAACCCTATGCTCAGTTGCTCTGAACCCTGACCTATTCTGAGCCAATCTCACTGTCTCGCACACATCTACCCTCATTTCCCCAGCTACTGTGTCAATCCTTCTGTCCCTCAGCCCTTGTTGTTGTGTGTACCACAGAGTCAGAACTGACCCATAGTTGACCCTCTGGCGAATTTTCAGAGGCAGTTAATTGCATGGGAGGAGATTGTCCATCCTTCTCCTACAGAGAAGCTAGTGGGTTCGAACTGCATGCATTTGGGATTGCAGTGCAGCCTCTTGCCTCTAGGCCACCAAAGCTCCTTTCCCTCCACCCTAACAAGCAGGATCTCCTTCTCCAAGGACTGGTTCCTGCTGGAAACATACCCAAGGTATGTAAGAAGGAACCTCAAAATACTTACCTCCACGAAGCAGCTTGGGTTCACCCTCTCCAAGAATATTTGTTAGTCCTCTTGGCAGGCCACAGTATGTTTAATACTCTTCTCCAGCACCAAAACTCAAAGACATCAATTCTTCTGCCATCTTTTGTCATTCATTATTCAGTTCCATGGTGCAAGTCATTGTAGAGACCATGACCTCGATCAACAGCATCTTAGTCTCTAGACTAACATCATTGCTCTTCAGCACTCTGGAGAGATCTCCGGCAGCAGATTTTCCTACTGTAATTCATCTTTCTATTTCAAGAGTGTTGATTGTGGAAACTAGCAATCTGAAGTTGCTAACAATCTCAATCTCTTCTCCATCTACCATGGTGCTGCCAATTGGCCCAGTGGTGAGAAGTTTTATTTTCTTGATGTTGAGTTTTAATTTATATTGCAGTTTATGGTAGTTGACCCTCTGCAACAAATGCTTCAGACCCTCCTCAGTTTCAGCAAGCAAGGTTGTGACATCTACATAATGTAGGTTGTTGATAAGTCTTTCTTCAATCCTGATGCTACATTTTTCCTCATAAAGTCCAGTCTGTCGAATGATTTGTTCCACATATAGATTGACAAAGGTAGGGAGGCAGGACACATTCCTCATGCACTCTTTTCCTGATTTTGAACCAAACCATGAAATAATTCCTTGCTCTGTTCCTGGTCTAAATAGAGGTTTTGCATGAGAACTATCAGATGTGCTGGGATTCCCATTCTTTTCAAGGTTAGCCACAATTTGTTGTATCCACATAGTCAAATGCCTTTGTATAATCAATGTTGTTAGTGGTGGTGGTGTTACATGTTGTTGAGTCACTTGTGACTCATAGTAACTAGGCCTATGTAAAATAGCTCTGAAACCTGCTCTATCCTGTGCCAACTTTACTGTCTCTGACAAACCTACCCTCATTACCCTAGTCACTGAATCAATCTGTCTCCTCTATGGTCTTCTCTTTTTCTGTGCCCCTCCATCCTCCCAAACATGATGTCCCTTTCCCAGGACTGGTTCCTCCTTGCGATATGCATCTTTCTAAACCCAGCTTGTATTTCTGGTCATTCTCTGGAAATATACTGTTCCATTCATTTCTGGATGGTCTTCAGTAGGATTTTGCTAGTGTGTGATATTAGTGATATCGTTTCATAATCTCTGTACTCTGTTGGTTCACCTTTTTTTGGAATAGAAATAAAGATGGATCTCTTCCAGTCAGTTGGCCAGGTAGTTTCCCCAGATTTCTTGGCACAACCTGGTGACAACTTCCTGGGCTGCATCTGTTTTTTTAAAATATGTCAATTGCTATTCCATCAATTCCTGGTGCTTTGTTTTAGCCAAGTCATTCAAAGGAGCTTGAACTTCCTCCTTCATCACCATTGCCTCTTGAACATGGGTGATTTAATGAAATTCTTCTGTGTCATCCAATTATTTTTGGTACAGTGAATCAGTGTACTCCTTGCAGCTTCTTTTGATGCTTCTGGGATTATTCAATATCTGTCCATGGAATCATTAAGTATTACAACTTGAGACTTGAATTTGTTCGTTGGTTCCTTCAGCTTAAGAAATGCCAAGGGAGTTTGTCCCTTTGATTTTCTGACTCGATCTCTTTGTACATTTCATTATAATACTTTGCTTTGTCTTCCTGAGCTGCCCTTTGAAATCTCTGTTCAGCTCCTTAACTTCCTGATTTCTTCCCTTTGTTTTTGCTTCCTCATACTCTAGTACAATATTCAGTCTCTCCCAACTTCCACCTCGGTCTTTTCTTCCTCCTTTGTTTTTGTGATGACCTTTTGCATTCTTCAAGGATAATATAGTCATCTTTTTTTTTGTCTGTAAGCTTGGTTATATTTAAAATATTATCAGTTTTTACTATTTAAAAGGGATATATGATTAGGTATTATTGTAATGACAGGAGTCCAGAATGAAGGCTGCCTAGTGGGGTGGACCTGGGAGGAGGGATTGTAAAAATATGAAATCATTTTTCTTTTACTTTTCAGAGAGAAGAGTGTACTGGGGGCAGAGGGAAGTTGGGCAGGGAGAAAAGTGCAACAATAAATAAATGGAAATCCAAAGTCTCTGTTAATTTTCATTATAATTAATAATAATATAAAAATTTTAAAAATGTTATCAATTTTTAGTATTTGATGGAATTCATGAGGTAACATTGAAAATCCTTGGAGAACTTCATGTAAATATTCCATTACTCAAACTTCCATTGTGTTTATATACTCTACAAAGGTCAGAAAGCTGTGTTACTGTTTTCAAACATACATGATCTCCTTTCCTGGTGCTTGGTCCTTTCTGACAATGTATCCCAAGTAAACAACCAGATATGCAATCTTTACCTCTATAGAGCATTTGTTTATTCTTCTGGTAGTCCGTAATATAGACAATAGGCGACCAGTGTCATAATTAAAAAATGAATTCTTGTGTTTTCCTTAACCATTTCATACCTTCACATGCATATGAGGCAATTAAAAATTCCGTAGCTTAGGTAGACTCACTTTAGTCCTCAAAGTGTCTTTTAAGCATTGCTTTTTAAAAATATTCAGGAGGTTTCTATAGTCAGCTTTCCCCAAGGAGAAGTATCCATGGGATTTCTTGATATCTAAGCATTGCATTGCATTGGGAAAGTCTGATGTCAGAGACCTCTCCAAAGTACTGAAGAGCAACGATGTCAGTCTGGAGACTAAGGTGTGCCTGATACAGGACATGATCTTTGCAATCACTTGCTATACAACAGAGAGCTGGACAATGACTAAGAATGATAGAAGAATAATTGATGTCTTTGAGCTGTGGTGTTGAAAAAGAATATTATTATACTATGGACTGCTAAGAGAACAAACAAGTTTGTCCTGGAGAGGGTGAAGCCAGGCTGCTCCTTGGAGGCAAGGATTATGAAGCTTTGTCTGACATACTTTGGACATGTTGCAAGGTGGGACCAGTCCTTGGAGAGGGACATCCTTCTTGGGAGGGTGGAGGGTCAGAGCAAGAGAAGAAGCCCCTCCTCAATGAGATGGATTGATTCAGTGACTGAAGTAATGGGGGTAGATGTGTCAGAGACAATAAGATTGGCAAAGGATAAAGCAGGGTTTAAGGCTGTTGTACATAGGGTTGCTATAGTTGCAGGTGACTCGATGGCGCATAACAACTTCCAGTGAGCTCATCTTGTGGGGTAAAGGGTATAAGTTTGACAAGGATATTTGATCAGATCCATAGGCAAGTCTGGTCTTGCTCTAAGCATCCAGAAGCCTGTTTGTACAGGAGTGAGAATACCCTAGAAAACCAAGTTCCTCCAACTAAAATAACCCAAAAACAAAGGTGTCATTATCACCAGAGATGGACAGTTCTTGGTGACCAGTTGTCTCCCAGAGTTTTCCAGATGCGGATTTGAGCTCTAAGAAGGCCAAGAGTTCGAACAAAAACAAACCCTGAAATGTAAGAACTTTCAAGAGGGTGGAATGATAGTCATACCACCAATATGCCCATTGAATGGAATCCATGGAAGAGAAGCACAGAGCCTCTTTGAGTAGCTCAAGGGTTTCACGATGCATTCACCGGCAGGGGAAACGTGACTGCTGCCAGGAGATCATGGTGTTTCATGGGAACAAACCATGACAAGAATGCAGCCACACTATATGAATGTAACAAGTGAGACTCTGATGAACCATGTGGACCAGTAAAACTAGTTCCAGCTCCCTCCAATTCCCCGTGTGAGGGAAGAACTGGGCTGCATACTGTTTTCACGGCTGGCTTTCAGAGTGCCAGATTGTCAGGGATTTCTTCTGAGCGGCCCTTAGGTGAGCTTGAACCTCCAACATTCTAGCTGGCAGCCAAGCTTGCCAATCATTTGAACTGTCTATCAGAGTTAACCCAAAGGTGTGTTGATAACACTTAAGGAAACGCATCCAGGGGAATAGAAACTTACCATCAGATTGGTGACATCTAGCAATATCATTATGGTAATGCCATTGTTGTTGTTGTTATGTGCCAGCAAGTCACTTGTGACTCATGGTGACCCCATGTACAACAGCCCTAAAACCTGCTCTGTCCTGTGCCAATCACACTCTCTCTGACACACCCATCCCGATTACCCCAGTCACTGAATCAATCCACCTCATAGATGGTCTTCCCTTCTTATTCCCTCTCTCCACCCTCCCAAGCATCATGTTCCTCTCCAACGACTGGACCTTCCTTGCAACATGTCCAAAGTATGTCAGATGAAGCATCAGAATCCTTGCCTCCAAGGAGCAGCCCGGTTTAACCCTCTCTAGGATGAACCTGTTTCTTTTCTTAGAAGTCCATGGTACATTTAATACTCTTCTCCAGCACCACAGCTCAAAGGTATCAATTCTCCTTCTGTCCTCCCTAGTCATTGGAAATGCCATTAGTACTCTTCATTTATTGTCATCAGGGAACTTAGGCAATTGTTGAGTAAATAAAAAGTTCTCAAATGTCACATACATCTTTAGTTATTACAGGAAGAAGACAATGGCAATGTTAGGGAAGTTAGTGTTAATAAACTGTAAACAGGTAGCCGAGAAGAAAGCCAGAATGATGTTATTCACCAGTCCTGTAACTCACTTAAACTCACCATTTTCGCACACAGAAGCCCGTCAGTGGGTTTCTGAGGACTGGACATAACAATGGAAGGAGGCTGTCCATCTCTCCTAAGAGGCTGCTGGTGGACTTCAATAGGGTCCAGTGCCACCCCCACCCACCTTGCTTTAGCAACGTCTTTCCTGATGGACGGTACCACCAGAACTTCCTGCACGTCCTGTGGAGGTTACAGTATAAGCCAAGATCTGGCTCTTCTGACAGGCCCCTTAGTGGAGCTGTGCCCGGTTATCTCTAAAAAGAACTGCTTCCTCGGCCAGAAGACTGGACTCACGGTAATAAGTCTTACAGTAATAAGTCATCCTGCTGTTTGCCAGACAATAGGTAAATGGAAAGAAACACAGGCACTAGGGGGAAAAAGAATACAGAGAAAATCAAGAGTTACTGGCAGACACACAATAAGATCTGCACGTACGACCAGGGCTGAAAAATCACCGCAATTTAACAATTCAGGCACCATCAGGGGAAAAGAGAAAGAGGAATGTTTTTCAAATTTCCAGCAACTGCTGCAAAACACAAGACAGGCTTCTAGCAATTGTTACATTATTACTGCAAAACAGCATGTTTATTGAAAGAAAATAACAGCTAAATTGGGAAATAATGAAAGAAGATGATAAAACAGACAAGCTATTCATTGGGCTTGCACACGGATTGTTAGTACTTAACAACCTGGCCCATTAGCTGTAGCAACAGCCTGTGAATAGGAAGATTTGATTTCCAGCACACCCGATGTGTTCCACGATGCTATTAATGTTAGAAAATAGCTGTAACAAAGCCCGTGACCTTGGACTTTTAGAACTACCCTTCTCGTTGACTACTGTCGAGTTGGAACCAACTCACAGCTGACCCTCCAGTGGGTTTTCAGAGGCCATAAATCACACGGGAGGAGACTATCTTTTTCTCGCTGAGCAGTGGGTGGGTTTGAACTGCATACTTTTGTGTTGGCAATGCAATTCCTTACCACCAAGTCACGACAACTTCCTTTAGAACCACTGCAGGTCCAGGAGAAATTTTATAAAATGCAAAGAAAGCCCTTGACCTCATTTCACTTCACTATATGCAGTCACTCCACCCAAGGTCTCTGTGGTTTCTTGCTGCCTGTGTGGTCCGTGTGTGCAAGTAATCACAAGTTTTTGGGGTAGTGTACTTTTCTGGGCTTGTATTTGAGGTACAATACTGCTCTTTTCCCCAGGAGCAAGGCCCTGGAGGCTGGGCCTAGGGTTGAAGGCAGGTGGTGTTCAAATTAGGGTGCTAGGGGTTTTTTTGTGGGTTTTTTTTTGTGAAACATTCTTTTAGGTGGTACAGCACTGGTCTGTGCATTGTTGTACAGAGGTAACTCAAGATTGTTGTAATGTTAAACACTGTGACACTGATGTGTCAAATGTTATAATAGTTACCCATGGTGGACAGTGTTCGGTGGAGCTTGGAAGCAGGAGTGGCATCCACTTCCAAAATGACTTGCCTCCAGAAACTCTATGAAAAGTGCTCAGGTCTTCCATTCATAGGGTTGTTATGAGTCGTCTACGACTCAATGACACCTAACAACAACAACACATATACAAACAGTGTATGCGATGTTCTTCCTGGCCCACCTGGGCTGTGCGTGTGGTGCCTCGTGTGTACAAGTACCGTCCAGCCCAACTAGACTCAGGGTGGCCCCATGTATGTCAAAGTACAACACACTCCTTCAAGAGTCCTATGATTGGATTTTCAGAAGTAGATCATCAGAACATTTTAGACCTATCAAGAAGATGTGTTCTGAGTAAAGATCTGGGGGGAGAATAGTTGAGAAGTTTAAATTATTTAGAAAGTACAGTTTACAAAGAAGTGGGGATGGATAATCAAAGCTTGCTTTCAGGAATTAGTCCTAGCAGGTGAGGTGAGCCACATCAAGTATGTTGTTCTTTGTGATGAGCAATGAACTCATCTAGACTAGGATGCAGGGCAGAAGCCTTCCCCTATGCTAATAAAAGGCAACTGGATATGGCTTCTCAAGCTGGAGGCTTGAGTTTTAATCCTTGTGTTTGGTAACATAACAGCATCATACACAGTGTTGTTGTTGTTATGTGCTGTCAAGTCGCCTGTGACTCATAGCAATCCTATTTACAACAGACTTAAAACCTACTCTATCCTGTGCAAATTTCATTGTCTCAACACATCTGCCCCCATTACCCCAGTCACTAAATCAATCCATCTCATTGAGGGTCTTCCTCGCTTGTGCTGTCCCTCCACCCTCCCAAGCATGATGTCCCTCTCCAAGGACTAGTCCCACCTTGCAACATGTCCAAAGTACATCAGTTGAAGCTTCAGAATTCTTGCCTCCAAGGAGCAGCCTGGCTTCACCCTCTCCACAACGAACATATTTGTTCTCCTTGCAGTCCATGATATATTCAACACTCTTCTCCAGCACCAAAGCTCAAAGGCATCAATTCTCCTTCTATCATCCCTAGTCATCGTCTAGCTTTCCGATGCATAGCAAGTAAGTGCAAAGATCATGGCCTGCATAGGGTACACCTTAGTCTCCAAACTGACATCCTTGCTCTTCAGTGCTTTGGAGAGGTCTCTGACAGTAGACCTTCCCAATACAATTCTTCTTTTGATTTCCTGGCTGCTGGTACCAAGAGTGTTGATTGTGGAGTCAAGCAAACTGAAGGTGTCAACAGTCTCAATCTCTTCGTCAGCAGTGAGGTTGCTGGGAATCAAACTTTAGCTAAGGAACCACTTTAAGTAAGTGCAGGTCCATTCATTACAGGCAGAGCTATTTTCTGCTGATCACCCAAACCTCACATACTTCGGGCACGTTATCAGGAGAGTTCAGTCTCTGCAGAAAGACATCATGCTTGATAAAGCAGAGGATCGGTGAAGAGAAGAAAGCACATCAACGAGATGAATTGCCACTGTAGGGACACTAACAGGCTCACACGGAAATCATCGTGAGGACTTGCCAGAGCCAGGCGATGATTCCCCATGCTGTACAGCCTGTGGCTAGGAGTTGGAATATGAGGGCACCAAGCAAGAACAGCCACCCAAGGTACCAATCATGGACCCTCAAGAAAGGTCAGGAAACCTTTGTTTACTTAGGGAAGGACAGAAAGCAAAATATTCTATCTGGAAGACATGGAGCTCATAAACTAAAAGCCAACCATGATTGCCCACCGCGGTGGAATGGGTGTTAGGTCACTCATTCTGGTTTGCTCGTGAATGGCCCGCTGTTAGCAGTTAAAGTCTGCTGTGCCAGCAAACCTCCAGAACCGTGCAGCCCAAACTATGTGGTAAGAGGGCATCTGAGAAGAGTTAAGATGAGCTGGGAGACTAACCTCTGAAGGGACAGGCTCTAGCCCAATAGACCCAAGAAGAGAGTCACAAAATTACTTAAAGCACTGAAACTTTCCTGACAGGTGAACAAGGCTACTCAGTAAGAAACAAATACCCAGACAGACGGGCTGACGGCTGAAGCATCGTCAGACTGTGCCCTTATAAACGCGGTTTAAGGAAACAGCTTCAAGACCCTGGAGGCCATGGCTTAATAAGAAACATAGTGTCTGCTGCCCTGATAATAACAGTTAGGTGGCTAACTTTTTTTTTTTCTGTCACACATACTCGAAGCGACTCAGAGCAAAGTTAATTCTTCCTCATGTGGAGAAACCTTCAGTGCTTTCCATCTGTTCTTCCCCTACATTTCAGTTTCCTGTCAGGAACATATTTCAAAAGCTTAACAACAAAATAAAAGTATGTCACTTTCAAAGTAAAAGGAAACTATTTTTCAAGTCATCAGGAAAAAAAATAATAAAATTACATTCTCCTATTTTCTCCAAAGAATAAAAGTCCTCGGTAGACATTTTTGCTCTCAGAGTTAGATCATAAAATGGAAAATAAGCAGAAGAGTACATAACTCCAGGGCTTGTCACATGCCTGCAGGGAAGGACAGTGCCCAGCCAGCACCTAATGGGCCACCAGCAGGAATCATGCACACTCCAGTGCGTGGCTGTCTCTGCCTCTGAAGTCTGGAAAAGATGAAGATCTGAGAGCTTTTAACGAGCCTGGGGGGCAGGACACAGGGAATGCAGACCATTACTGAAAGGACCTCCTAGAAATGCCCAGTGCCCCTGCCCACAGGATCCTACAAACTTCAGGACAGCAAAGTTCCTGGGGTCTGGTGCATGTGGTAGAGGCAGGACCCGCTTCTGGGCATGTGACCATGGCAGTCACGTGGAGCTCCTCTCTGAAGAGCCCTGGGCTAGAGATGTAATATCTTTAGTTTTGGTCCAGACTCTCATACTCCAGAATGAAAAGGGAAGTTACAAAGTGCTTGGCTGGTGCTTGTGTTGTCAACATATAAAGAAACAGATGTTAACAGCCATAATTTAATCACACTATCCCCATTTTCTCCCTGGAATTCTGGTTTCCTTTAATCATCCTGTCCTACCCTTTAGTCTTGATTTTGCATTGATCATCTCCTATTGAATATTGCCTTTCCCTTCACCCTCTTAATGTGTCTGTCATCCCTTTGCTCATTTTCATTCCCCTATCCTTCCCTTCTCATTCCTTGTAATCATCCAAGAATGATTCTGTTTGCAAAAACTCTCCTGCATTGTTGATGGACTGTAAAATGGGTCAACCACTTTTATGAAGTTGGAGATAGAAATACTATTTGACTAAGTAACCTCACTACTAAATATGTATCTTAAAGATAGAGGAATTGTGACAGAAACAGATATATGCCCACTTGGACTCGTTGCAGCATTAATTACAATAACAAAGGGATAGAAACAACCCAAGCACCCATCAATGAATAGTTAAAGAAATTATTGTAAATTTGTACAATGGAGTACTATGCAACACTAAAAAATTTTTAATAGAAAAATGGTAGGAGGCATCTCACTCCCTGAATTAAAATCCTACTACACTGCCGTGGTAGTCAAGACAGCATGGTACTGGTACAATGACAGACATATAGATCAATGGAATAGAATTGAGAACCCAGAAATCAGCCCATCTATTTATGGTAAACTGACAAGAAGATGAAATCAGTTAGGTGGGGAAATGACAGCCTTTTTAACAAATGGTGTTGGCAAAATTGGAAA
>NW_006400067.1:1374495-1375778 GCF_000299155.1 Elephantulus edwardii | reverse complement strand
AAAGTACTGCATAGTATAGAAGAAACTAGAAGATATTGCCATTGGTGGTGGTGGTGGTGGTGGTAGGTGCCATCAACCTGACCAGAACTCATGGTGGCTCTATGAACAACGCATTGGAACCTTGTTCTATCCTGTTCTAACAACCTCATTATTTCTGCCATGCTCATCATCTCCTACGCACTCAAGCCGACTATTACCCTCACGCTGTCGTCGCATATTGTTGAGGGTCTTCCTTTCTTTAACCAAGCCTCTACTTTCCCAGATATTATGTCTGTCGCCCTCCCTCCCTGCTCAGGGACAGAGACCCCCTGACAATATTCCCCAAAGTGTGTGAGAGGACGTTTCATTGTCCTTGACTGTACAGGGCACCCTATTTGCACTTCCTCCGAGAAATCCTCATTTGTTTTTCTGGCAGTCCTATTCAACACTCTTTGACCCCACCCCAATTCAAAGGCATTCATTCTTCTTTGGTCTTCTGTGTTCGTAGTCAAATTTTCACATGCATAAAAAGCAACTGGCAATCCCATGCCTAGATCAGATGTATCTTTGTTTCTGAGCTGATGTCCTTGTTATCTAGGACTTTAGAGGGGTTCTTGACATCATATTTTCCCACCGTAACACGCCTTTTGATTCCTTTCCTGCTGCTACCACTGAATCAAAAACATCATGGCAAACGGAAAAGAGATTAAAATTGTCAGTCATTCCATTTTACGTAGATTCATGATTAATATACTTGATAACCAGTCAAGAAATCTATTTATTTATCTATCTATCTACCTATCTATCTATCTATCTGAGCCACTCCACTCAACTTGTGGATCTAAATTTCATCTATGGCCAGGCAGACTAGCCTAGATTCCTCAAAGGGGGGCAGAAACTCTGTCACACATTGGAGGCCCCACCCTGCAGCATACCCTGAGTCAGAAGAGGTGCTGCCAGTGGCCTGACTCAAATTTTAGGGCTCCTGTCACCACTCAGATGAGCAGAATTTTTAACCTGAACAGGCATCACAACCCCAATATTCTACTAGGCTAGTAGACCCACTGTTCCAGACCAGGCAATCTTCTCTTTTCCATACTGGGTTGTTGTTGTTTTTTATTTGTCTGTTTGTTTGTTTGTTTTGTATTTCCCTCCACTTTATTTTTTTTAATTTTATATTGGTTTCTTGTGGGCAGAACACTTACTTGTCATTTAAAGTCATTGAGTCAATTCATCTCATCCAGGGTCTTCCTCTCTTGCGCTGTCCCTCCACCCTTCCAAGCATGATGTCTCTCTCCAAGGAC